>NC_071503.1:1123570-1473094 GCF_028408465.1 Anastrepha ludens | reverse complement strand
TTTTGGCCGATATCTCGAGACCCTACTCACGGAGCGGCATCAAAAATACTCTATACTATAGAATCATCAGCAGCTTCTACTTGCTACCCGTATTGTACAAACACATCCTAGGGTTACCCGGGTCCACGTTTTTGATTATATCTCGAAACCTTAATCACGGAATGGTATGAAAAATACTCTATACTATAGAAATCATCAACGGCTTCCATTTGCTACCCATATTGTACAAACACATCCTAGGGTTACCCGGGTTCACGTTTTGGCCTATTTCTCGAGACTCTGATACCCGCTTCTTAAAATTTCAAAACACAAACCATCTACTGAATAGTCCAAACAAAGCCTAAAAATTTGGTTTGGATAGGTGAGCCCGTTCTTGAGTTATAAAGTCTCAACGAAAAATGGCATTCATTTTTATATATATAGATTGGCTGAACAACTGACAATCCCCCTTATGGAAACACGTGCAGCAAATCCCAGGGTATATGGTAAACCAGGAATTAAAATAGCAATGCAAAGCTTCAATGTATTTTATGTAAGTACTAGCGTACCCTCGCCCGCTTCGCTAGGCGATAAATTCAATGATTTGCTGAAAGAAAATAAAATTAATACGAAACAAAGCAAATTCTTTAATACAATTTCACTCGAACTTTATTGTAACACTTTTTGGTAGACAACGTTTTTGGTTTTTCCATCTTTCGAATAAATGAATAATGACGATGGTTTGCCTACTCGTGAGCAAGCTACATACATACAATCGTCCATGAGAAAAAATTGGGTATTCTAAATTAATACCGCACATTTGTAGAGACTGTCCTTCCGCCTTATTATTTGTTATAGCGAAGGCAAGGCGAATAGGGAACTGCAAACGTTTGAAATCGAATGGTAAATCCGTCGGAATCAGTGGAATTCTGGGTATCAAAACGTCTTCTCCTTTGTACTTCCCTTTCAAAATTGTTGCTTCGATAACGTTCCCCATTAGCTTCTTCACAGCGAGTCTGGTACCGTTGCAAAGTCGTGGTACATTAATGTTGCGCAGCATAATAATCGGTGCTCCAATTTTTAATCGTAAATTATGAGGTGGTAGGCCTGGCAAATCGAGTGAGTTTAAGAGTTCAGTTGGATAATTTACGACATCATCTTGATCAGTAATAGTGTCCATTGACTTACTTATATGCAACTATGTCACCAGGTATTCGATCCAAAATAGCTACATTTATATCATTGACGTCCTTATTTTCCCCAGGTAAAATTGCTCTTTCGCTGAGCCAATCATGGTTTTTGTAATGTTGAACTATGTTTGGAAATACACTCTGTATCAATGCCTCTTTAGACTGTGCAAAAGTGCAGAAATTGTAAGGCAATGTAATCATTCCTGTTGGATCGACAGACATTGGGCCATTTCCGATTTTCAGTAATTAGTGTGAAAATTCAGCTGCTGACGGATCGTCAGGGATCACAGGTAAGGTTTGCCTGAAATCTCCAGCCAATAAAATCATGGTACCTCCAAAGACTGGTTGGCTTCCTCGTAGATCTTTCAAAGTTCTATCAAGTGCTTCCAATGGGTTCTTGTGCGCCATAGTACACTCGTCCCATACGATGAGCTTACATACTTTAAGAACTTTGGCCATTCCAGATGTTTTCGAAATATTAGATGTTGGTGTTTCATTAACCTGCATATTCAAAGGCAACTGTAATGCAGAATGTGCTGTGCGACCGCCTTACAGTAATGTACCCGCATTCGTAAACAAACCGTTTGAACATTTCCTTTGTTCTTACAAAATGTATATCTCGTTTGACGTAAACCCAAAAACAGCTTCTGTCAAATTCTCTGAGAGGCGAATAACTGTTTTCTTGTCTGGCAAACCTTGGTCAATCTATCATCCTTGCCTCGTTTGACGTAAGCCCAAAAACAACTTCTGTCAAATTCTCTGAGAGCCGAATAACTGTTTCTTGTCTGGCAAACCTTGGTAAATCTATTATCCTTGGTCAACACACTTGTTTCTCTCACAAATGAACTGCACATAAAACACAAATCAGTAGTTCGGCGTTCGTGTATGTGTACTAAAGCATTTCTCTTCATAAAGAGCGTACAAACCTCTGTGTTTATGTTAACTCTCCGTCGAAAAAAATTTTCAACTTAGCAACACGACACAAATCGTTTCACAATAACGAGAAATTCGTATATTTATTCAAAAAAAGTTGTACACAGAAAATGAATTTTCACTAAAAACACAATTTGTACAATATTTTGATTTTTTCTTTTTTTTATATGAAGAAAATATTTAAAAACAAATTGTTTTTGCTAAAAACCTTCCCCTAGTGGATCCCTATAATATGAAAAAATAACGAATAAAATTGGCCTCGTATCGGCCCAAAAAAATGCGTACAAACGAACATCATTTCATTTTTATATATATAGATTTATACAAACATCCGAATTCGCAATGAAATATATAATTAATTTAAATAATGTATCTCTCACAGGATCCACCATCAACTTCGACGGCCCCAGCACAAAAAACTGCATCAAAGCCCGTAAGCTCACAGTACCGGCCATTGTGCAAGCTATGTACCAAACTGGATAAGTTTAAAAGAAAAACCCGATTTACTTGCCACATTTGCAAAGATGCAATGTGCTTAACTCACGGTTTAGAAACCAAAACCTATACTTGCAGCATATGTCTAGCTGCAGTAACTACGTCAACTTCATAAGCAACTTTTAAAATTTTATATTTTTATTTATTTATTTATAAATTGAATTTTTCAAATAATTTAAAAAAAACAGTAAGAAGGATGAACCTTGATAAATAAATTTCTTTTAACACTAATCAATCTGTTTTTTTATTAATCGGTATTACACTTAAATTGTACCAGCCTATAAATAAATTATGTGCTTTTTTATATATGAAATTTTTTGTTCCTTTTAAGGTTATGCAATAATATTAAATGTCCCTCTCTCACCTCTTCTTAACATTGAAAACCTTTTTACACATTTTAAAAAGCGTTTGAATTTATTGAATCCGAATTAAAACCATAGAGGTGTAATCGTTGCTTTCGGTCCTAAATCCTTAGTGGGACATAGGGCATCAAAAGGTGAATTCATAGTTAATATTATATAAGCAACAAAATACCAGAAAATACTAAAGAAACCATAACGACATTTCTACAAAAAAGTACCTTATCTTGTTACATAACCTGAAATGTACCAAAAAAGTCGTTCTCTTAACAAAAAACTCATAAATTAAATTGTACATAACTATAACACATTTAATTAAAACAAACGCACATTTTAAAGACAATTTGTCACGCATACCAAGCTCTTTAAGTAATTCAGTAAAAATTTGGTGTTTTATTTTCTTTAAATGGGCATTTTAGTGCATAAACACTACTTTTATTTAGAACAGGCTAGAAAAATGTCATGAAGAAAGAACTTAGTATCCGAGACTAAATAACAAAAAAGAATCCTAAATCAAGTTAGGAAAATGGTAATCTGGCCATACTGGTGGTAAAACGACGTAATTCATTGTCAAATTCGCTGAGAACAAAGTAACGGTACCACGATAGGCGCCATCTCATTATTCTTTCCATCATGCTGCTACTGTTTCTTCTCTCAATAACATAAATACTGCTACAGCTTCTGTTCACTCTCTCGCTCAACCCCAGTGGGAAGTATGCAAAATTAGAGAAGTAAAATTAAAAAAGGTGATGTTATTATTGGCCTGAATAGTAGCAAAGATTAAGATATATTTATTTCCAGAAGACGGCTACATTTGTCTTCTGTCTTCTGTCCCAATGTCACGGAGGAGGATATATCGTATTTCGTCTCTAAAAATGCGGGAGTCGATAAGGAAATTAGATGACCTAACATTAATTAAGAAGGTCAAATTCAAATTGGGTGTTAACGCTTCCTTGTACGGCAAGATCTTAAATCCTGGTCTTTGGCCTGCAAATTTGACACTTCGACCGTTTAAATTTTTTCAAAGGGAAGAACCACAAACAAATCAAACTTAGCCAGTTC
Organism: Anastrepha ludens; assembly: GCF_028408465.1. Classification (NCBI taxonomy): domain Eukaryota; kingdom Metazoa; phylum Arthropoda; class Insecta; order Diptera; family Tephritidae; genus Anastrepha; species Anastrepha ludens. Next base: position 1,469,076 of record NC_071503.1, on the reverse strand, counting down.
TAGCAAATCCAAGTCAACATCCAAGAATCTGATGATTTATTTCCAAATTATGTGCGGTGTACGTACGAAGCCGGGCGACATTTGTCTTCGTAGTGCAGTCTCCGAGTTTCACATAATAATCATTATAGAAACATAGCTGAATTCAAGCTTCTTTGAAAGCGAATCTTTTAACCCTCTAGTGCATAACAGTGCCTTTAGGTAATGCTTGCTTTGCAACAGAATTTTGAATTATTATGTAACTTTTTTATTTTAAAAGTTAAACGGGCATATTTTATACAATTTTATGACTCTTTTTTGATATGCAAAGTTTTTACTTCACTTGCCATTATATAATGAATAGCAGTTGTCCGCGAGAAACTGAGTATTGAGCATGCATAAAATAGTTGTGTGAAAAGTGTAAACTTTTAAGTATTTGTTCGCTGGTAATTTATATAAAGAAAGTGATAAAAAAATTCAGGTAAGTTATTTCATGTATTTTCAATGATATTCAATTGTCAGAAGTGTTAGCTTTATGTATACTTCATTAGGGTGACTTTTCAAAGTTTCAATGCCTTAAGGCACCAGCATGCAGTTACTATGTGAATACTCTTTTGTAACGAACTTCTCTCTTTTGAAAATTTTAAAGTTAAAATGAATGGTTGGAAAGAAAAAATGTAATCAAGGTTTCAAGTTTGACTGAAAAAGAAATTGAGGAGTTTCTGAACACTATTGATGTTATAGATGAAGAAGGCAGTGATGACGTGGTCTCAACGGATGATGAAGATATAGATGACGGTATCAACTTGGTTGACAAATTCAGTTTTGGCTGTGGCGAACTGGGCATAAGTGTATCAGATCTAAATTTAACTTTGGTTACGCCTACAGCTTCCGTAGCCAGGGAAGAATCAAGTGTAAATTTACATGGTGACAGTACACCACCAGCTCCTCCAAAAAGGCCTAAGACGTGCGCAGGGGTCAGTAGTTATATATTCAGGGGATTTGATGGAAATGTTGTCCAGATGCGACAGAAGGATGAGGAAATAAGCAAAATAGTGTGGAAAAAGAAAAGCATGAAAGTTCATGAAGATCAAATCAAATTCCAATGCCCGGATATATCTGGTTTCGTACAATTAACTACTCCATATAAGTGTTTTTGCTACTTTGCTTTTTTTTTCTACTATTGTTAATGAAACGAACTTATACGCGAGGCAGAAACAGATAGATACATCTTTTGTATGTACGGCTAATGATATTCGGCGCTATATTGGAATACTTATTTTTATGTCAGTTCATAAATATCCAAGTGTTCGGTCATATTGGGGCCGACATGGTTTTGAGGCTATTCGTACACAATGCCTGTAAAGCGTTTCGAGGAGATAAATAGATTCATAAAGATAATCATGAGATAAACAAACTCAAGCAAAGTGGAAAGTTTTGTTGTCGGTAAAAAAAATGTTATATGCCAATATCAGATGTACGTTTTGATAACGTTGGTCACTGGTGTCAATTTCGAGATCGGTCTGCAAAATTGCATTGTAAAAATAAACCTTGTAATTCGCAGACGCAATCTTATTGTGAAAAATGTGATATTCCATTATGTAATTCATCCACAAAGAACTGTTTCAAAGAATTTCATACCAAGAAATAACTAATACAAATACAAGTACTTACATAAGTAAGTCAAACCAATTATATATAATTATATATCATATATTTATAAATATATGTATTTATATATCTAATGTACATCTTAATGCAGCAAAGATACAAACGAATAAAATTATTAAAAAAAAATAATAAAAAAAATATAACTGATCGATCAAAAACGAAAATATGTGTACTTATTTTGATACGGTACAATGATACCTTAACTGCATGGCAGTGCCTTTTGGCAAAAATTTTTTTTCCTAATTTTTGGCAAAACTGTAGGAAAAATATCAAAAGCGATGTCGGATTCGTATTCTCTGACGCTGAATTAAGCGAAGAAAATTTTTAAATTAAAAATTAAAAAAGTATGCACTAGAGGGTTAACCCTAAAATATTTAATGCATACCGCAAAGATAGTGTGATGTTAACAGAACAGATAGTACGGGGCGATTTTTTATTCAAAATTTTCACTATATTATTGATATTATATCTATACTAATATTATAAAGAGGAAAACTTTGTTTGTTTGTTTGTTTGTTTGTTTGTTTGTAACGAATAGGCTCAAAAACTACTGGACCGATTTTAAAAATTCTTTCACCATTCGAAAACTACATTATCCAAGAGTAACATGGCCTACATTTTATTTTGGAAAAAAATAGGGTTCCGTAAGATATTTGGATTTTTCGGACACAAACTGAAAAAAATCTTATATATAAAATAAAGTCAACTTTTTGTGTGTGTTCGCTAACCGGCCGTGTCTGCACCGAATTAAACCAAACTTACACACATTGTTAAGAAGGTATTGAAGATGGTTTCCGCATAGTTTGGATACCTATTGGTGGATAGGGCTCGAGATATAGGTCAAAACGTGGACCCGGGTAACCTTCGGATGTGTATGTACAATATGGGTATCAAATGGAAGCTGTTGGTGAATGCTTTAGTTCAGAGTATTTTTCATGCCACTCCGTGACTGGGGTCTCGAGATATAGGTCAAAACGTGGACCCGGGTAACCTTTGGTTGTGTATGTACAATATGGGTATCAAATGAAAGCTGTTGGTGAATGCTTTAGTACAGAGTATTTTTCATGCCGCTCCGTGACTGGGGTCTCGAGATATAGGTCAAAACGTGGACCCCGGTAACCTTTGGTTGTGTATGTACAATATGGGTATCAAATGAAAGCTGTTGATAAGTGCTTTAATACGGGGTAATTTTCATACCTATTGATGACTAGGGTCTGGAAATATATGCGAAAACGTGGACCCGCCGTGTCTTTGCACCGAATTAAACCAAACTTACACACATTGTTAAGGAGGTATTGAAGATGGTTTCCGTATAGTTTGGATACCTATTGGTAGATAGGGTCACGAGATATAGGTCAAAACGTGGACCCGGGTAACCTTCGGACGTGTATGTACAATATAGGTATCAAATGGAAGCTGTTGGTGAATGCTTTAGTTCAGAGTATTTCCATCCGCTCCGTGACTAGGGTCTCGAGATAGAGACCAAAACGTGGACCCTAGAATGTGTTTGTACAATATGGATATCAAGTGAAAGCTGTTGATAAGTGCTTTAGTACGGGGTAATTTTCATACCTATTGATGACTAGGGTCTCGAAATATATGCCAAAACGTGGACCCGCCGTGTCTTTGAACCGAATTAAACCAAACTTACACACATTGTTAAGTAGGTATTGAAGATGATTTCCGTATAGTTTGAATACCTATTGGTAGATAGGGTCTCGAGATATAAGTCAAAACGTGGACCCGGGTAACCTTCGGACGTGTATGTACAATATGGGTATCAAATGGAAGCTGTTGGTGAATGCTTTAGTTCAGAGTATTTTTCATGCCGCTACGTGACTGGGGTCTCGAGATATAGGTCAAAACGTGGACCCGGGTAACCTTTGGTTGTGTATGTACAATATGGGTATCAAATGAAAGCTGTTGATAAGTGCTTTAATACGGGGTAATTTTCATACCTATTGATGACTAGGGTCTCGAAATATATGCCAAAACGTGGACCCGCCGTGTCTTTGCACCGAATTAAACCAAACTTACGCACATTGTTAAGTAAGTATTGAAAATGGGTTTCGTAAAGTTTGGTTGTAATTCGGAGCAGTGGCAACGGGTACAGCGTTCTTTTGAACCAGCCATAATGTCGCTTACTTTTTTAACGCTTGGGGCGGAACTGAACTGTCAAATTGACAGTGTGAGTTACAATGTGTCAATATTTCTTTCTGATTTGGATGCCATAAGGAAAAAACGTAAGTGCAACATGTAAAAATTGTTTGTGAATTTTTTTGGAGTGGATTTTGGAACAGTGAATAATTTCTTACGAAATTTGAGAATTTAATGTGAAATCCGAATGAAATTATGTGTTCGTGGAAAAAAAAATTTTTTTCGTTTTTTTTTTGAAAAATATAAATGGATAATGGTTAAAAAGCTCCAATGCTTAATAAAACATATAAATTGAAACGAAAAATTCATGGATGATCAGGAAAAAAGACGATTGTTTAGCATATGCCGATGACTTGGTCCTGATGGTCTCAGGTCCCTTCCCATCAGTAATGGCTGAAATTTTGGAAGGTGCACTGGCTACACTCAGCAGATGGGCCGCCAGTAGCGGTCTCAGAGTCAACTCTGACAAAACGGAGTTGATGCTATTCACCAGAAAATACAAGCCTCCACCTTTTAAGCTTCCTAGACTTAACAACCAGTGCCTTACACTCTCATCGGAAGTCAAGTATCTTGGTGTAATACTTGACCCCAAGCTCCACTGGAAGCTGCACATAGAAAATCGAGTTAAGAAGGCTAATATAGCCTTCTACGCCTGTAAATCTATGTTCGGCAAAAAATGGGGCCTCAAGCCCCGTGTCGTACTCTGGATGTACAACTTAGTGGTTCTGCCAATTTTGACATACGGTTGCCTAGTTTGGTGGTTAGCTCTCCAGAAGGGCTACAACTTCACTAAATTAGAGAGAGTGCAGAGAACTGCATGTGTGGGCATCACTGGTGCCTGTAGAACATGTCCCACCGCTGCGCTCAACGTTATACTCCACTTAATTCCTGTGGATCTGCAGGTTAAATCCATTGCTGCTCAGAGTGCTATTAGACTGAAGGAGTTTGGCCTTTGGAGAAAACTCCCTGTTGGGCATAGCAGCATCTTGAAGCAGATCTCCCCTTCCTTCTCTGATATTCGCACCGACCTCTCCATCCGCAAACTGTGCTTTGAGGGTTGTGCTAGGACTATCTTTCCGAGCAGGCAAGATTGGAAAGAGGGGAGAGTTGTTGCGGATATAGATGCCTCTGTTTTCACTGACGGATCCAAAATGGAGTCTGGAGTGGGAGTGGGGGTCTACTCCAAATCAGCCAACATTTCGGTCTCCTATAAACTGCCGGAGACAAGCAGCGTCTTTCAAGCAGAGGTCTTCGCGATCCTGCAGGCATGCAAAATGCTTCGGGATCGCTGTTGGGAGGGAGACATAAATATTTTTTCCGATAGCCAAGCTGCAATCAAGGCACTGTCGTCGCCGTATTGCAGCTCTCTTCTCGTGAACTCCTGTAAGGAGGAACTTAAACGCCTCGAACGTGCAGGAAACATCTCCCTCATCTGGGTTCCTGGGCACAGGAATAAAGAGGGAAATGAAATTGCCGATGAGCTTGCCAGGAAGGGGGCGGCAGAACCGAATCCAGCTGCCCTCTTCTCAGACATCGGTATCCCCTTGACCGTCGTTAAAGGGAAACTACACAACTTCTTTCTAAGAAAAGCGCAAGACAGATGGAGGTCTGTCTCATCGTGTGCCATTTCAAAAGCACTATGGCCTCAATACGATATAAACAGAACGCTTAAGGTGATGGGAACCCCCCGCCATTCAATTTCCAAACTCATTGCGGTGATCACTGGCCACTGGGTGATCGGCACTCACGCGGAGAAGCTTGGAATTCCGTACAACCCCCATTGCAGAAGCTGTGGGGATCCTACAGAGAAAGAGACTGTGGAACACTTTCTCTGCAGATGTCCGGCTTTGGCGGCTAGGCGCTTGAGATTCCTCAGCGTCCCCTTTTTGGATGACTTGATGAAATTCTCCAGCCTAGATCCCTTTTCTCTCCTCCGCTACATCAACAGCACTGGATGGCTGTAGACGGTCTTATCCCCTCCCTTAATCCTTTCGCAGGTAGTGGTCCACTTTATGGTATCAAAACGGCACGTAAGTGCTACTTGTAGCGTACCTGGGGTACTCTTGCCATCTTACTTACCTACCTACCTAAGTCCAGACGGTGCATCAGCTGTTAGCTGCTGACCGCCAATCGCGTCTAACATACGCTCAAGCCATCCTTAATCACCACCAAGGGGAAGATGATTTTTCATCAAAAATAATCATGAGTGATGAGGCCCATTTCCATCTTAGCGGGTACGTAAATAAGCAAAATTTACGCTTCTGAGGCACTGAAAATCCGCGTGTAACCCACGAAGAGCCATTACACCAGCTCAAAGTCACTGTTTGGTGTTCTGTTTTCGCTGGAGGAGTCATCGGACCTTTTTTCTTCGAAGACGTCGCGGGCCAAACGGTTACTGTGAATGGTGAGCGCTACAGAGCAATGATCAACGAGTTCTTTTTGCCGCAACTTGATGAATTCGGATTGGAAAACATCGCAAGGTTACTTTTGCGCCACCTTGTACAAATTAAAAAGTGTTAGAAACGTGTGTATGTTACAGAGTACTAATTATTAAAATAAATGTGATAAGTGATAAATGGTTATATCAAAATTTTGTGAAGGTAAAATACAAATTTTACAAACAAATAACTCAAAAACTAATTATTATTAACTGAATAGTGGTAGTGCTAGTTTTACCTAGCCTATAATAATCTCACAAATCGAATCCAATATTAAATATTAGACATTATTGCTCAAAAAAATATAACTACTTAAAGACAAAGTTAAATAAATTACACTTTCGCAAATTCATTTTTAGAGACTTTTAAGAGGAACAAAAAAGAGGACTTTTAAATATTGTCGGGACAACAAATAAATGGCTATTGGGCTCCATCGACGACGATGACCGTCAAGAAATTTTACAGCATTTAAAAGTTACGGACGAAAATAATAACAACGCTATTGAAACAGTTAACAAACAAATTCAAATAAATCTACACTTTAATAACAGTTTAAATCTACTAAAAAATAATGTCGAAGAAGACAGACAAAAAATCCAGGCAGCTTTTAATGAAATTAAAACCAGCAACAGCGAAATTGTAAGATATTTGCTATACTTAGACCAAGTTCTAAAAATCCAAATCTTGGAAAATATCAATTGTATATTGACGACCAGTGAATTACAATATTGATTTTTATAAGCTAAAATTAGCTTTAAAGAAATAGGAAAAATCTCAGTTGATTATTCCCATTAAAATATCGACACATTTTATGAAAACCTATGTAAAGCTATAGTGCCAATACCAAACAAAGAGTTCATGGAAATAAACACTAATATTAAGCATGTTATAGAAATAGCAAATAGCGTATATGCTTATGAAGAAGAGACCGATTTGAAAAATTAAAAAAAAGTCAAACTTGTGTATATTTTCAAAATTGTATTTTAAAGTATAAACACAAATTCGAGATCCCAACCATGGACATCCTGACGATGAAACTTTAATTGTTAAGAATGCAATAAGTGAAACTGTTTTAGAAGATTTTGACGACAGGAAAATTACACTTAACAAAAACTACTTATTGTAATATATGTATGCAACTGTAAAATAACAATAACAATCAAAGAGAACGTTATTCAAAATAAAAGAGAAATACAATATTATATTCCAGTAAACAACGCACAAATAACAGGTTTGAAAAAGAAATTAACTTCGAAATAACTATATTGGAAAATTTTGAAAATAATATAGAAATAAAAAAGTGCGTGTAGCGTAGTACACATAACAGAATTAAAACTTTGAAGGCAGACAAAGAAAGAGGGAGAGACCCGAGGGAGAATGAGAGCGAGAGAATACAAATAGACAAAATTTGCAAAAAACGGAGAAGGGTCGACCGGTGTGGGTAAACGCCGGACACAAACCGTGGCAACAACGCGCACTACTCCGCTTCCATTTAGCGTTTATCACCCGCACAAACGCAGCGATTCCAGGACCACAGCAACGGCACTAATTACCGCAAAGCAATACCAATAAATCAGACGACGGAATGGATAGCACTTTATAGTATGCATAAGCACTAGCCCGAAAACGGAAATAAGCGCCAAAAAGTAGGCACCAAAAAAACGCCAAAAAATTGGGACCAGAAAACGCCCCAAACAATAGGCACCAAGGAAATATAACGTCCAAATATAGGCACCGAATATATACATATTTCCTATAGTGTTATTTCTTACTAGAAATTAGCAACCATGGGGGAAAAACTCAGGAAAAATAAAGTGTATCTAAGATATATAGAAGGTAGAGCCCACTCTCTCCTTTTCCTCTTTCGTTATATCTTTTTTCTCTCTAGTGGAACAAAAATGCCCAAAACGTGGCCTTGAAATTTTACTCTCCATTCTCGCTCGGCCATCGACTCCTAAGAAGTTTTACTTACTGTTGAAAATGTATATCTAAATGTAAATTCTAGCATCATCTAGTGCTAAATATTTGTATTAAGACCATTGATGTAGTTATCAAATCAGGCAACCATTGATATACTTATCAAATCTAGCAACCATTGATGTACTTAACAAATCTGGCAATAAAGTTCTGTTATTCGTTGAAAATCGATCCACGTGTTTCTTTTATAAAAGGTTATGGGTTAATAGCTTCCTAAAATAGTGTTAATAGTGGTATTTAGTGTCGTGCAAGCCAGAAAAATGAGTTGTTGTTATCTTACAAACGTGACAAAGCTGAAAGGACGCGAAAATTTCGAGGATTGGGCGTTCGCTGTAGAAAACTTATTAGCTTTGGAAGGCGTTGATAAATTCATTAAAGAAAAGGAACCGAGGCAGCACGGCTGCGGCAGATATAAAAGCACGAGCTAAGCTGATTTTGACGATTGACTCATATTTATTTGTTCACATAAAGGAACTAAGGGTACGAAAAAGTTGTGGGAAAAGCTGCGTGCTTTGTTCGACGATTCAGGTTTTTCGAGAAGAATTAGTTTGCGTCGTCATCTTATATCCATAAGGTTAGAAAACAGTGAAAATATGACGAATTATGTGCCACAAATAGTGGAAACGTCTCAACGTTTAAGAGGAACAGGATTCGCCATTAGTGACGAATGGATCGGTTCTTTTTTGCTAGCCGGTTTGCTGAGCGATTTATTCCTATGATTATGGCCATAGAACATGCTGGCATTCAAAAAACTTCCGACACCGTCAAAACAAAATTACTTGATATGGAATCAGTTGATATGAGTGAAACAGAGCGCAATTCCGCATTTGTCGCTAAAGGTTGGCAGAAGAAAGTAAAAATAGCAACAAAACTTCAACCGCAAATGTAAGGAACACAAAAACAGTTACTTGTTATCATTGTAAAATTACTGGTTATTATAGGAAACAGTATCCATTATTAAAGGATAAATCGGCCAAAGGGTCGGACAAAAACAAAAGCCAAAGTAATGCCTTTAGTGTCGTATTTCTGAGCGGCGAATTCCGTAGAACTGATTTATACATTGATTGGCTGATAAATCCCCAGTATTCATCTTCATTTCCTGAAATTTTAATTGCAAATAAGATGAAGGTGCCTGTTTAATGTTCCGGTGACGTAGAAATAACAACAAGTTACGATTTTGACATATGTAAAGAATGTGTTGTGTATGCTAAGTCTCACAACAAATCTGTTATCAGTCAGTGAGTTGATAAAAAATGGATACAGTGTCGTCTTTGAAACGAATAAGTGCTTAATTAAAAACAATAAAGGTTGGTTGCTGAAGCGAACTTAACTAATGGTGTTTACAAATTGAATCTACAAACACAGAATGGTTTATTATCATCGTCATCTACCATAGTGAATGGTGAACCGAGGCACAGGCGTCTTGGCCATATAAATAGCAATGATATGAATAAAATGAAACGTTGCGGATAAGTGAATGGACTGGATTATCCTGACACGTTCAAAACAAGCAAATCAGATTTTGAGATATGTTGTGAAGGCAAACAGTCAAGATTGCCATTCAGTACAGGATCCCGAGCAACAGATGTACTAGGAATTGTTCAATCTGATATTTGTGGGCCGATGGAGACCAAGTCGATTGGCGGTGCAAGATATTTTCTATTATTAATTGATGACTATACCAGAATGACCTTCATTTATTTTACGAAAACAAAAAATGAAGTATTAAACTATTTCAAAGAGTTAAAGTCCATGGTGGAGAATTTTCATAATAAAAAGATGAAAATCTTCTGAACGGATAATGGTTGGGAGTATTGCAGTAATAATTGTGAGAATTATTTGAAATGAGAAGGCATAATACATCATAAAACAAATCCTTACTCGCCCGAACAGAATGGGCTAGTGAGAGATCAAATAGAACCATTGTAGAGAGAGCAAGATGTTTTCTCTTCGATGCGGGTTTGGACAAAACATTTCGGACGGAAGCTGCGAACACAGCTGTCTATTTAAAAAACCAGTCAGTAGCCTCTGGCATTGAAAATACTCCATATGAAGCGTGGACTGGAATTAAATGAAACTTAGAAGATATTCGTATATTTGGAAGCACTGTGAGGACTCACATACCAAAGGAAAAAAGAACCGAATGTGATAAAAAAATCAAAGACACACATACTAGTTGGTTTCAGTGAGAATGTAAAAGGATATATGTAGAATTTATGATCCAAAAAAAAGGCAGATTAGACCAGTAGAGATGTTTGATTAAGGAAAAACCAAAGAAAGAGGAAACAGTTACAATTTCTATAGAGAATACAGATTCAGTGGGGGATGGTTGAATCTGTGGTGAAATTAGATTATCGCAGTGAATCAAGCTCTAGTGACTTGGATTTCCTGGATGCAAAGAGTGTAGAATATAATAATGGCTTGCAAGAAGTCAATCATACACCTAAAAAACAAATGATTCACAATCCAATAATACATATCAAGACCCTCAACCAGTTGACGAAATAAAAGAGAAAAGACAGAAGAAAAAGCCTTCAAGGTACGGTGTTGCTAATTCTTGTACTAGATCCACAGGAGAGGACGAGCCGACATATGAAGATGCTATCAGTGGTGCAGAGAAGCAGCAGTGGCTGCAAGCGATGGCAGAGGAGTTGGAGTCGTTCGAAGACAACCAAGTATGGGAGATTGTTGATGCTCCAGAAAGTGCTAGTGTAGTGCAGTGCAAGTGGATCCTAGAAAGAAAATATGATTGTAATGGTAATGTGGGGTATCGGGCAAGGTTAGTGGCCAAAGGTTATACACAGAAAGCTGGTGTGGACTATCAAGCGTTCAGTTCGATATGGACATTACTAACTTAGACGTCACAACAGCTTTTTTAACGGATATTTAAAAGAAAGCATGTATATGCATTTACCTGAAGGTTTTCCTGTTAAAGATTCCAGTAAAATGTTAAAGTTAAAAAAGGCTCTGTATGGTTTAAAGCAATCTGCACTGGCCTGGTAACAGAGAGTCGAAAAAACAATGGAAAAATTAGGATTTAGCAAACGTAAATTAGAACCTTATGTGTTTATAAAAAATCATAGTAATGGTAAGAAAACTTTTGTTGGAATTTATGTTGATGATTTCATAATATTTTCAAATGATAAGTCAGAAACTGATATTTTAATTGAAGCCTTGGAACAAAAATTTGAGATTAAAAATTTAGGCCAGGTAAAGCAATATTTAGGCATGAGCATTAATATTGATAAACATGCAAATGTAATTACAGTGGATCAGGAGCAATATATTGATCAATAGATTAAAAAGTTTAACATGTCTGAATGTAATACAGTTAGTACTCCGATGGAGACTAAATTAAATATTTAGAAATCTAATATTTGTGAAGATCATTTGCCATATCAAAAACTTATAGGTAGTTTGATGTATCTGGCAGTTTTGACACGACTAGACATTGCCTATTCAGTCAGTTACCTCAGTCAGTTTACTAATTGTTATTCACATGTTCACTGGAATTATGCTAAGAGAATTTTAAAATATTTGTTAAAAACAAAGCATTATTGTTTAAGATACTCTAAAGAGAGAATAGAACTAGAGGGGTATGCAGATGCAGACCGGGCTAGTGATAACATTGATAGACGTTGTTATACTGGCATCTGTTTTACTAAATCTGTATCTTCCATCTCTTGGGAGACCAAAAAGCAAAGGACTTTTGCTCTCAGTAGCTGTGAAGCCAAGTATATGGCTTTGTCAGAGGCTTGTCGAGAGGCCATTTTTTTAAGAAATTTAGAATATGAATTAACAGGTCGTTTCAACATGATAATATTGTATAATAATAGCCAAAGCGCATTAAAACTGGCAAATAACCACCAATCTCATAAACGATCAAAACATATTGATGTAAAATATTATTTAATCACATATGTAATTAATAGCGGTCTAGGTGAAACAAAATATTTGCCAACTGCTAACATGCCTGCAGACTTATTAACTAAGGAATTGTCAGAAATAAAACACTATAAATTTATGCAAATTCTTGGTGTTGTTCCATATTAATTATATTAATTATTTAACAGTATTTGTATTGTTTGGAATTTTGATATAGTGGGGGTGTGGAAAATGTATATCAAAATGTAAATTCTATCATCATCTAGTGCTAAATATTTGTATTAAAACCATTGATGTAGTTATCAAATCTGGCAACCATTGATGTAATTATAAAATCTAGCATGATGTACATACTTAACAAATCTGGCAATAAAGTTCTGTTATTCGTTGAAAATCGATCCACGTGTTTCTTCTATAAAATAAGCATTGTAATAATTCTTGTCATATTGTATCTAAGAAAAAATTATAATAAAGCTATGGTTCTCAATAAAATGGAAAACACATATGAGGATGTGAAACTAGAAGGCATTAAAAAAAAATATGGCTTAAAATATAACAAAACAAAAGGTCCAGCAGAATCATTTGACAAAGGGGAGGAGTTACGTACCACTTAACTCCCCTATTTCTCTTTTTGCGATAATCTTATATGACATTTAAAAGCAAGTGTCACCAGAGATAAATATATTCAACAAATATGAATCATTGTATGTTTTAAGAAATAGAGATAATGTAGTCATGTCTTAACATTTATATTAGCTTAAGGCAAACAATAAATGGAACATAGAAGTAATCTGTAAATCAAATATTGATAAGGAATACATGTAACAAAGAAATTCGCATCTAACATATATGTAAATAAGAGAATTTTTGTAAGGAAGTTAGCCTTAAGATTCGCATCAATCAAAACGGTTGATTTCGTAGAAATAAAACTTCTCCATACATTAACGTTTTCCTAAGGGTTCCAAGAAAAGCAGGCAAAAATCGTTTGTGGTTGTACTAGTACTGCTGAAAACGAAATAACATTAGGTTTTCTTAGTATTTATCGCTGATTCAGTTTCAGTTGTGCGTAATATTACAATATATCTCGATTGAAATATACAATGGGACGTTGTGCGGATTTACCATTACAAATGCGCAAAATTGTACTTGGAAAACAAGTATTCATTCGCATTCAACGGTAGAAAGTGTTATTCTAATTACGTTAATACTGGTTAATTGGAACTAATCACCACCAAACCGGAAGGCCAAAAATATTGAGCCAAATGTCGGAAAATATTGACATTCCCATGGCAGCCGGTTCTACGTTACCGGAATGACTCGGGTTTTTCCCGACCATGGGCTGCCGCCCCAGTAAACTAGCACTCCTCGCAGCAATTTCCCTCTAAATACTTCTCCTGATGGCTGGTATTGAATCCAACCCTGGGCTAGATATATTTTACTGCTGCGTATACCATAAACGGCTCCACCTCGGTTAGGTGCAATAAGTGCAACGGGTGGAGTCCCCGTAAGACCTGTTCAGGCCTTAAGATACATGGGGAGTGGTCCACACGGTATGTGGCCATGTGTTGCTCCCGCTAGCAGGCGTCTGATGCCTCAACGGCTGTTGTTGTTGTTGTTGTTGTTGAGGTGGTTGAACATATCTCAGCTGAAATGCTTCTAATTAGTGACCAGCACCGTTTTCCTACCACTATCTCTTGTGATGATGATGTCTTTTGTTTTTTTTTTTTTTTTGTTTCCAAGTCAGATCCATTTAGTCAGGTCCAAGTATAGCAGCAAATCCTTTATCTCGATGTCTGAGATTTCCTTAATTTGCTGTAGGAAAGGCTTACCGAAGAATCGGAGTCGTGCCCTGGCTAGTCCTGGACATTCACATAAATAGTGGAACGGACTTTCCTTCGCCCCTTCCGCTTGTCAGCTTCTACAGATAGGGTTGAAGGGTAGATTGAGTCTAGCTGCATGATCCCCTACTTTCCAATGTCCTGTAAGGGTTGCAGTGATACGTGAAATGTTTGGCCGAGAACATCCTAGCAGGTCATTCGTCCTTTGGATTTTGTATGACGGCCATGTGTTTTTTGTTGTGATACATGTAGGTATTTGCTTCCATCTTCTTTCGGCTAAAGCATGATAGTGTGAAGCAATGGATGATTTTAGTGTGTTCAGTGGGGTGGAGACTGCCACCGCCTCTGCTATGTCTAGTGTCGAGCCCTTTCTTGCTAGCTCATCCGCTATCTCATTGCCCCGTATGTTCCTATGACCGGGAACCTATATCAGGGTAATTTCAAGCCACTGGCTGAGTAGTTTCAGCTCCTCTCTACACTGTAGGACCAGTTTGGATGAAATGTAGTTGGAGTCTAAGGCCTTAATAGCTGCTTGACTGTCTGAGAAGATAGCTACTCTTGCACCAACTACCTTGTAGAGTTCTAGGGATTTGAATGCTTCTCTGATCGCTAAAAGTTCTGCCTGCAACACGGTGGCATAATGAGGAATACGAGTTTACTGAGATAGGTTGAGTGGCTCCGAATGGAAGTCAGCTCCCACACCACAGTTCATCTTAGAACCATCGTGTCTTCCAATCACCTCTCCCTTGCTCCATTCGGCTCTCGGTGGAAAACGTACCGTAAAGCCTTTCTTGAAGTTGAGGTCGGGGACTGTGTAGTCTGATCCGTTTTTGAGCAGCGAGGGTCCCTGTAGGAGGATCTTACTGTGACCGTACGACCTTCTTGCCCAGCTTCCTATGTCTCTGAGTCTCACCGCGCTACAAGTAGCTATTGTTTTAGTGTGTAAATCTAATGGCAATAGATGTGTTAGTACATTGAGCGCTTCAGTAGGACTGGTGCTAAGCGCTCCTGTAGTTAAGATACACGTTGTTCTTTGCATCTTGTTCAGCTTAGTTTTTTTGTATTTTCCTTTCTATTGCAGGTCACCAAACTAGTGCATATGTTAGTATTGGCCTTACAGCGGCTGCATAGGACCAATTGGATAGTTTTGGTTGGAGACCCCAATTTTTCCCCAACATTCTCTTACACGTGCAAAGTGCTATGTTCGCTTTCTTTACCCTGTACTCTACGTTGAACTTCCAGCTGAGTTTGGGGTCCAGGATAACACCTAGGTATTTTGCCTGTTTGGTTGACGTGAGGCTGACGCCGTTTAGTTTTGGGAGATTAAAGTTTGGCACCTTGGTTTTCTTGGTGAATAGCATCACTTCAGTTTTTCTCGGGTTTACACTTAAACCACAGTCCGTGGTCCAATTCCTGAGTAATACCAGAGCTCCTTCCATAATCTCACTGATTGTGGTTGGTAACATTCCTGAAACCATAAGCACTATGTCGTCCGCGTACGCCACTACTTTAATTCCCTTTCGGTTGAATTTGGTAAGGATGTTGTTGACAGAAGAGGGGATAAGACTCCCCCCTGAGGGGTTCCCCTGTTGACAGAGCGTTTTATCGAGCTGCTGCCTACCTCACTAGTGATTATTCTAGTTTTAAGCAACCTCTCTATCCATTCGTTGAGATCTATGTCTATGCCTAACATATTAAGAGTCTCAATTATGGATCTTGTGGTAACATTGTTGAACGCCCCCTCTATGCTCCTCTCAATCGCACTTACAACCTCATGAAGAGCTGTCTCTGTGTATTTTCCTTTGAGATAGGCATGTTGAGATGGTGAAATCGTTGTGTCTGTAATCTTCTCCCTGAGATATACATCCAACAATCGCTCGAAGGTTTGAGGATAAAGGAGGATAGGGTGATGGGTCTGAAATCTTTCGCTGTTTCATGACCGCATCTATCAGCTTTGGGGATAAAGATCACCGTAACCCTCCTCCAGCTTTTTGGTATCTGCCCTAGCATAAGGCTTTTTCTGAAAAAGACCTCCAGCCAAGGAATCGTCGTTTCTCGAGTTTTTCACAGCATGGCTGGGAATATTCCATCTGGACCGTCTGCTTTATATGGTTCAAAGTTTTTTATCGCCCATAATATTCTATCTTGGGATACGATGTGGTTGATTATAATGGGTGTTTGGTAGTTTGGATGTTTGAACACTTTCACTATTTTTCTCAATATATTCTGTGTTGTCTGGGAAATGTGGATTTAGTCCATTCTCCGTTATCTTTCATCAAGAAGGAAGGGCAGGAGTGTTCTTTGGATAAAAGCTTGCCTAGTCTGGCCGTATCTTTGGCCGATTCGATGGAACTACGAAAATCTCTCCAAGCCTCTGTCCGAGCCTCTTTGATTGCTTTCTTGTATTCACTAAGGCAATCTTTGTAGGGTTTGAAGTGCTTGTGTTTGTAGCAGATACTGAAGATTTCTCTTGTCATTTTCCTGAGTTGACTTAAGTCTTCATTCCACCAGGTAGGATAGGTAGTTTTGCCATATGTGGCGGGACATGAAGCTTCAAGCCCTTTCGTCAACGAAGCTTCGAAAGCTCTTACTTTCTCATCTAAGTCTTCACTTGACGTTATGGTTTTATTTATGTGTTGAAGTTTAGACTGAGTCACTCTACGGAATGTGTGCCAGGTTGTTCTTCTAGGATTTCTACATTGGGTCGGTTTCTCAAGCTTAAGATTGGTATCGAAGAGGATCCAGCTATGGTCCGAAAAGGATTTCTTGTCGGATACTCTCCAAATTTTCAGTTTGGCCTTTTTTAGATCAAACCGCATTTTGTTGTCATATTGTTTCAGTATTGGCAGGCACTCATCGTTAATCTGCAGAACGAATGACATGCTGCTCTTTTGCGGTTTTTCGGCCTTCACGATTGCCCGTCGTCCATCGGCACCGCAGGGTTGTGTGACTTTAGGTATTTCAGCACATCTGCGCCGCTCAAGTCCATCACAGGTAGCCAGCGCGAGGAGGGCAAGGTATGTCCTTGGCCGGAATGAGCTTGAGCTTTAAGCCTTCCAGTGAGCTGCAGATCTCAGCAACACATTTTTCTAGGACAACCCTTGACAAGTCGTCGTCGCACTTGATTACCCTACAGCCTCGAAGTACTCCTGCAGAATCGAAGGAAGTTTTGCCTCCACTTGCACCCACTTCTGCAGGACCACTTTGCCGCTATTTGTCATCTCGTCGATTAATGCGTAGAGGAGGTTATCCTTAACCACCTCACTGAACGGTCGTTGTTTTATTTCTTCGATGTTGCTGGACACCTTAGGTCTCTTCGGTGCCTGGTTAATCACGTCCTGTGACCTGTTTATCTTCATCGCATCGCCTTTTTTATTGTTGTCCGTTTTAAGTTGCGCTCGTCAGTTGCTCCAGCGAGTTCATTTTTGGAAACCTTGCTTAGAATGAACCTCGCCTTAGTGTAGCGAGACTTCAGGAGGGCACCCTCGGATTTGTGTTTTGTTGCGGCCTGACTCTCTTTCTGAGTGCCGTCTGCCGCCTTTTGCGATGTTTGTGGGGTGTATGGGTGTACTATGGCTGGTACTTCCCTTACTCTTTGCTGACTCAGCCGTATCTTGGCTGGAGCCCAGCAGGGTATCCTCTTCGGAGGATGGTATTGTGTCGCAGCGCGGCACGAATTTTTTGTGTTTTTCTTGTATGTTCATCATTGGTTTCTTACGGTTGCTTAGCTTGACTGTGTCAAGCTCCACAACCTACGAGTATTAAGGGGAAGTAACGGGGTCCCCGCGGCAGCGTCCTTTACCGCGGTACGGCCACAGTTACTCTCGAAGGCGGCCAGGTATTCGAGAGGGAAAGTCCGTTCGCGATGCACATGTTTTAATTCCCTGCACCATTCAGTCCTCGGCACGATTCCAAGTACACCTTGACTTGGGAATGTGTTGGTACGGTACTCTCCGTATAGATGATTGGACGACCATCACACACGCCGTTTCGCGTATGGGTGTTCAACCAATCCCCATACGGAGCTTCCCTCTTAGTTCATGGCATGTTTAATTCCTAAATAGAATTTAGCCTTCATTTAAGCCCCATCCCCGCGGCAAGGAGACCAACACGACAACGGCTACTAGTCCCCCAGATAGGCCGGTACTTCCAACCGCCATCACAACCCATACCTCCACGGTAAGGAGCCTATCGGAGCAATACAACTCCCCCGACTTAGCCCATCCCATTCCTTCCTGCTCCAACCAGCAACTCTTGGTCCCCAGCACAGTCTGTTCCATGTGTCATACCGGAATACCTCGGAACCTGGCATCAGTCAAATGCAATTTTTGTAATGGCTGGTGTCACTTTCGGAGATTTTCCGGACTGCGCACTACCCGTGAGTGGACAATTGACTACTTTGCCCCCTGCTGCAGAGATCTGCACCCACAGCCGCCCTCCGTGTCGCGGCCGCCCACCACCATCAGGACGCAACAACTATAGCGGAATGCACAGCAGGCCCAACGTAGGCAACCTCACGCGTCCCTCACCCCCCGTGCTACTGCAACCGTACCTATAAGCTTTAAGCTTCTTCAATATAACTGCAACTTAATCACGAGTAAGGTCGACGAGATAGTTCACTTTATGAGCCGACACAGTACCCCAATAGCTGCGGTCCAAGAAACCAAGCTATAACGTGCACAGACATGATCGCGAGCGAGGCAATGATGGTGGCCTAGTGCACCACACACTGTAGTGTTGTCTCATTGATGAAGCCATCGACCGCAGGGACAGCACCTTAGAATGGGAAGATATAGCTGTCCGGACGGGCGATGCCGATCTCGAAATTTTAAATATTGACATATCTCTACCTACCCTAATATAGGTCACAGCCGAAGCAGCCAGTTTATCAAACGAGCGTGACCACCTACGCCTGGTCGATCCCGGGGATCACCGCATGAGGGATCTCAATTGGGAGATCCAGTAACTGGGGGATCAACATAAGCGGACCAAATGGGTTGAACATCTGAAGACCTGCGATTTCACCCCTGGTGTGAGTAAGCTCTGGTCCACCATAAGGTCCCGGTTGAACCCGACGAAGCACAACGACAAGGTGGCTATCACTTTCAACGGTTGCACTTCGTCGGACCCGAAGAGATGCGTGAACTATTTTAGACGAGTATTCCCACGGCATCCTCCGGCCGACAGAACTAAGCGTCGCGCCACTTACTTTCTCTAGTGATGAGGTTTAGGGAGCCATAAACAAATCTAACTTATCAAAATCCATTGACCCTGACGGACTGAACGCGCAACGCGCTGATGTTGAAGCACCTGGGACCTTTGGGAGTACGATATCTCACAAGAGTCTTCAATCTGTCCTTGGCCACTCTCATCATCACTGACAAGTGGAAAGCAGGGAGAGTGGTCCCACTACTGAAACCTGGAAAACTCGCCAACCAAGGGGAATCTTATCGGCCGATAACTTTCCTTTCCCCAGTAGTGAAGACACTCCCACTCTTAACGAATCGCCTAGCCCCAGCCCCACATCGGCATGGTCGACGTGCACCACCACGTGCACCTGAAGAAGACTTTCGACACAGTCAGCTATTCCACGCTACTAGATTATATTTATCAGTCGACGCTCCCGCCAGGGCTGAAGAGCTGGTCCGTCAATAACTTGAGCGGTTGTCACTCGTCAGTGATTTTTCGAGATGAAACATCAAAGCAGAGGAAGATTAAGCAAGGTGTTCCGCAGGATGGTGTCTTTCCACCGTTGGTGTTCAAGTCCCGAAGCTCCCCCAACCAGCACAGGGAGTCTCTATGGTCTCATGCGCTGACGGCTGAACGATAATGGCGTCGGGCAATGACATCGATGGTCTGTGCTCCAAAGTGAACAACTACCTTACCGACCTTTCTCGCTTTTTCACTGCGAGGAATCTACAACTTTCGTCCACTTAGTTCACGATGACCCTCTTTACCCCCTGGACAAAGAAGGTCAAACTGCAAATCAAGGTAAAAGCCGACAGTAAGCAACCCCAAAATTTTGGGTGTTACCTTCGACAGTTTGCTCCCCTTCTCTGCTCACACAACCGCAAATGCCTCTAAAGTCCAAAATCGCAACATGGTCCTCAAATTGCTTGCCGGCAGCACTTGGGGCAAAAACAGAGAATTGGTGCTATCGACATTTAAGGCAATTGGCCGGCCGCTTCTAAACTATGCTGCGCCTGTCTGGTCGCCTGGAACTAGTGACACGCAGTGGATAAAGCTAGAGACAAGCCAAAATACTAAACCGGGTGGAAAATATACTCCACCAATATTCGAATTTCACACGGAATAGATATTATAAAATTACCCTCAAATAAAAAAATTAAAATGAATCCGTGTAGGTTTTGCGAAAAGATATATACTCGGAAAAGGAGTTTGGATAATCATATTAAATTGAATAAAAGTAATTTAGTGTGAGCAGAGTAAAATTCAAGTGTCAGCAAACACAATATATGGGCAGCCCACGCGAGAACAAACATACGATACACAAAAATAAATTGATGTATAATATAAATGGTATGGTTAAATGTATTTATTAATTCCATTGAAAGAAAAAACGAGTACATTCAAAGATCGAGATAGTGGTTAGAGCTTAAGTGAATTTGTTCACCTAAAAGTAACCATAGAGAAATACCAACCAATTCAAGGAACATCATATACATATAGCACTCCCAAAAAAAATAGCAGAAAAAAGGGCCTGTATTAATATTGTTAACGATATATACTGTTTTAACTGGGCCATAATTTGATCAAAAATCAATGAAATGTATGGGGGGAGCGTCATATTTCATTACATTTATTGATGATTTCTCCCGTTATATGACAGTGTATTTTTTGAAAAATAAATCCGATGCTTTTGATGCATTTAAACATTTTGCTGTGACTGCGGAGACACAGATAGGCCGAAAAATAAAAACTGTGAGAAGTGATAATGGTAAAGAGTTTGCCAATATGATGTTTAAGCGGTATTTTAGTGAAAGGGATATTGTTCACCAAACTTCAGTTAGCTATTCGCCTCAACAAAATGGCGTGGCTGAGAGAGCGAACAGAACATTAGTGGAAATGGCGCGTTGTTTACTCGAAAGTTCGACATTGCCTCAATATTTGTGGGGAGAAGCCATTAATACATCGGTGTACTTGAGAAATATATTAGAACAATAACTAAAGTGTTGAAAAACTTAACTCCTTATCAAGTGTGGTATAAAAGGAAACCTTCGGTGTCACATTTTAAAATTTTTGGCTGTGACGTGGTGGCTTTAAAGAAAGGGCCATATAAGGGTGGCAAATTCGATACAAAAGGCACTAAACTAAAATTTGTTGGCTATGCCGGAAGTACAAAAGGCTATAGACTTTATAATCAAAACAAGCGAAGTATTGTTATAGCTCGTGATTGTATATTTTTTGAAACGTCTTTTGAACCAATTTTAATACAAGAAGACATTAGTGAAGAAGTACCTTTCTACCATGAAATAAAAGAGTCATCTCCATCGGATGATGGCAAGTGCGGTGAAATTCAGAATGAAAGTGTTGTTGAAGAGCAACTCGAAGACAATGGCGATGATGATGATGAGGGGTATTCTTTAGATGAAGAAAACGACCCGGTAGTTACGCGAAAAAGAGGTCGAGGAAGACCAAAATTATTACGAACAGGTACTGTTGGTAGACCAAAAAGACGGTATAATGAGGTAGAGGTTTTAAATTACATTGCTGAGAGTCCTGAAACTGTAGAAGAAGCTTTGTCTTCGCCAGAACGTGAATATTGGGAGGAAGCTATGCAAATAGAGTTCGATTCGCTTACTAAAAATAATACGTGGGTGTTGGTGGACCGACCAAAACATAAAAACGTCATTGGTTGTAGGTGGGTGTTCACCAAGAAGCGAAAACCATGTGGTCGTATCGAAAAGTACAAAGCGAGATTGGTAGCTCAGGGGTGCTCCCAAAGGCGCAACATTGATTACACCGAGACTTTCGCACCTGTTGTACGACATTCGACCATTCGATTGTTGTTGGCTTTAGCAGCGAAGTACCAACAGGTGGTTAATCATGTCGATGTGGTATCAGCTTATTTAAATGGTGATTTAAACGAAGACGTCTTCATGGTACAACCATTAGCGTTTGAAAGTTCAAGATACCCCAATAAGGTGTGCAAATTAATTAAACCCATCTACGGTCTTAAACAGGCAGGCCGAGAGTGGAACAAAAAGATCTCCGAAATCCTCACGACTATGGGCTTCAAAAGATGTCAAGCGGATAGTTATGTATATTTTAAGAGGAAGTATGGTTCCATGTGTCTTATTGGTTTGTACGTGGATGATATGCTGTTAGCTTGCTCTAATGCAGGGCAGACGAAAATTATTTTAAAGCAGCTAAATGAGTTTATTGAAGCTGTAGATAAAGGGCCGGTATCGTTTTATTTAGGTATGGAAATAGAGAGAGATGCATCTACTGGCACAATATCAATTCATCAAGAACATTATGTGAATCAACTTCTTAAAACATGGGGAATGGACTCATGCAAGTCGGCAACTACAGCTTGGGTTGATGGCACGGTACTCAAGAAGTGTGAGAAGCAGTGTAAAGATATTGACGCGATGCGATACCAAAGTTTAATCGGAGGGTTGATGTACCTGGCGGTAATATCTAGGCCAGATATCGCCCATGTTGTATCTAAATTATCACAATTTAATAGTCATCCACATGAAGAACATATATATCATACAATAAAAGTTATACTTAAAATTCCTAACTTTCAATAATGGTAAAATAGATGTAAAAAGATGTTGGTATATTTAAAACAAACAATCCAGATGTTAGCGTATATGCCCTTGGTATAAAAGATAGTATTACAATCTTCTTCTTCTTAATGGACGCGATAACCGCTTAGGCGATTTTGGTCGAGTTTAACAAAGCGCCAAGCCAGTCGTTTCTTTCTCGTGCTAACCAGCGCCAGTTGGACACACCAAGTGAAGCCAAGTCATTCTAAACCTGATCTTTCCAACGTAGAGGAAGTCTTCCTCTTCCTCTTCTAGCTCCAGGGGAACCGCATCGAATGTTTTAGAGCCGTAGCGTACCCAGCCAGCGTACACGCTGGATCTTTATTCGCTGCGCTATATTCATGCCGTCGCAAAGCTCATACAGCTCATCGTTCCATCGTCTGCGATATTCGCCGTTGCCAACTTGCAAGGGTCCAAAAATCTTGTGAAGAATCTTTCTCTCAAACACTCCAAGCGTCGCTTCATCGGATATTGTCATCGACCACGGTTCTGCGCCAAAGGTTAGGACGCGCATGATGAGAGCCTTTTAGAGTGTTAGTTTTGATCACCGAGAGAGGACTTTACTACTCATTCTGCGTTGGATTTCAAGGCTGACATTGTTATCGGTGTTATGCTGGTTTCTAAATACACGAAGTCTTTTATAACCTCAAAATTACAACTGTCAACAGTGACGTGGGTGCCGATACGCTCTTTATCCAGTTTGGAGAAGGCAGAACTAACAGCGCGGTTGTTAAGGCCGATGATGTCAATATCATGGACATACCTCAACAATTGTACGCCTTATAAAATATTGTACCTGAGCGATTAAGTTCTGCAGCTGATACTATCCTCTCCAACATCAGGTTAAAGAAGTCGCACGACAGCGAGTCACCCTCTAAAAACCTCGTTTGGTGTCGAAGAGCTCCTTCCCAATTCTGACGGCACTGCTGGTATTGTTTTTGTTTAGTATAGTTTTGCGGCGATACCAAATTCAGACAGCGCGGCATACAGATTACTTCTTTTCGTTCTGTCGAATGCAGCTTTGAAATCGACGAAAGATGGTCTGTGTCGATTCTCCTTTCATGGTCTTTCCAGGTATAAAGCCACAGTGATAAGGTCCAATCAACTAGTTGATGGTGAGCTTCAGCTTTTCACACAATACGCTCGCTAGAACCTCTTTGGCGATATTTAGAAGACTAATTCCGCGATAATTGGCACATATTACAGGACCACCCTTCTTATGGATTGGGCAGAGCACACTTAAAGTACAATCGGCAGACATGCTTTCATCCGACCATTTTGCATTGAAGCTGATGAATGCATTTCACCAGTTCCTCGCCGCCATGTTTGAATAGATCAGCCGGCAGTCTGTTGGCGCCCGCGACTTTGTTGTTCTTTAGCTGCGTTATCACTATTCTCACCTCATCATGGGCGGTTAGCGGAACGTCAATTCCGTCGCCAACGATTGGGGTATCGGGATTTTCACGGTCTCTGTGACATGTGCAGTTATCTCTATCTATGAGGTTCGAGAAGTGTTCCCTCTATAATTCTAGTATGCTCCTGATGTCAGTCACCAGATCGCTGTCTCCGTTCTTACAGGAAAACGCCCCGATCTTAAAACCTTCTGCCGCTGAACTTTCTGGTAGAATTTTCTGGGGTTATACCTATTGGCCAGCATCTCAAGCTCCTCACACTCACGTATGTCGGCCTTTCTTTTATAATATTTGTTAGGAGCAGCACCTGATTTACAGGACATAGCTTAAGTATAGGTTAATTGTATAGTTTTTATTTAATAATTTAGTATTGTAGTCTAATTTATAACATTGTAATATTTTTTACTCGTTACATCTGGTCACCCTAATTCTTGTACTTGTACTTGCATTATATTAATACACATTATTCCATATTTTTCATTTCCTAACGTTCGTATCGACTTACACTCTTATGTACATATATTATATATAAGCAGTGCTAAGCAAACATTTCGAAACTTGAATATCGACATCAGCTGGGGCCGGTGAACTTTAAAAATTGTAAAGGGAATAACAAACACACGAACGCGTAAATTCTAAATGCGAAAAATAAATTGTAAAATTTTGTGAAAACAAATGTGTTTAATTAATTTGAAAATTAATAGCTGGCAAAAAAGCTTGGTGGCCTAACATTTTTGGTGACCCCGACGTGATTTTCGTGTGTTCTACTTGTGTAAAATAGAAATTATTATTCAATATAATAATATTTATTAACCCTTCGAAAATATCTTGTTACGGTAGTTAATTGTTGTTGCGTAGTGGTTTCTAATACCTCCCTAATAAATAAAACCGTTTGGTAACTTTTTGCGGGACAAAGCAGTTAAAACCACAACCTATATTTACGGCTAAAAATTAACTTGCACCGTTTTCTATTTACTAACTTTTTCAACGGTTTCCGTGTGCATAGAACCGTGCCTATATATTCGTGCGCTAAAGATATAATCGGTCAGTTAATTTTTGAAGTCAAACGTTCAACATGTCGCTTAGTTCAGGTAATGGTACCTTCATTAGAGGCGATTCACCAAATACTGCACCAACGAATGGGCAACCGTCTTCAGATCGCGTGTCGTTTTTAAAGATGGGAGATTTGAAAGCAACATTCACCGTCGTTCACACCAGTTTGGAGGAAATGGACTTTGAGTCTACTGTAAATTCGATGCTACATTAGTGAAACTTAAGGCGAACCTGCAACGAGAGATTGGGAGACGTAGCACAGGTCAGCACTGCTCGACATTTAGAGCGAACACTGGTGACTCGCAGTCGATCATCGTGAATACCAATCGTTCTCGCTTGCCTTTGCTAATGCTACCTAAATTTAGTGGCGCGTACACCGAGTGGAGCATTTTCTTCTCGATGTTCACCTCCGTCATTGACAACGATGGCGACCTAACGCAGAGCGATAAGCTGCAATAAATGCGTTCGTGCTTGAGTGGTGCTGCTTTGGATACTATCCGATCTCTGGAGATAAACGAAACTAATTATAAAAATGCATTAGGTTTACTCAAAAAACGTTTTGATAAGAAGCGAATTATACTTCAGGCACACATCAGACAGATCTTTGGGCTGGACAGAGCAAATGCATCCGCAAGCAAGCTGCGGGAGTTGACGGACAAGGTAACATCACACATACGCGTGTTGCAGGCGCTTGGGTCACAAGAACTAATCGCTTACTGTGTCATAGTTGAACTGCTAATCCAGAAGTTGGACAAGGCTACTCAATCCAAGTCGGAAGAAAATTCATCTAGCAACGAACTGCCGTCGTGGGATCGAATTGAATTGAATTTGAATTTGAAGAGGTCGAGCCAAGGAGCACCAGGAGATTTGGTGGCTCCTAAAACACTCAGGCTAAAAAGCCCATTGTATTTAAAGCTCTGGAAAGGGGGTAGATAGTTAAGGAGGGAGGGAGAAAAGTATCAGAGAAAGAGATAGGAAAGAATAGAGACAGAGTTAGAGATAGTTAGTCCTGTGAGAATTTTCCAGATTCTTTGGCAAATCTGTAAATATCCTCCAGTTTTAGAGAACGAATATTACTCATTCCCATGACATCGGAACCCAATACCCGTAGTCGCGCTCTAGCAAAGGCAGGACACTCACAGAGAAAGTGCTCAGTGCTATCCGCCTCCTCCAAGCAGGACAGGCATACCGGGTCCTCGATGATTCCAATGGTGGTCATATGCTGACCCCATGGGTTGTGTCCTGTAATGATGCCGACCATCAACCGAATGTCTTTCCTTCTAAGTTTTAGTAGAAAGTTTGACAGTTTTCTGTTCGGACTTGTCACAAAACACTTTGCAGTTCTGCAGCGTTCTAGACCGGACCATCGCTCTTTATGTAGATTGCCTACATAATCGTTGATCCAATTCTTGATTCCTGCGGGACTGATTCCGATTATTGGCTCTGGCCCCTGTGGGGGCACCGCTGATCCACGGTTGGCCAATTCGTCGGCAATTTCGTTTCCTTGAACACCGGAGTGTCCCGGAACCCATATAAGTACAAGCCTGTTTTGTCTTGCGACAGAATTAAGCTTCTTCTTACATTCTTGAACAATCTTCGAGGTTTGCTTCGCGTTCTCCAGGGCCTTCAATGCAGCCTGACTGTCACTGAAGACTCCAATCTGTTTCCCGCTCCATCTCCTCTCGATTATCCATTCGGCTACTTTTAGGATGGCAAAAACTTCTGTTTGAAAAACAGTTGCCATTCCCCCCATGATACTTATTACTATCGTTTAAGTACCATCCGGCTCCAGACCCTATTTCAGTCTTGGACCCATCGGTAAAGAAAATATCCGTCAAACCTGCCTGCATGCATTCTGGATTGCTCCATTGCTCACGCAATGGAAATCTGACATCAAATTTCCTTCCGAACGAAACTGTGGGTATCAGGTCATCTTTAGGTGCCAAAAACAGTGGATACTGCTCCGACAGCAACTTAAAGATTTCTCTGTGTCCCGAAGTTCCATCTTCGTGCCAGAAACCATACTTATGGAGTCTACACATTGCTTTTATTGCTTCCTGTTGTATCTTAAGATCCAGGGGGAGCAAATTAAGCATAGCATTTAGGGCATCACCAGAGGTTGTACTCATGGCACCCGTGATGCATAAACATACACTTCTTTGCAGCCTGTATAGTTCCCGGATTGTGGACTTAACCATGCTCCGTCGCCACCAGACCACAGAAGCGTAAGTGATGATTGGTCTGATAAGTGCCGTGTATATCCATAGGACCACAGCAGGTTTCAGACCCCAAGTTTTGCCAAAGGCTCTACGGCATTGCTGAAAAATCTTCAATGCACGATTCACCTTCAGTGAAACGTGTGTCTCCCAGGTCAGCTTCTTATCCAAGATTACTCCTAGATATTTAACTTCGTTGGAAAGACCAAGTGTCACACCTTTCAGTGTTGGAAGACTGAGTCCATCCAATTTCCGTTTTCTGGTAAACAAGACTATGGTTGTTTTGTTCGGATTAACGGAAAGACCTTGTCTCATGCACCAATCATCGATTTTGTCAAGGATACTCTGCACTTTCGTGCAAAGCCTCCTTAAGGATTTATCCGATGTTAGCGCACAGACGTCGTCCGCATATGCTTGGACGTGAAAGTCGAGTTCCTGCATCTTCGCTAATAGGGAGTCTACGACGAAGCACCACAGCAGCGGAGAAAGAACACCCCCTTGGGGACATCCTTGCTTGGCCCTGACTGTGATTTGCTCGTCGTCGCTCCCACCAGCGGTTAACAGCCTCTCAGAGAGCATGGAGTATATCCATTTTATAATGGCTTGATTAACTCCGTGTCGTTCGGCAGAAGAACATATCGAGCCGAAAGTGGCATTATCAAAAGCCCCCTCAATGTCCACGAACACGCCCATTGTGTATTCGTCAGCTTCCAGCCCAACTTCAATCTTGCTAACAAGATCGTGTAAGGCTGATTCACATGATTTTCCACTCTGGTAAGCGTGTTGATTTCTACTAAGTGGACTTCCCGGCAATACCCCCACTCGAATATGTTTCTCCACCACTCGTTCCAGACCTTTCAACATGAACGATGTCAAACTGATTGGTCTGAAACTTTTTGCTAGGGAATAGTCATCTTTTCCTGGTTTTGGAATAAATACTACTCTTACGCGTCGCCATTTTGATGGTATATAACCAAATGCAAGACAGGCTGTGAAGATCCTTTTCAGGGCCTCAATCAGCCTGTCCCCTCCTTTTTTAAGCATTACTGGATATATTCCGTCAGGTCCAGGGGACTTAAAGTTCTCAAAGGAAGATAAGGAAAACCTTATCGATTCCCTTGTCACTATCCGACTAGCAATATACCAGCTGTACCTAGAGGTTCCACCGTTGCCACCGTCATTGTTCATGCCACTCTCAGCTTCAGAGAGAGTTCTACTACCCGCAAAATGGGTTTCGAGTAGAGCATTAAACGTTTCCGATTTGGAAATGGTGTATGAACCATCAGGTTTTCGAATGGAATCCAGCCTTACTGAGCGGTCTAAATGAAGGACCTTACAAAGTCTCGCTGTTTCCCTCATTTCTTCGACGTTACTGCAGAAATTTCTATAGGATTCAAGTTTGGCTTGCCGTACTTTTTTCTTATATTCTCTCTGTGTAAGTCGATGATTGGCCCAGTCCTCTTCTGTTTTGGTCTTCAAGGCCTTATTAAGAAGTTTCCTGGACCGTACACGAAGCTTCGACAGTTCAGGGTTCCATCAAGGAACCGCTTTCCCCTGTCTGCTTTGCCTGAGTGGACACAGTTCCTCAAAGCAGTTGATTAAAGTACCTTCTAATTTCTTAGTAGCATCTTCAATCATTTCTGCTGATTTGAGTTTTTTCAGGTTTGGTAATCGCTCTGTTACAAGCTCACCATACCTGTCCCAGTCCACATTTCGAGGATTCCTACCGGAAGGTATTGATATTGTGTCAATTCCCAGTCGGAATTCGATAAGACGATGATCAGAAAGAGAGTCCTCTTCCAAAACTCGCCATCGGTTTATTTGATTTCCAACTGACCTATTGGTAAGTGTTAAATCAATCACCTCTTGTCTCCTTCTGGTCACAAAAGTTGGTTTGTTACCAGTGTTTTGGATGACCAAATCGGATGACAGGATAAAATCCAGTAACTTGAGACCTCTGGGGTTGCATTTGCTGCTTCCCCACACAATGTTCTGTGAATTTGCGTCACAGCCCACTATTAGCCCCAGATTATTGGATTCTGCGTACTTGACCACTTCTCTTAGCTCCCTCGAAGGAGGTGGCTGTACAGAGTCATAGGGTAGGTAGGCCGAAACTATGATAACTTCGACACTGTTCCCACTTTTCCAGTACTTTATTTTTGCAGCAACGATATCTCCAGAGCATAGCTCTTTTAACATCGTGTGTTCGATCAACCTCGGCATGATAATACATGCTCGCGGTCTCACATTCCCTTCACAATGAAGTATTTGTCCCCACGACATAGCACTTAGACCACAGATACGCTTGTGACATACCCATGGTTCTTGTATAAGTATTATGTGTGGGTTTGTTTGCAATTTTGCATGCCTACGGCACAAGAGAGCCGTAGACGCTTTGATATGCTGCAGATTAATCTGTGTAAATATTACTTCAGTCATGAGACTGAGTATATTTACGCTTTGTCCTCCACCTTATCCTGGACGCGGAACTGGATCCGCCCCAGATGTAGGTGAGGACGGCAACCAAACTTCGACTTAAGCACCTTGAGGGACCCAAGATCGATACCCAGTACCAGGTGGGAACCCGCCTCCGAAGTGGTAGCGGATTTCTGCCTGGTGCACGAGTATACTCTCCAGAGAGTTGTGTCAAGATCCTTATTCTGAACACGGATGCGTTTGAGGAGTTCTGCTGAATTACAGGAAGGACCCGGAATCCAGACACTCGCTCGTACCAGCCTTTCTTTGCTACTCTCAACAAGAATAAACTTGCTGTTTTCGCAGGCTGGAATCTTTGCTATAACTTTTTCTAGCCATTCTCGGGAAAAAGCATTGGAACAGTGCACCTTTACGATGCCGTCTACCACGCTTTTCCCCTCGAACGTCGGCGCGTCTTTCGACTCACCGATAACTTTCCAAAGATAGCTGTCAAGATAGTCTTGTTGCCCTTTGGACAGTAGACCATCTTGTTTGTCGGTATGTATCTCCACCGTCATTGCCTTTGCTGCCATTCTCGCGAATGATTCGCCAGACGTTGACGGAAGAGTGTCATTCGACATTTGAGGTCCCTTAGCCTCTGCCTTGTCAGGCAAAGGTTTGTCTGCCTTGGATTGGGTCGAGGATGCAGGCATTTCCGAATTCCGTCTCTCGACTTTCCTCTTCTTTGCCTTTCTCCTCTTCCCGGTCGTTGGCACAGACCCCGTTTCGTTTCCGGAAGAGCGCAGCGCTACAGAGGAATCCTCTGTTCTGCCACGCTTTCCCGTTTCCGTTACAGGTGTCGAAGTTGACGGAGCTTGAGTCCTTGCCTTAGCTAGTGCTTCGGCTTGCCTCGCGTTCTGTCTCCTTCGTTTGATCTGCCTTGCGGTTAGACCAACACCTGCGTTCGAATCTCCAATAACTTCGATCTTTTTACCGGTACTTACCTGATTCGCACCAGGTTTAACCGTTGTCAAAGACTTTCTCGGTACCAGAGATCCGTCTGAGTCTACTGAGAGATTGTCCGCCATCTCCACATCCTCCACAACTTGTTCAGTTGCTTCAGATCGTTTCGACGGCGGTGTATCACTCACACTCACTCGGCTCTCCATTGGCATAGCCAATGTGCCATGTTTCACCACTAGTAGTTCGCTTCCTCCGGAACCCTGGGTGTCAGTTCCGGTCATAGGGGAGTGTGGGGTTCGGGCCTGCACATCCGATGCCCGAGCCGTCGATTGCTCGACGGGAGGATTTCCCAGAAGTGGGTTACCTCGTGCAGAAAGATCCTTGTTGAGCCTCCACATTGTAAGAAAATGCATTTTATACCTACTGCCAGGTTGTCGGTACGGTACTCTCCACATAGTACTTGGGTGGCCACCAATTCCGCCGTTCCGCGGTTGAGTGGATACCCAATTCCTATATGGAGCTGCCCTCTTAGTTCGTGGTAAGTTAATCTCCATAGAATGGGGTTAACTCGTCACTTAAGCCTCATCCCCGCGGCAAGGAGACCGACATGACAAGGCGTGGGATCAGTTAGCTGCATTTTTGGAAAAGCGGTGTCGTACCCTCGAAAAAGTGGAGCTTTCCATATAAATCCAAACGGATCAAGCTGACAGAAACGGTAAAACTGTGAGTACAAATAAAAGAAAATTATTTTTCGTTTTGAATGCCTCAGTAGGTGGTTGCGCGCTTTGTCGGTGCCCTGATCATAGAATTTACCACAGTCAGCGATTTTCCAATCTTTCTCCAAACGTTCGCCAAAAAAATGCCAAGAGCCTCTCGCTTTGCCTTAATTGTCTAAAAGGTGGTCATCAGATGAGAGATTGCAAATCTGGATCCTATAGAGCTTGTCAAGTGAAACACCATACGCTTTTGCATTTTGACCGCACATCTTCTGATTCAACTTCTATACCAGGCTCAGTCACGAGACCACCCACATCGCAATCAAACACCATAGCTGCAACATCATCTGTCCCTGGCCATTAGGATGTCCCGAAATATTTTTTTTTAGTTTTTCTAAACGCAAGACCTCTTAAAATTTGTGTAATTAATTGTAGATTCCAAAAATAATTTTGAAATAAAAATGAAATTATATCTTCAGGTCTCTACCGATCTTCAAACTTTAGAATATTTTACCTTTTTTTGTAATTTTTCGCATTTTTTAATTTCGCTGAACTGAATTGAATATACAAAAATATTAACTTTTTTATTACATTCAAGTATAATGTAAACATAATATTTTAATTCGCATGCATTGACAAGTTCCCAATCACTAAATCTTTGCTAGGTTTCAACCTGCAAATACCCTCAATTTTCAACATAATTCGAAGTGTTTCTTACCTTAACTAGGGAGTGTTTTCTTCAAAGCCACTCAGTTTCTTGTGTCGTTAAAGTGCAGTTGCGATTGTTTTATTTTTAAAAGTGGATTAAATAATGAGTTTGAGGCGTAGTGAAACTACTTGTGCTATATTGGGACCTTACGAAGAACTTGGCGATCGACAGCTACCAACCATAAAGGACGTCATTAAATATATTTTATTCGTAAAACACGATCTAAAATTGAAGTACAATGGAAAAGATCCATCAAATTCAGATACATTTGGGATTGTTTCTGAAAAAATATGCGATATTTGGACCAAAGCTTCGATTCCAATCGTAACAAAAGAACGAATTATTCAATTACAAAAACAACATTTCGAAAAATATCTCCATTTAAAAAGATACCCCAAAAACAAAAGAAGTGATAGCTATGAAAATAAACTGAAATGTTTCTTAGTGTTATCAGAAAAACTCTTCGACGTTGCTGCTTGTAAATGCACTTCTTTCAAATTTTGTTCATGTTTAAAACCTAAAAAAGTTCCCATCAATGAAAGAAATTTTATGTTGGATCAGAGAAATGACAGGAAAATGGCTATTGGCGGAATTGATAAGAAGGAAACGACTAGATTAATGAAACGACAGCAGAGACAAATAGAAGAATCAACAAGGGCAACAAAAAAGTTCTGTTCTACTCAAGAAACCTATTCGGACTCAGCCTGTTATGAAGATGCGATGAGTGAATCTTGTCTGGAAATAAATCCGATATTAGAGGGATCATCGACCAGCATGCCCTCAGTAGAGGCGCCATCAACTTCAACGGCAAATCGAAACACACTGCCGTTGCCTACCGTGGCTAAGGTCTGTGACAGATACGGCTTATCGTTGCGATCTGCTGCGGCTGTAACTTCGGCGGTTTTGGCAGACGTTGGCTTGGTTTCTACCAAAGAGTTAACTCTGGTTATTGATAAAAACAAGATCCACAGAGCGGTATCTAAAGCCCGGACCGAAGCCTCAAAAGATATTAGAAGCACCGTTATAAAAAGCATTTACTTTGATGGACGTAAGGACAAGACTCTGATAAATGAGAAAATAGGGAATCGCTACCGTCGCAAAGAAGTTTTAGAAGACCACGTCTCAGTTTTGGCTGAACCTGGATCAATTTATTTAGGTCACACAACGCCGAATCGTGGGACTGGGAAGGAAATTCAGATTTCGATCACAACTTTATTAGAAGGACAACGTTGGAAGTTAGATGACCTGATTTGCGTGGGATGTGACGGAACTGCAACTAATACCGGTTGGAAGGGTGGCGTGATTCAAAATTTAGAGCAATATTTAAAACGGCCACTCCAATGGTGTGTTTGTTTACTTCATGCTAACGAATTACCGCTTCGTCATCTATTTTCTACTTTAGATGGTCCCACTTCTGGGCCTAAAGAATATTCTGGACCTATCGGAAAACAATTAGTTGGCTGTGAAACTAAAACCCCCGTGTCTTTCTGTGCGGTGGCTGGTAATTTGCCTGACTTGCCGAGAAATGTGATCAATGATCTTAGTACAGATCAAAAATACCTTTATCAGATGAGTAATGCTGTATCAACTGGTTTCTGTGCTCCTGAGCTGGCAAACCGTCAACCTGGAAAAATGGCGCACTCGAGATGGCTTACTACTGCTAATCGTATACTCAGACTTTATATAAGTACTCTTCATCCAACAGAAAATTTGAAACTGCTTGTCAATTATGTTGTTAAAGCATACGCCCCGATGTGGTTCCTTATCAAGCAACAAAGTTCATTTAAGGATGGCGCGAAGCATACTTACCAATTGACTCAGTACTCTCGATTTCTGCCAGAAAATTTGAAATCTGTTGTGGATCCTGTTATCGAAAGAAACGCCTTTTATGCGCACCCAGAAAACCTACTTGTCAGTATGTTATTTGATGAGAGGGATCACATTCGGGAGCTGGCATTACAGAAAATAATAACAGCTAGAGAAAATGAATCTTCAACAAAACTCAGAATATTCAGGCCACCAAAACTTAACTTCTCGGCCCGAGATTACACTGAAATGATTCTATGGGACGAATGCCTAACTACAACACCCCCTGTTCTTCGTCACATTTCAGACGAGGAGCTAAAAAACATGGCAAAAGATAAGATCTTGGAAATCGATGACTTTCCTTGTCATACACAATCAGTGGAAAGGTGTGTAAAACTGGTAACAGAGGCCTCACAACGTGTAACTGCCGCAAGCTCTAGAGATGGTTTCATTAGAACCAGGCTACAATCTCGAGCAGAAATGCCAAATTTTGGGCACAAAAATCTTTTTAAATATTAAGATTCTTTTATTAATTGACCGCTTTACTTCGTTTATTTTATTTTATTGTTCTGTAGTTCACTAATTTGCATAATAAACCAGCTTATGAATTTAACTTTTGTTTTATTTTCGGCATATGGTTCATTCTTGTAAAAATGTAAGATTTAATAAACTTTAACGTTCTGTAGAGCCCTCAAGATAATATGTAATTCAAATTTTCTTATGATATTCGTAATCTGTGTAAAATTACGCAAATTTTGACAACTCTTGCGTTTGGATATCTTGAAAAATAAAAAATTTCATACATTGACGGGACACCCTACTGGCCATGCCCTTACTTCGAGATCTCCATCTGATGCTGTGCTTCTAGCCACTGCAGTAATTTTTGTCAAAAATCGTGCTGGTACCTTCGTGCCATGTCGGGCGATTTTGGACTCGGGTTCCCAGCTTCACTTTATTACAAATCGTTTTACTAATCAAATACAACTTCGTAGGACCAAATATTCGGTGGTAGTTTCGGGCATCGGGGATGCCAACCTGTCAACTATAGCTATTCGGTCAATGTAGTGCTGAAGTCGCGGACTTCAGATTTCTCTACGCACATCACTTGCGTCGTTGTTCAAACAATTACTGACAATCAGCCTGGTTTTTCAGTGAGCATCGCGGACTGGAATGTCCCAGCTAGCTGATCCCAATTTCAACATACGTCAGCGTATTGACTTACTTATCGGAGCAGGACTATTCTTCGTACTTCTCTGCGTTGGACAGATACAGTTGGCACCCGGATTTCTAGTTCTTCAAAAAACTCTTCTCGGTTGGGTGATATCAGGTAGGGGTCAACAGACTTCTAATATTTCGTCATTTGTGGCCAATCAAAGGTCTTCGAGAGACATCGACTCTGATACCCGACTAGACGATTTGGTACGTCGCTTCTGGGAAGTAGATCACGTTTTTGAGCCAATCACTAAAATAACAAAAGAGGAGCTCGACTGCGAGGCGCATTTTCCGCAAGATGTTTCGCGCTTACCTTCAGGCGAGTACTCGGTTCGCTTACCTTTGAAACTCGCCACAGAATCATTAGGCAAATCATACACATAAGCAAGGCTTCGATTTCAGAGCCTTGAGCGGAAGTTAACTATCGATTTAAAGCTAAAGTACTCGCATTTAAAAAGGAGTACCTTGGGCTGAATCACATGTCACTGGTCACGGGCGCTGAGGCCCATGAATGCAAATTTTTTTTACCACATCACTGCGTCGTCAAGGAAGAAAGCTCCACAACAAAGCTTAGGGTCGCTTTTGTTGGTTCTGCTGTCACAACTTCGGGCCTTTCAATAAACGAGATCCTAATGGCGGGGCCGACCATACAACCCAAACTTTTTGATATACTTATTCGATTTGGTACGTTTCCCGTTGCACTTACTGGAGATATTTGCAAGATGTATAGTTGCGTTCGCGTCCCTGCACCCGACAACATGTTGCAGTGCATTTTGCGGCGGGACTCTCCCGAATCACACATCAAGGTTTATAAGCTGGATACGGTAACTTATGGAACGAAGCCCACAGCATTCCTAGCTATAAGGGCAATGCATCAACTAATCTCCGACGAGTCCTCGTCTTAATCCTTGGGTTCGCAAATTGTCAAACGTGATTTTAACGTAGATAACCTGATCTCCGGGGATGGATGGTTCCATGTGTAGAAGTCCACGCAAATGGGGAAAGTTACTGATCGCCATTGACTTGGGAGTGGCCAGGGCGATTCTTCTACATATGGTTCAAGCAGCTCACAACGTCCGGGATTAGCCCACGTATCCTCTGGGTAGCTTCCGAGCACGGAGTGAGCTAACGTGAGAAGGCGAAGCATTCCAGGATAGCTGGTTGTGCGCTGGGTTTGGGACCTGCCACTTAAAAATTCCCCCCAATGAAAAGAACTGCAAAGCCTCGGATGAGAACTGCCTTTACTGATGACGACCCCTGCAAACGAAATAAGGAATATGATTTGAGGGCATGCACCTGGAATGTCCGGTCCCTTAATGGGGAAGGTGCCACTGCCCGGCTGGTTGATGTCCTCGTGAGAGTAAAGGCTGGCATCACTGCCATCCAAGAGATGCGATGGACGGGACAAGGTAAGAAAACCATATTATCTTGCGACGTCTACTACAGCTGCCATGTAAAGGAGTGCAAATTCGGTGTCGGATTTGTTGTGGGAGAGAGACTTCGTCGCCAATTACTGTCGTTCCCTCCGGTGGACGAGCGTCTCGCAATAATCCGCATCAAAGCGCAATTTTTTAACATCTCGCTAATTTGCGTCCACGCTCCGACGGAAGAGAAGGACAATGCGACCAAAGATTCCTTCAATGAGCGCTTGGAACGTTCCTATGAGCGCTGCCCCCACCACGACATCAAAATCGTGTTTGGCGACTTCAACGCCAGTGTGGGCAAGGAGGGAATTTTTGGTCAGCCCGCACAACGAAACATCCGGGAACGGACGATTGCTGATCGACTTCGCCGGGGCCCGAAACACGGTAGTCTGCAGCACCAGGTTCCAGCATAAAAAGATACACCAAGCTACCTTGCTGTCTCCTGATCGAAAAACGCGAAACCAGATCGATCATGTTGTGATAGATGGAAGACACGCATCTAGTGTATTAGATGTACGTACGATCCGAGGACCCAACATCGACTCGAATAATTACCTTGTTGCAGCCAAACTGCACACCCGCCTCTGTGCAGCAAAAAACGTGCGTCTACCTACGCAAAGAATGTTCGATGTCGAAAAGCTGCAATCACAACAAACAGCCTGAAGATTCGCCACTCGACT
Organism: Anastrepha ludens; assembly: GCF_028408465.1. NCBI lineage: Eukaryota > Metazoa > Arthropoda > Insecta > Diptera > Tephritidae > Anastrepha > Anastrepha ludens. Next base: position 1,431,730 of record NC_071503.1, on the reverse strand, counting down.
CTCACTCCTGCTCTCGGAGAGCACTGCCCAACAAATCAGCATGCGCGAGTAATGGAGCATCATTTCTCGTTCCCTGCGTACCGCCGTCGAAGAAGAAATCAGATTCCGGCGAGCCCGAAAAAACAATTGGTACGACGAAGAAGGTCATGCTGCCGCAGAAAGAAGGGATGCCACCTATAGAGCCACGCTGCGATCGGGCGCAACGCGAGCCATGTGGGATCGCTACAGAGAGCTAAAAAAGGAAGAGAGACGTATTATCCGACAGAAGAAACGAGAGGCCGAAATACGTAAGTGCGAGTAGCTTCAGATGCTGGCCAATAGGAACAATGCCCGAAAATTCTACCAGAAAGTTCGGCGGCTTACAGAAGGTTTTAAGACCGGGGTGTTTCCCTGTAAGAACAAAGACGGCGATCTGGAGACTGACGTACAGAGTAATCTTAAATTAGGGAGGGAACACTTCTCGAACCTGTTAAACAGTGACAGCTGCGCATGTCATAGAGAATGTGAAGATCCCGATACCTCAATCGTTGACGACGGATATGTCGTTCCGTTACTCGACCATGACGAGGTGAGAATAGTGATAACGCAGCTAAAGAACAACAAAGTCGCGGGCGCCAACAGACTGCCGGCTGATCTATTCAAACATGGCGGCGAGGAACTGGTGAAATGCATTCATCAGCTTCAATGCAAAATGGTCGGATGAAAGCATGTCTGCCGATTGTACTTTAAGTGTGCTCTGCCCAATCCATAAGAAGGGCGATCCTGCAATTTGTGCCAATTACCGCAGGATTAGTCTTCTAAATATCGCCTATAAGGTGCTAGCGAGCGTATTGTGTTAAAGGCTGAAGCCCACCGTCAACCAACTGATTGGACCTTATCAGTGTGGCTTCAGACCTGGAAAGTCTACCATCCACCAAATATTCAGAATACGCCAAATCTTGGAAAATACCCATGAAAGGAGAATCGATGCACACCATCTTTTCGTCGACTTCAAAGCTGCATTCTACGGTACGGAAAGGAGTTACCTGTATGCCGCTATGTCTGAATTTGGTATCCCCAGAAAACTAATACGGTTATGTAGGATGACGTTGCTCAACGCCAGCAGCGCCGTCAGAATTGGGAAGGACCTCTCCGAGCCGTTTGATACCAAACGAGGTTTCAGACAGGGTGACTCGCTGTCGTGTGACTTCTTTAATCCGATGTTGGAGAGCATCGTACGAGCCGCAGAACTTAATCGCTCAGGCACAATATTTTATAAGAGCGTACAATTGTTGGCGTATGTCGATGATATCGATATCATCGACTTTAACAACCGCGCTGTTAGTTCTGCCTTTTCCAAACTGGATAAAGAGGCAAAGCGAATGGGTTTGGTGGTGAACGAGGACAAAACGAAGTACCTCCTGTCTTCAAACAAACAGTCGGCGCACTCGCGTATCGGCACCCACGTCACTGTAGACAGTTATAATTTCGAGGTTGTAAAAGACTTCGTTTATTTAGGAACCAGCATAAACTCCGATAACAATGTCAGCCTTGAAATCCAATGTAGAATCTCTCTTGCCAACAAGTGCTACTTTGGACTAAGTAGGCAACTGAGTAGTAAAGTCCTCTCTCGACGAACAAAACTAACACTCTACAAGACTCTCATCATGCCCGTCCTAACGTATGGCGCAGAAGCATGGACGATGACAACATCCGATGAAGCGACGCTTGGAGTGTGCGAGAGAAAGATTCAGCGTAAGATTTTTGGACCCTTGCAAGTTGGCAACTGCGAATATCGCAGACGATGGAACGATGAGCTGTATGAGCTTTACGACGACATAGACATTGCGCAGCGAATAAAGATCCAGCGGCTTCGTTGGCTGGGTCATGTCGTCCGAATGGATACAAATGCTCCGGCTTTGAAAGTATTGGATGCGGTACCAGCTGGTGGTCGCAGAGGAAGAGGAAGGCCTCCTCTGCGTTGGAAAGATCAAGTGGAGAAGGACTTGGCTTCACTTGGTGTGTCCAATTGGCGTCGGTTAGCACGAGAAAGACTGGCGCGCTTTGTTAAGCTCGGCCAAAATCGCGTAAGCGGTTATCGCGCCATTTAAGAAGAAGAGAACCTGATCTCCGGATTAAACTCAGTTGAAGAAGTACGCGAGATGATGCATCAAACCACCAGTCTCCTTGCTCGTGGAAATTTTCCTCTCCACCTTTCTAATGCAGAAAAGGAAACCTTTCTTAAATTCGATGACGGTAGCAATATTACCAAAACGTTGGGACTCACATGGGATCACTTTAAAGATAATTTTTTGTTTTCCTTAGCGCGAAACCTTGGAGGCACCAGAAGTTCTAAACGGTCTGCATTATCAACAATAGCTCGCTGTTACGACCCGCTAGGTTTGAGCGGCCCCACCCTGACTAGGGCGAAAATTCTGTTACAGCGAATGTGGAGAGATAAGCTCGAATGGCACGAGAGTCTACCGCTCTCACTGGACACAGATTGGTCGGTTTTTTGCAAGGAATTCACAGATGTGCAGTATTTATTATTACCGCGTTTCGTATTGAAGCCTGGAGCCCTTCATGAACTACATGCAGAGATGACAACGCTCAAGTTCATCTTCTTTGTTCAAAGGCTCGTGTTACCCCTTTGAAGATGGTAACCGTACCTAAACTGGAGCTTTGTGCCGCCGCCTTACACGCACAATTAATTAATGAAATAACAAAAAGCTTTTCGCGAGTCGTTGTTATTGCTGGTCAGATTCATCTGTGGTTACAAGAAGAACCGCAAAATTTTACGTATTTGTCACTAACCTAGTATGTGCCATACAACAACTTACAGAAGGTATGCAGTGGCGTTACCCTGACCTTTTTGAATCCTGCTTTGAAGCCCCGAGAACTCTCACAATCAAATTTGTGGACGCATGGGCCCCCGTTCCTGCAAGAAGAAGAGTGTAATTGGCCGAAGTCCATTGTGACTCAAACTAAACTCCCGGAAATTCGTCAAAAGGTTCTAGTATTCATGAATAATCGAATCGACATCTCGCTTTCCTTTAAGTATATCAACTCCTTCACCATGCAGACTCGTGCGCAGACCCTCAGATTGAAGGGGGGCTCCAACTTTTGTTGCACTCTGATATAACTTTGCTTGTTTTTATAAATTTATGACACAGTGCACGCATAAGTCACAGTTTTGGATATGAATCATTGATTGGTGATAAGGATAAATAATAACACAGGCCGACAAAATTTAACCAACATTCAGACCCAGAAACCAGACTATATATTTCCGAAGGTTTATGATGCGCTGAATCCAAATCTGGCCTCAGAATTGCTCTATTAGTTTGAGTTTTCGAGATATCCTAACCTAAAAGTGCAAAAAACCCCATTTTTGCCCATATTTGAGGTTATGTAGCCTTGCAGATGTTTTCTTTCACCAAAATTAAAGGATGGCATCTTTAAATACAATCCTTCTTTTTTCAAATGGCGTTTTGTTTGCTCAAATATCATTTTTTTTCGCAGAGATATCGCATTTTGAAATTTTCATGTTTCGAAATTTTCCTACACCTGAAAATCGATTAAGATAACATAGACATGATATATTCGATTACTAATTTTCTTGAATTGAGTCTTATTTTTCTTAAAATTTTGTCTCACACCATAAGTGTGCTGACTCACCACATCCCTACACTATCTAACCTTTGGGTACCGAGTCACACACAGCCCTAACCCCTAGAAACCACCCCTATCATACCGCGAGCAGGCTAACCCACATAACCGCAAGCAGGCTTTCCCACAAACTCCAAATTTACATACTATTAATCCATATATTTCAGGCCCTCAAACCCAAGAAAATTAGTAAGCGACTATATCATGTCTATGTTATCTTAATCGATTTTCAGGTGTAGGAAAATTTCGAAACATGAAAATTTCAAAATGCGATATCTCTGCGAAAAAAAATGATATTTGAGCAAACAAAACGCCATTTGAAAAAAGAAGGCTTGTGTTTAAAGATGCCATCCTTTAATTTTGGTGAAAGAAAACATCTGCAAGGCTACATAACCTCAAATATGGGCAAAAATGGGGTTTTTTGCACTTTTAGGTTAGGATATCTCGAAAACTCAAACTAATAAATTAATTTTAGTTATCAATCCGAATTTTGCATGGACAGAGAAGCAGATATTAGTTTAAATTATTTCGGATACTTTTCCTTGTAGACTAGTGTAATCAAAAAAATATTGAAATTAATTTATTATAATATGCTTTATAATAACTCATCAATGTTCTCATGCTTTATTCGTATATAATTTGTTTTCTCTGTACATCTAATCGATCTATGTCATTAGCTATAATCAAATTTTATAGAAGTAATTGAACAAATACTATACATTTATTACTATTTGAGTAAAAACAAACAAAAAAAATTTTTTTTTTTTTAATTCGTCTGGGTGGGGTTTCAACCCTGCAAACCCAATTCTGGCCTATCGGTGGTAGGAAAAATACTGGGCGTGCCCTACAAAAATGTGTTATACGCTGCAGGTCAAAACCGAAACTTTTTGAGCACATCATGGCTGATTTGAGGAGCGCATTCAGGCCTCACGAGCTTTCATCGTCACAGGAGTGGACTACAGCGGTCCATTTTATTTCAAGCCCGAAACGCGCAATAAGTCACCCCCGAAATGCTATATCAGCGTCTTCATCTGTTTTGCAACCAAGGCCGTGTGGATGGAGCTAGTGAGGCACCTTTCAACTGGTGCTTTCTTGGAACCCCTTAAGCGATTTACGGCAACACGCGGCATGCCAAGCTGTATTTGGTCAGACAACGCAACTAATTTCGTAAGCGCTAAGAACGAGTTGAGGGACCTAAAACCCCTACACCTACGCGAAGAGCATCGCAGCAAGGTTCACGTTCACTGCCTCAACAATGGTTTCGACTGGCGATTCATACCACCCCGTTCACCACATTTCGGCGGCTTGTGGGAAGCCGCAGTAAAAATGGCTAAACAACACCTGTACCGCACTCTTGGCTCTGCAATTCTTGGTTTCGATGAACTGCGTATATTGGTATGTCAAATCTCTGCTGTAATTAACTCTCGACCTCTTGTATCTCTTTCAGAAAATCCAGAAGACCTTGATGTTCTAACTACAGGTCATTTTCTTATTGGCAGCCCGCTTACAGCTGTTCCTGAGCCTAACATCACATATTTAAACTACAATCGACTCGGTCACTGTCAGCGTGTCACATACTTCCAACAGTTATTTTGGAAACGATGGAGCGAAGAATACCTCACTCTTCTTCAAAAAAGAGCAAAATGGCGCACCCCTCACCCCAATGTGCAAATCAACGATATTCTATGCATTAAAGCTGAAAATTCAGCGCCTCTTAAGTGGCCTCTTGCGCGCGTCATCGAAGTCATTACTGGTGAGGACGGTGTTCCACAAATAGCCGTTCTTCGTGCATCCACTGACCTAACACGTCGAGCTGTTACTAAATTGTGCCTCCTTCCGACTAAGGAATCAATTGAAAGCCTTGAACTTTCAACGGAGGGGAAAATATTGGGAGCAGCAGCTGATTTATAGCTTAAGTATAGGTTAATTGTATAGTTTTTATTTAATAATTTAGTATTGTAGTCTAATTTATAACATTGTAATATTTTTTACTCGTTACATCTGGTCGCCCTAATTCTTGTACTTATACTTGTATTATATTAATACATATTATCCCATATTTTTCATTTCCTCACGTTCGTATCGGCTTACACTCTAATGTACATATATTATATATAAGCAGTGCTAGCAAACATTTCGAAACTTTAATATCGACATCACCTGGGGCCGGTGAACTTTAAAAATTGTAAAGGGAATAACAAACACACGAACGCATAAATTCTAAATGTGAAAAATAAATTGTAAAGTTTCGTGAAAACAAATGTGTTTAATTAATTCGAAAATTGAATCGAATTGGATAAAAAACTTTAGTAGATTAATAGCGCCACAAGTTACAACTGATGGGCAAAAATTATGTTTTTGTGATACATAATTACTACATCTTAATCTCTTCTTCTTCTTAATTGGCGCGATAACCGCTTACGCGATTTTGGCCAAGTTTAACAAAGCGCGCCAGTCATTTCTTTCTCGTGCTAACCGGCGCCAATTGGACACACCAAGTGAAGCCAAGTCCTTCTCCACCTGATCTTTCCAACTAAAAGGATACCTTCCTCTTCCTCTACTACCACCATCTGGTACCGCATCGAATACTTTCAAAGCCGGAGCGTTTATACCCATTCGGACGACATGACCCAGCCAACGTAGCCGCTGGATCTTTATTCGCTGCGCTATGCCTACATATACCGCCGTAAAGCTCATACAGCTCATCGTTCCATCGTCTGCGATATTCGCAGTTGCCAACATGCAAAGGTCCAAAAATCTAACGCGAATCTTTATCTCGAACACTCCAAGCGTCGCTTCATCGGATGTTGTCATCGCCCATGCTTCTGCGCCATACGTTAGGACGGGCATGATGAGAGTCTTGTAGAGTGTTAGTTTTGTTCGTCGAGAGAGGACTTTACTACTCAGTTGCCTACTTAGTTCAAACTAACACTTGTTGGCAAGAGAGATTCTACGTTAGATTTCAAGGCTGACATTGTTATCGGTGTTAATGCTGGTTCCTAAATAAACGAAGTTTTTTACAACCTCGAAATTATAACTGTCAACAGTAACGTGGGTGCCGATACGCGAGTGCGCCGACGGTTTTTTTGAAGACAGGAGGTACTTCATTTTGTCCTCGCTCACCACCAGACCCATTCGCTTTGCCTCTTTACCCAGTTTGGAGAAGGCAGAGCTAACAGCGCGGTTGTTAAGGCCGATGATGCCAATATCATCGGCATACGCCAACAATTGTACGCTCTTATAAAATATTGTGCCTGAGCGATTAAGTTCTGCGGCTCGTACGATGCTCTCCAACATCAGATTAAAGAAGACACACAACAGCGAGTCACCCTGTCTAAAACCTCGTTTGGTATCAAACGGCTCGGAGAGGTCCTTCCCAATTCTGACGGCGCTGCTGGTGTTGAGCAACGTCATCTTGCAAAGCCGAATTCAGACATCGCGGCATACAAGTAACTCCTTTCCGTACTGTCGAATGCAGCTTTGAAGTCGACGAAAAGATGGTGTGCGTCGATTCTCCTTTCATGGGTATTTTCCAAGATTTAGCATATGGTAAATATTTGGTCGATGGTAGACTTTCCAGGTCTAAAGCCACGCTGATAAGGTCCAATTAGTCGGTTGATGGTGGGATTCAGCCTTTAACACAATACGCTCGCTAGCACCTTATAGGCGATATTTAGAAGACTAATCCTGCGGTAGTTGGCACAAATTGCAGGATCGCCCTTCTTATGGATTGGGCAGAGCACACTTAAATTCCAATCGGCAGGCATGCTTTCATCCGACCATATTTTGCATAGGAGCTGATGCATGCACCTTACCAGCTCCTCACCGCCATGTTTGAATAGCTCAGCCGGCAGTCCGTCGGCGCCCGCGGCTTTGTTGTTCTTTAGCCGTGATATTGCTATTCTCACCTCGTCATGGTCGGGTAGCGGAACGACAATTCCGTCGTCAACGATTGAGGTATCGGGATCCTCACATTCTCTATGACATGCGCAGCTATCACTGTTTAACAGGTTCGAGAAGTGCTCCCTCCATAATCTAAGATTGCTCTGGATGTCAGTCACCAGTTCGCCTTCTTTGTTCTTACAGGAAATCGCCCCGGAATTTTCGGGCGTTGTTCCTGTTGGCCAGCATCTCAAGCTCTTCCCACTTACGTATTTCAGTCTCTCGTTTCTTCTTTCGGATATTACGTCTCTCTTCCTTTTTTAGCTCTCTGTAGCGACCCCACATGGCTCGCGTTGCGTCTGATCGCAACGTGGCTCTATAGGCGGCATCCTTTCTTTCTGCGGCAGCATGACATTCTTCGTCGTACCAATTGTTTTTTCGGGTTCGCCAGAATCTGATTTCTTCTTGGGCGGCGGTACGTAGGGCACGAGAAGTGTTGCTCCATTGTTCGTGCATGCCGGTCTGTTTGGCAGTGCTCTCTAAGAGCAGGAGTGAGAGTCGAGTGGCGAATCTTCTGGCTGTCTGTTGTGATTACAGCTTTTCGATGTTGAACATTCTTTGCGTACGTAGATGTACGTTTTTTGCTGCACAGAGGCGTGTGCGCAGTTTAGCTACAACATGGTAATGATCCGAGTCGGTGTTGGGTCCTCGGATCGTACGTACATCTAATACACTAGATGCGTGTCTTCCATCTATCACAACATGATCGATCTGGTTTCGTGTTTTTCGATCAGGAGACAGCCAGGTAGCTTGGTGTATCTTTTTATGATGGAATCTGGTGCTGCAGACTACCATGTTTCGGGCTCCGGCGAAGTCGATCACCCTCCGTCCATTACCGAATGTTTTGTTGTGCAGTCTGAATTTTCCGACTGTGGGACCAAAAATTCCCTCCTTGCCCACACTGACGTTGAAGTCGCCAAACACGATTTTTATGTTGTGGCGGGAGCAGCGCTCATAGGAACGTTCCAAGCGCTCATAGAAGGAATCGCATCGTCCTTCCCTTCCGTCGGAGCGTGGGCGCAAATTAGCGAGATGTTAAAAAATTGCGCTTTGATGCGGATTATTGCGAGACGCTCGTCCACCGGAGGGAACGACAGTGCTTGGCGACGAAGTCTCTCTTCCGCAACAAATCCGACACCGAATTTGCACTCCTTTACATGGCAGCTGTAGTAGGCGTCGCAAGGTCCTATGGGTTTCTTGCCTTGCCCCGTCCATCGCATCTCGTGGATGGCAGTGATGTCAGCCTATACTCTTACGAGGACATCAACCAGCCGGACAGAAGCACCTTCCCCATTAAGGGACCGGACATCTTAATACGGAAGAAAAATTATCCACACATAAAATGAATTGTCGAAAAATTGTAACATGTATGCCTAAACCCGAAAAGAGTGTTATAAAATTTGAAAAGTGTATGCTAAAGCCAATAGAAATCCAAAAATTCAGTGGGACACAATGTGTGCAAGAACATACTGCTTATACCTATTGCTATTTTATAAAGAGCTCATATAATAACCAACTGAATCGTTTTAAACTATATAGTGGCAGTGATGCTCCAAAACAATTTTTCTAAAGTATTTTTAATGATGGCCTAGATATTTACCAATTCTAAACCCTTTAAAATGCATCCCTTAACTGCCGAACAAATTAAACGACAAAAATAGGATATAGTTTGTCATATTTCTAGCATGAAATTATCTCTAAATGGTAGCAGACCATAGCCATTTAACTGGTGATGCTTTCCATTTCAATTCAACCGGGCTATTCGGGTCATGTTCTTCGATTTCGATGTAACTTAAATATTTTGTTCTCTGGTCAAAATAATGAGACACGTATTTTTTTGTTCGCCCGAAAAATTTTTTTTTCAAGAGTTATCGGCAATTTTGTTTTTCAGCTCAAAATCGATTTTTTTTAATAATATAAGAAATTTTTTTTTTTAAATGAGCATAACTTAATCAAAAATGAACCGATTTTAATAATTCTTGGTTCAAAATGATCGTCATTACTTACACGAACCACTTCATGTAGAAACAATTGCAAAAAAGTAGTGGAAAATTTTTTATTTAGCAAAAAGGAAAAAAAATTAAATTTTTTCGAAATTCAATATTTCAGAAAGTGTATTTTTTTTTTTATAACTTTTTCCAAATCAAGACGACACCTCAAACTTCAATTGAGCTGAATGCCCAATAGCTAAAATGAGTTGTTTTTGAGTAATGAATTTTTGAGTAAAAAACCTGTTTCGCACTTTTTGTTTTTTGTAATAAAAAATTTTCAACTACTTTTTTGCAATTGTCTCTACACGAAGTCATTCGTGTAAGTAATGACGATCATTTTGAACCCAGAATCATTAACATCGGTTCATTTTTGACTAAGTTATGGGCATTTAAAAAAAAAAAATTTAATATAAATGCTTTCCGTTTCAATTGAACCGTGCTATTCGGGACATGTTCTTCGATTTCGATGTTACTCAAATATGTTGCTTTCTGGTCAAATTAATGAGACACGTATTTTTTTGTTCGCCCGAAAAAAAATTTTTTCAAGAGTTTTCAGCTCAAAATCGATTTTTTTTCATTATATAAGAATTTTTTGTTTTTTAAATGCTCATAACTTAGTCAAAAATGAACCGATTTTAATGATTCTGGGTTCAAATGATCGTCATTACTTACAAAAATGACTTTATGTAGAAACAATTGCAAAAAAGTAGTTGAAAATTTTTTATTTTCCAAAAAACAAAAAGTGCGAAACATGTTTTTTACTCAAAAATTCATTACTCAAAAACAACTCATTTTAGCTACTGGGCATTCAGCTCAATTGAAGTTTGAGGTGTCGTCTTGATTTGGAAAAAGTTATAAAAAAAAAATACACTTTCTGATATATTGAATTTCGAAAAAATTTTAATTTTTTTTCCCTTTTGCTAAATAAAAAATTTTCAACTACTTTTTTGCAATTGTTTCCACATTAAGTCGTTCGTGTAAGTAATGACGATCATTTTGAACCCACAATTACAATATTAAAATCGGTTCATTTTTGACTAAGTTATGGGAATTAAAAAAAAAATTTTTCTTATATAATATAATTAAAAAAAACGATTTTGAGCCGAAAAGCAAAATTGCTGATAACTCTTGAACAAATTTTTTTCGGGCGAACAAAAAAATACGTGTCTCATTATTTTGACTAGAGAGCAACATATTTGAGTTACATGGAAATCGAAGAACATGACCCGAATAGCCTGGTTGAATTGAAATGGAAAGCATCTGGTAAATAGTTCCCCATTTTATGCCAATATTATTTCATAATCTACAAAATATGATTGTAATTAATTTATCAAAGAGTTTTCATCTACTGAGTGGATATAAATAAAGGGTTTTCCAATAACAATATAAAAGCTATCGAGAGATGATAAACGATTTTTTATTGCCATAATTGGAGGGTACTGACAAGCAACGAAACCATTGATCTTTTACGGGAAAAGTTTCCGGACCGTGTTAACTCTCGAAGAGGTGATCACACTTGGCCACCGAGATCTTGTGATTTAACAACTTGTGACTTTTTTCTTTGGGGTCACGTGAAAGAGAAAGGTAACGCCAACAGGCCAGGGTCGATTCAAGACCTCAAGACGGAAATCGTGAGGCTTTCGGAGTTATGGAAAATTTCATGAAAAGGATATTGTCTTGTAAGCGTTGTCGTTGTGGTCATTTGCCTGATGTTATTTTCCATTATTAACAGCATACCTTCCTCTTTATAATGAAATAAACATCCGGTCATTTATATTAAAAAATAGCATTTTTCTTTGAATATCAAAATAACACCTCTTATTGGAAAACCCTTTGTCATTCCTCTCAATAAGGAGTTATAGATTTCGATAACAAAGAGAATATATGTTAATAGTAAAGATACTATTGGACTTCGGTTTTTATATTCATTTCAGTTTATGCCTTCTAGTTTACTAGTAACTAAACTGTCAAAAATTTGAATAATAATAATATAATATAGAAATAACAAAAACTTTTTTCCCTAACGATCTACACTTTAATTTAATGAAACGAAAAGGTATTTTCCCACACAACTATATACTTCCATTAAGAAGCACGTCTCACCGAATTACAATTACCCCTACAATCATATTGCTTCAGTAAATTACTGGATGAACCATGTAGTATCGATGATTATACCCATGCTCAAAATGTTTGGGTAACATTTAATTATTCTAATTTATTAGATTATTTACTATTATATCTAAAAGCAGACGTGCTGCTCCTAAGTGACATTTTTGAAAATTTTAGAAAATTATATAAAGGAATTTATCGGTTATATTCATGTCAATATTGTACATCTCTTGGGTTATCTTGGGGTGCAATGCTTAAACTAACTAGAATTGAATTGGAATTATTTACTAAGGAAAACAAACATAATGTCTTTTGGTCAGGGATTAGGGAACGTATTGTACAATGTTGCAAACGGCGTTCAGTTGCAAATAATAAATTTTTAATTGACTATGATGCGGGCATGCCTTCAACTTTTATAAATTATTTAGACGTTAATAACTTATATGGACTAGTCATGTCTCAATATCTTCCCCATAATAATTTTGAATGGGTTGAAAACAGAAGAGTTTAACGTTTTTTATATACCATAATATTCTCTAGTAGGATACATATAATATTAGAGGTAGATTTAGATTACTCCGGTACCATTCACAACCTTCATAATGACTTACCATTTTGTTTTGAACGTAAAAAAATTGGTCCAATGAAAAATTCAAAGTTGATTGGTGACTTTTGAAACAAAACAAAATATATAATTCATTGTAAAAATTTACAACAGCGCCTAACGAACGGTCTTGTACTAAGAAAAATGCGGCGAATACTTAAATTTAACCAATCGGATTGGTTAAAAAAATATATTGATTAAAATAATTGTCATAGAACACTAGGGACAAATAAGTTTGAAGAAAACTTTTGTAATTATGTGTATGAAGGGAAACGTTGTTATGTGTACAAAAGGAAACGTTGATAAAAGAGTAATTGTTCAATTGGTATAAAATTGGGAGAATATTAGTATTGGAGGGAAAGCAAGGAAAAAAATAGGAGCTAGAGCCTTAATAGCAAAACCAAATTTCCATAGTATCAGCAAATTTTCTGATAATTTAAAAGCGCTTCAATTGCAACTATCAACTCCGTACAATAAACCAATACCTATCGGGTTTACCGGTTTAAAACTTTCTAAATTTAAAAGTAAATAATTTCCTCTCTGATTATATGAAAGAGAAATATCAACATAATATTGCTTTAAATTATATCGATACTGATTCTATCATATATGATATTCAAACAGAAGACTTTTAAATTGATATTCGCGATGATATTCCTCTTTTTTTTGATACTTCTTCATATCCAACCGAAAATATTTTTAATTTTCCCCGGCTGAATAAGAAGGTTCTAGGTATGATAAGGGATGAATGTAATGAAAAAATTACGAAGGGATTCATTGGTTTGCGAGCAAAGATGTATTCATTTAGAATTGGTAACGATGAAAACGCAAGTAAAAAGTTAAAAGGAATAAAGCAAATAAATTAAGCGAAAATAATTTTAAAAAATATCGGTTAGAAAATAAGTAATATAATGTTTCAACATACATATATACTTGGATCTAAATTACATATGGTTTATACCCAAAATATTTCTAAAGTAGCCCTGGGCAATATAATTAGCTGATATACGAATTGTACGAGAAAATCATATTGATACTTATGCTTATTGTCATTTTGAAACACTATAATTTAAATGAACAAAATCACACTTTATGTTTGCATTTGTTTATTTTTATTAATGAATATAGTTTTACTTTATATAGCCTATGTACCACAATATTTGCCAAATAAAAATTTTAAACATAATTGAGCACATATTGTATAGGACTTTCCAATAACAGGTGTTATTTAAATATATAAAAGGCTATCGGGAGATGATTAACGGCCGGAATTGGATGGTATTGATATGGACAACGTTTATTTTCAACAAGACTGCGCTATGTGCCACACAAGCAACGAAACCATTGATATTTTACAAGAAAAGTTTCCGGACCGTGTTATCTCTGGAAGAGGTGATCACAATTGCCCACCGAGATCATGTGATTTAACATCTTGTGACTTTTTTCTTTAGGGCCACGTGAAAGAGAAGGTCTACGCCAACAGGCCAGGGTCGATTCAAGACCTCAAAGACGGAATTCGTGAGGCTATCGAGGGCAAAGGGCAGCTACTTTCCAATTCGGTTATGGAAAATTTCATGAAAAGGATATTGCCTTGTAAGCGTAGTGGTGGTGGTCCTTTGCCTGATGTTATTTTCCATTATTAACAGCATACCTTCCTCTTTATAATGAAATAAACATCCGATCAGTTATTTTTAAAAATAGCATTTTTCTTTGAATATCAAAATAACACCTCTTATTGGAAAACCCTTTAAGAGAACGTGTTGTATTTTTATTTCCGTTCATAATTGTAATGTATTGGAGACTTCGAGTAATTATAATATTTTTCTTTTTTATATCCCCTTTATTACAACCTGTTATATATGTTTTTGTACAATTAGGATAGACCCTTTTACCAATGTAAGAAGAATCTGTTTTTTTTGTTTTGTTTTTGAAATTACACTGTAAATCTTATAGTTAGATACAGTCCGTGTGAGTCGTTTAATCTTCGTTTGATATTTTCTGCCGGTACTATTTTACGCATTTGTTCGTTTTGGTGGACTGACAGTTGCTGTATATGTTTAATGCTACAATTAGTGATTTTTTCTTGGATTGTGTCTACGTTTAAGTCACGATGTGTGGCTTCATTGGAAATAAACCAACCAGTTTTTGTTATATCTCATAATAATTAGGATTATATTCACTGTATGAGCTGAATATTTGTGTTTTTAGCCGTTCCCTATATTTCTATTCTGTATTTCCAGATAGGAGTAATAATTGTTTTGTACATAATCACCTAATTATAAAGTGATAGTTTTGATGCTCGTCCGATTAACCAATTTAATTTCCGGTACTTATTCTTAGTTTCATTTATTTTGTTAATGATATGCTGTTTCCATTAGTTAGTTAGTTTGTTGTCAATAGTTATTCCAAGATATTTTGCTGCTGGTCAGATTTTTATTTTGTTTTTTTTTTTAAGTAAGATTATATTTTGTATATAAACTTATCAGACCAAATCAAGCCGGTTTTAGACCTGGACGCTCGTGTATCGACAATATACATACTCTTAGAATCTTGATAGAACAATCTGCTGAGTACAACTCACCACTCTACCTGGCATTTATCGATTTTGCAAAGGCGTTCTACTCCCTAAAGCGGGATATAATCTGGTCTGCTCTATCTGCGAGAGGTGTCCCAGATAAAATAATTAACATCATAAAATGCATGTATGACGGCTCATGCTGCCGAGTGTTGCACGAAAAACAACTAAGCGAGTCCTTCCCTACTGTATCAGGCGTGAAGCAAGGCTGCGCACTCTCTCCCTTACTCTTCATAACAGCACTGGACATAGCTTTCGAAACTTATAACCGATGTGGTATAAACTGGAAAATGACTCAAAAACTTGGCGACCTATCATATGCGGACGACGTCGTTCTAATTAGTAACTCTTATAACGAACTACAAACAAGACTCTCCAACACAACAAACGACTGCTTAAAACTTGGCTTACAAGTTAATATAAAGAAGACCAAGTCTATGAGAATTAACGTAATCAACAACACAGAGTTTAAAATAGACGGAGGACAAGTTGACGATGTAAACAAATTTGAGTATCTAGGTAGCATCCTAACCCCCAATGGTGGTACAACGGCTGACATTCAGCGTAGGATATCCATAGCGACGAACACGTTTGCTGGGATGTCACGAGTGTGGTCTAACTAAGCGCTTAAAAGAGGCACTATAATCGGTATATTTAATGCTTACGTAAAATCTGTGTTACTGTATGGCAGCGAAACGTGGCACATGAAACAAGACTCAACGAGAAAACTACAGGCATTCGTAAACAGATGCTTGCGACGCATTATCGGTATCTGGTGGCCACGTACTATATCTAACCCTCGCCTGTGGCAACTGACGAACCAAAAACCTATTGAAAAGGAAATAATGCACAGAAAGTACAAATGGATCGGGCACACCCTCCGAAAACAACCCGATGAAATAGTCTACTCAGCCTTACAATGGAACCCGCAAGGCACTAGAAACAGAGGGCGTCCCAAATTGACTTGGCGTAGATGCGTTAACCAGGAATCCAAAAAGCCATTCAATGAATTAAAATTCCTAGCCAGCAATCGGAATATGTGGAAATCTTTTGTAGATAGACTAAGTTCTTAGTACATATACCTATATGTATTGTAACACCTGAACATGTCAATAATAATAAAATAATATTTTGTATATATAATTTGTATAGTTTCATCTTTATTAATTTCTATATCCCATTCGTCAAACCAGTTTACTGTATTGTTTATTAATTGTTGAAGTGTGAAGGTCGCCAGTTTTTCGTCATTGTTTGATTCCATTAATACAGCATCAACTGCGAACGTTGCTATCATTGCCTTATGTGTTGTCGTAGTTGATACATCTGCGGTGTATATTAGATATAAAAGAGATCCTAGTACACTGCCTTACGGTACTTCAGTTGCCGTTGGTAGGATATCCAAATACTCGTTTTCCTAACTTATATATTTTCCATCAATTATGTAGCTCTTCAAAAGTTCATAGTCGTTTTGTGGAAAGATTCGTTTGAGCTTATGCAAACGTCCTTTATGCCACATTTTATCAAAGGCTTTTGTAATGCCCAAGTATACAGCTACACAATATTTTTTGACATTCATATCGTTAAGTATTTTGTTGACAAGCCTGTGGATTTCTGGATTGTTGAGTGCTGCCGTCTAAATCCGAATTGATGGCTTGGTATCACTTTTTTTTGCTGTCAAAATTGGTTATAATCGGTCGAACAACATTCTTCCGAAAACTTTTGAAAGTATTGGCAATAAGCCCTTTTAAAAATTTTCCATTTATTAGGTCATATTCTGGAGCTTTTTTATCGTTTAGCTTTCTTTTTTGATTTTTAATTTCGCATATCGTGGTCTTTATTGCTTTGGTTTGCGGAATGGTTATTATGTTATCCGATTTTATGTTAATGTTTTGGTTATCCATTTCGCTTGTAAAGGTCTCCAAGAAGTGTCTGGCTAGGGTGTGGGCTTTTTCTTTGCTTGTTTTTGCCCATGTGCCGGCTTCTGTTTTTTTTTTTTTTTTTAAGTTGATTATTTATTTGGTATTAATAAAGTTATGTACTAAAATAAACAATAGTTTTAAGTATATGATATGATTATACAATGACTCTAGACGAGTTCTCAAGTACATGACGAGCTTCTTATAGATATATATAGTAACATTTTATTAATTGATGGTATTTTAGATGTGTCTGCTTTAATTTGAAGCTTTTATAATATTTTATGATTATATTGCAGAGAAAAAAACCTGTAAAAAACAGTGCATTCTTAGCTTTTTTAATAGAAGATAAAATGGTGTAAAAGGAAGATATGTCGGGTATTCGGCATGAAATAGTGTTTATGTTTGTGTATTGTTTAGCCACCAGCATTTTTTATTAATATCAAGGGCTTCTATTTTGTCTCTGGGGGAGATGTATGTATCAAAACGTTGGTTTTCTCTGTTAAGGGCTTTTGACGTGACTGTTTTAACGTTGGCTCTTCTATGAATGTGATAAATTATCGGTATATGGTCCTTATTTTGTATAAAACCGTTCTTATCAAGATAGAGGAATGTTTCCGGTGGTGTAAATCCTTTTTTAATGGTTGACAGGAAATATTCATCGCTTTCATGGTAAGGTGCCCTTATTAGAGTGTTATTATTATTGTGAAGACAGCGCATTATGTGTCTCCTAATTAGATTTATTATATGACAGTCGATTCTGGGTACTTTGGCTGTGTTATATACTTTTGCATTCGTTACGTATTTGGTGTAGTTGCTTTTTGCTGTCCTATATAAGGAAGTGCATGATCTTAGAATCCTTCTTTCCAGTTTTCTTATCCTTTCCATGTAAGATGGTGACAAGTTATACCAAATAGGACACCCATATGTGAGTATAGGTCTTACCAATGCCGGATACATAATTGATTTTAGCCTGTTATGCAGAAATTTCGTCGAGAACATTTTCTTATAAACATAATATGCTCTAGTTGTTTTCTTTATTTGGTTGTTAATGTGGTGATTGTAGTACAAGAACTTATCTAAGTATATACCGAGGTATTTGACTTTATCGGTTTGTTGAATTGTGGTATTTGTGCTCTCAGATTTAATTTTGAAATTTTTCCAGTTTTTTTTTATGTTAGTGTTGCATTTTTTGATAGGGGGACGGAATAGCATATTTTCACATTTGTTGGTGTTTAATTTGAGGTGCCAGTCCGTTGTATATTCTTCTACGGTATTGTATTTAAGTTGGAGATGTGTGTTTATGTTGGCAATTGTATTGTCTGAGTGGTAAATAACAACATCATCGGCGAAGGCTATTATATTGTCAATTTTATGCAGTAGGTCTAGTATGTATATGTTAAAGAGGGTGGGGGCATTTACAGTTCCTTGCTGTAGTCCATTTTTTATATAGTAATCTCGACTGCTTTTTATATTATTTATCCATACCGAGAATGTTCTATTACAGAGCATATTGTAAATTAATATAATCAGATGGAGAGGAAATTTGTATCCGATAAGTTTTGTTATAAGTCCTTCTATCCATACTTAGTCAAACGCTTTTTCGATATCTAGGAAGCAAGCTCCTGTGACGTATTTTTTATTCCAGTTCCAGTTTATTTCCGAGACTAGAAGGTTGATAGCATGAGTAGTCGAATGTCTATATTTAAAGCCAAATTGCTTTTGGCTGATCAGGTTGTTATTTTCGAGTATTCTATTGATGTTCATATTTATTACCACTTCGAAGACTTTGCTAATATTTGGAAGCAAGCTGATTGGCCTAAGATTTTTAATACTATTTTTTTCTTTGTCTTTTTTGGGTATAACAATCATTTTAGCCTTTTTCCAACAAGGTGGGAAATATGCATTGTTCAACATGTTGTTAAATAGAGTACAATATTCTAAAATTATCTCTGAGGAAAGATTTTTTAGAATGATATTTGGTATTTTATCTAAACCTGCTGACAATTTACTTTTTAAATTTGCGAATACCCTAGCGAGGTCATTAGGTAGAATGAAAAAGCTTTCAGTCTGTTCCTCGTGAAGGTCATTAGCTCTTTTTTCGTTGCTAAACGTTGTTTTCTGCGATTCGATGCTATCAAATAAAGTTTTTGTTCTTAAAAACTCATTGAAGCATGCATCTACTTGTGAGTGAACTAGATTAGTACGCAAATTCTGTTTTGAAGAGTGGATTGCTTCGAAGTGGACGCCAATCACATCAACTTCGTCTTTGTTGTTTTTAATAATGTAGCTGTTGGTTGCCAGATTCTTTTCAATTAAAGAGCTATCTATTCCCGATTCTTGTATCAGTTCGGATGAAGCAAAGGGAATAGAAAGGTGACTGATGGTTTCATCTTGATTTTTGAGAAACGATTTTTTAACAGTAAATATTTTTGAAGGATCGCTAGTATTAATGTGAGAGAGTTTATGTTCTAATTGATTGTTTATATGTATTTTGATATTTTCCTGGATAAGTTTCTTGATTAATTTTAATTTTGTCTTTTCTTGTTGTATGTTGCTGAGAGAGCACTGTAGTTGTAACCGGTTATATTTTTTTATATTAGTTAGAGTTTTGCTTTTTTCTAGAAGTAATGTTTTTAACACCGGTATTTTGGCTAGGTTATGAGTAATATTGCTAGTTTTTCTTTTCGGGACTCTCTTTTCTATGGCAGTAAGTATAATATTGTTTAGCTTGTCCAAGTGGTGGTCGATCTCAATATTAGCTAGGTTTCTGTTCTCTGGTGTTTGGTTTGCTTTCTGGAGTTCAGAAGTCAAGGTGCTTTTGAATTTTTTCCAATTGGTTTTTTTGTAGTCCAATGTTCCTTCTTCTGTGTTGGCCAGTAGTGTGAAAAAGTTATCGACTCTGCGAGCTATAATTTCTATGGCGTTGTGATCGCTGTCATAGTGAAGGCATTTCAAACAGTTGACGGTGTCGTTGGATTTTAGTATATTTAATCTGTGGTCGGCAATGCAGACATCCAAAAATGAGCTTGCACTCATGTATGAGGGTGATACAGAGGCATACATACTGCATCTAAATTTGAACTCATTTGTAGTAAGCCAATCTTTTAAAGCTCTGCCCTTAGGATTAACTTGGGCATTTCCCCAGTCCATGTGTTTACTGTTAAGGTCCCCTGCTAATATGTAATAGTGATTGAGTTGCTCGAGATTTAAGGCTTCGAAAACTGTGTTAAACTCTGTCTTAAATGCATCGATGTTATTTCCTGCTGGGTAATATGCTGCTATTAAATATAAAATGTTATTCGGGGGCATATGTATTTTAACTATGCAAGTTTCAAGGCATGACAGCTGGTCAATTTTGCGGTTAAAGACTTTGGTGAATTTAATGTTTTCTTTGATTAGTATTGCTGTGCCACCACCTCTCATGCCGGCCGACCTATCTTTCCTTATCAAGTTATATCCAGTAAATTTTAGTTTGTGCTTTGGATTTAGTTTAGTTTCATTAAGTAATAATATGTCTGGGTTTTTGTTTTTCAAAAATTCACTTAAATCTAGTCTCCTGCATAAACTTATGAGAGAGTTGACGTTGAGGGAAATAACATTTAATTGGGTTTTAGTAAAAGTTTGCGTGGGTAAAGCGCTCATACTGAATTCATTAAACCACATATTGCATCGACTCTAGCCGTCTGCAACTCTAATTGTTTTTGAAGGTTTATTATTTGATTGCTTAAAGTTAAAATTGTATTTTTTAATTCTACTAGGAATGAATTTTGGATATTTTGATCGTTGGTAGTGTTTAGTGCTCCGTGAGTTTCTCTAGTTACATTTGCATAGCTTAAGTTAGGGTTAGTGAATCTAATTGGGTTGCTAGTCTTAGTTATAGTTAGATTTTGCTTTTTCAGTCTTAACTTCTGTTGTAGCTCTTTATATCGTTCGCATCCCCTGTAAGATGCGGGGTGCCCTGATTTTTTGCATAATACGCAGTATAGGTTTTCCTTTCCTGTATTTTCTCCGACTGAGGAAGGGCATTCTTTGCTGTTATGTGCTCCGCTACATTTCACGCACCGCGGTGGCATATTACAGTTGGCGGCGCTATGGTAGAAGTTTTGGCAATTTCTGCACTGTGGGATCTGAGGTCTACGTAGGTGCTCCCACTTAATGCAATGGTATAAGATACAATTGATTGCTTTCAATTCATTGATATTGCTTTCGGCGGTTACTTGGACCATGAATATTGGTAGCGATATATTTCGTTGTATTGATTTTTTAGTGGTAAATGGGCTTACTTTAAGAATTTTGAGATTGTCGTTTTGGTAGCTGCAAAGCTCGTTGAGAATTTCTTCACAGTTGGTGTTGCCGTTTAGGCCTTTCAGTAAATATGTTTTTGTTTTTAGGCATTTAGGTGTATATGAATAATATTTCACGTTGGCTTTTTCAAGATAGCCGCGGACTCTTTTATAATCTTCGAGGTTTGTTAAGTATATCGCTAATTTATTTTGGTTATATTCTTTTATTTTAAATTGTGTTATCTTTAGACCATTTTTAATAAGTTTTATTATTTCTTTTGATTCTACATCAAGTGTATTAATAGGTGGTATGTTTTTGTTATTACTCTTGCTTTTGACATTTGTAGTTGCTGTCGATTCATTGTTTTGTGCTACATTAGCCAGTGCAGCTTCGGCTGCTGCTGCGCTAGTTGATGGTGTATTGTTGTTGTTTAGAGGATTATTAGCTCGTGTTTGTTCGCTCTCGTCATTTAGTTTGTGTACATATTGTTGAAATTTTTCAAATGCTTCATTACACTCTTCTAGATCATCATCTAGTATAGCATAGTAATTGTTTTTGGAATTTTTTGACATTTTGTTCTCGGTTATGTTGTCATTTTTCCTTTTTCTATTTAACACGTTTTTTCAGAGTTTTTAACTTTATTAAATACAAAATCAAGCGCATTGCGCTCGCTCATAATTCTTATTCACTATTTCTGCACGTTTGAAACCACTGCCGTTGTTTTTTAATAGTTAAGATGTATTTTTTTATTTAGGTTTTTACTTTTGCACAAGGCAGAAAAAAGTAGAGAACTATCCGATTTCGTGTTATTCGCTCCATGTGCACAATCGAACTCCGTGCCGGCTTCTGTTTTGATGGGAGGTTTATGTATTACAGCGCCATTAATATATTTTGTTGATTTCCATAAGGAGTAGTTTGTAGATGCAGCTTTTCCCAGGTTTGCCATATAATTTCGAAGTTTTTACTCCTTGTGTTTTGTTAGTATTTCTTTCAGCTCATTTGTCGCCTTGTTTGACATTGAAATTTGAAAAGGTCGAGTCTTCTAGGAGAACCAGGAGATTTGGTGGCTCCTAAAACACTCAGGCTTAAAGCCCTCCAGTTTTAGAGAACGAATATTACTCATTCTCATGACATCGTAGACGTGCTCTAGCAAAGGCAGGACACTCACAGATAAAATGCTCAGTGCTATCCGTCTCCTCCAAGCATGACAGGCACATTGGGTCCTCAATGATCCCAATAGTGGCCATATACTGGACCCCATGGGTTGTGTCCTATGATAATACCAACCATCAACCGAACATCTTTCCTTCTAAGTTTTAGTAGAAAATTTGACAGTTTTCTGTGTGGACTTGTCACAAAACACTTTGCAGTTCTGCAGCGTTCTATACCGGACCATCGCTCTTTATGTAGATTGCCTACATAATCGCTGATCCAATTCATGATTCCTGCGAAATTGATTCCAATGATTGGCCCTTGTGGGGGAACCGCTGATTCACGGTTGGCCAATTCATCGGCAATTTCGTTACCTTGAACACCGGAGTGTCCTGAAATCCATATAAGTACAAGCCTGTTTTGTCGCAAGGCTTCTTCTTACATTCTTGAATAATCTTTGAGGTTTGCTTCGCGTTCTCCAGGGCCTTTAGTGCAGCCTGACTGCCCCTAAAAACTCCAATCTGTTTCCCGCTCCATCTCCTCTCGATTATCTATTCGGCTACTTTCAGGAAAAAAGTTGCCATTTCCACCATAGCATAGTGATACTTATTGGTTGGTTGTTGGTTTAAGGGTTACCCCGCATCGGAGTGCCACATAGACTGCAAGTTGGATCCGTTGTGTTACCCTAGAGCTCATTATATTATATGATTTCCCCACCTAACCGAGATTTTTATTATAGATTTTGGTCAAAGATATTAATTCGTTTCGAGAATTTTATGAGAGATTCGATTTTCAGGCCCGAGAGCACTGAAAGATTGTCAATTGTTGAAGAGCCTAGAAGAGCGAGTCGACTTCTGGCTAGGCCGGGACAACTGTACAGCAAATGCCTGCTCCATACTTCCTCATCTTCGTCTTCGCAGTATCTGCACAGGTCGTTTTGAGGAACCCTGAGCCGACGTGCATGAGTGCCCAAAAGGCAGTGGCCGGTGATAAGAGATGTTATATGCCTTAGTTCGTGTTTCGAAACCCTTAGGTCTATTTCAGATTGTAAGATGGCCAGCTTTGTCTGGTCGTATTGCAGGTAGTTTCCACTCGCCACCTCCGATCAGCTATGCTGTGAAATTCTCGATCAAAGATAATTTTACATGTTGAGAGCGCAATGTGGATTGTGGGTAAGTTACTAACATTTGATTGCGCAGCTCCAGCTCTAGTGAGCTCATCAGCTTTGCAGTTACCTTCGAATCTACTGTGACCCGGTATCCCGATAACTTGGACAAAATTCTGAACCCTTATTTCGTTAAGAGATAAAAGACAGGATCGAACCACATCTGAGTGGGTATAAGAGGAGCTGAGTGCTCGAACGGCCGCTTGATTGTCAGTGAAAAAGCGGATATCCTCTAGTGATATTCTATTTTCTAAGAGAGTCTTCGCAGCATACCAGATAGCGCATGCTTCCGCTTCGACTATACTACAGTAGTCGGGTAATCTAAATGATAGATTGATGTGAGGAAAGTTGGAAAAGATTCCAAATCCCACTTTACCGTCTTGTTTTGAACCATCTGTATATACAGA
This sequence comes from Anastrepha ludens, assembly GCF_028408465.1. Lineage (NCBI taxonomy): Eukaryota > Metazoa > Arthropoda > Insecta > Diptera > Tephritidae > Anastrepha > Anastrepha ludens. Next base: position 1,407,931 of record NC_071503.1, on the reverse strand, counting down.
GTGCGCCATCTCGAGCTTCGGTATGGAAATATTGAATAACTTTAGCAACTAGCAAAATTGAATGTTTGTTGGTGTTTTTTTATTTGATTTTGTCCTTTACAATCTGTTTCAACTGCATTTAGAACACAACATCCAACAAATGACCACCTTTACGAGCCACACAATATTGTGCTCTTTTTTTCGAATTTTCCATTGCTTTTGCTAGCATTTCGGGTGATATTGCCTCTATTTCATCTCTATTGCCTCGGGGCTCATCTGTAGGCAATAATCGTTGAGTGATTTGCACTTTGTAAGGAAACATGTGCAGATCCTCTTTTAAAATCCTTCTAAGAGTGGTTCCTTTTATGTTTAGCTGCTGGGCATGGTGACGATATGACAGATTTGGGCTTTTCAAAACACTCTGCTTGACAGTTTCAACAATTTCATTGGAGCGTCTTTTACGAACTGAAATACGTTGATGATTTGCTACAGACCCCGATTCTTCAAAATTTTTGGTCAGATTGCGTATGGTGTTATCAGAAGGCACTTTACGACCGCGGTATTTTCGACGGTATGCACGTTGAGCAAGCACAATTGAACGACCATTTTCCAAATACATGGTTACAATTTCCGCGCGTTCTTTAGGTGTAAAGTTATTCATCGTTAAAATTGTACTGAATTGACGTTTCCAAATTATTTTTTCTCAAGTCCTTCTGACAATGGATAGCAAAGTTATTCAATATTTCCATACCGAAGCTCGAGATGGCGCACCCTGTATAATCAGAGGGCAATCGATTTCGGTAAGATTTGCCCTCCATTCTTCCCTAGTTGGGAGTGAACAGGAGAATAGAAAGGGTGGTGATGGAAGACTTACATGATAGTCTATGTCGGAAGAGATAACAGTGTTCCTGTTCAGTATGGCCGAATGGCCAAGATACTTATTCCATTTCGATATAGCATTCATGCGTGTCACTGCTTTCGCTGCAATCGCTGTGCCAGCCAGATCGATAGGGAACAAGTGAAGCAACGTATTTAGAGCCTTAGTAGGTGTTGTACTTAAGCATCCTGTTATCAGGAGGCAGGCTGTTCTTTGGGATCGATCAATTGTGGCTACTCCTCACCGTTTACCAAGTGCTGTCCACCATACAACCACATCGTAGAAGAGTATCGGTTTGATGATCGAGGTATATATCCAATAAATGATCCGAGGTGAAAAACCCCAGGTTTTGCCTATACCTTTCTTACAAGTATAAAGAGCTATGAAAGCTTTTTTACATCTGTTTTCAATGTACAATTTCCAACTCAACTTCTTATCTAGAATTACTCCTAGATATTTAGCTGAATCTGAAAGAAGTAATGATTCGCCTTTTAAAGTTAATATTCGCAGTGGAGGAGATTGTTGTTTCCTATTGAAGAGAACAAGATCTGTGTTTGCTGGATTTGCACTTAGTCCGCATTCGGTGCACCATTTTGACAGAGTATTGATTGAGCGTTGCATGAGCTCAGTTAGGATATTCAGTTGAGACATGATAAAACTGGGAGAGACTGGGTGTGAAGCAAGAATCTTGCGTAGTCTGCTTACTTCTGAAGTGTGCTCTAATTCTTGAGTGTATGATTGCCAGGACGTGCGTTTTGCACTTTCGACAGTTTTCTTAAAGTCTTTGAGCCATTGCCGATATTCTTCCCATTCGTCTGTTATTTTAGATTGGTTAAAGAGTTTCCGAGTTCGATTGCGAAGTTCTGAGATTTCTGGAGTCCACCAAAAAGGTTTATGCTTACCTCCTGTTTTTGTCAGGGGACAAGATTGTCGTGCTGTGCTTTGACACGTCTTCGTTATCATGTTGACAGCGTATTCGATATCGTTTTTATTTGCCATTTCAAACTGTCTGATGTCAGGAAGTCTGTTGGCAAGAAGTTCTTTATATTTGATCCAATTCATACGTGTTTTGTTAAGGTACTTCATGGGTTTTGCCGTTTCGGCTTTTATAGTGAATGTTATATATCGGTGGTCGGAAAAAGAATGCTGTTTATCAACGCTCTAATCCTGCACCAGTTGTGTACATGATTCACTAGCAAGAATAATATCGAGTACCTCTCTTCTAGACGAGTTAAGAAACGTAGGGACATCACCTCTATTACATATATATAGGTTATTCGCTAGAACATAATCAAAGAGTTGCTCACCTGTAAATGTTGCATGTTACCCGACACAATCCAAATCGGGCCGTGGACAGCTTCAACCTCTAGGGCAGTGGTGTCAGCAGTGCTAAGGGGAAGATGAAAAGCATTAATATGTTTTCGAATGTGAATATAAGAGCGCTATCTGACGTTAGCCTCACCGTGAAACAAGGTGTAGTGCATATCTTTCAGGCCGCATACCTTGTCGTTTGATATCCAAGTCTCTTGGATGAGAATGATGTCTTTCCTGAGGTCAGAGAGACGAAGAATGAGGGCTGCTGAGGCAGCCTTAGAGGGTCCAGATGGTAGTAGTGATGAACCCAAACGCCACCAGGATGGTTTCCGGATCGGATGGCTCTAGAGGTATTCTTACTCAGCCGCGTGGTTTGTTGAGAATTTCACTCTTATTGTCGAGCTGGAGATTCGCCCCGGGCCATACCTCGCCGAGTCGGTCGAGGGCCTTGCCATACAGGCTGACAGACCGTTGATCTGAGCACACGATCAACTTGACCCTTGCTTGGAACCATCCCGCGTCAGAGCAGAAAAGAGGGGTCCTCGGTTTCGCTTCAGAACGTCCAGGTAGCCCAACTGAATTTTCTCTCCACAATCTTCCAGTTTGATGGAGAGATGAAACCGTCAGGGTGGCTCTTATCCACCACCGCCTTGACCAGACTATCTCTGGCAACTTCGCAGAACTTGCGTAATTTGACCTCAGAGGAAGTTTTATGCTTCTTGGGGTCGTTGGAGCTATGAGGATCCTCTGAAGACCGCTGCCGCTTAGCTGCACTCGGTTCTTCTTTGGACGCCTCATAGTTCGGAAGGAGTTCCCAGGTCCAATCGAGAATTGTTTTCTGTTGGTTGGACAGCTCCTCCTCAGGGGTTTTGCCAAGCTTTTCCATAAGGAAAGTGGCGCGTCTTCGATCTCTTTATCGACGGAGATGAGGAGGGATAGGTTTTTTGTATACTTCTGTCCGGGTTTTTTTCCCATTTTCTGGCAAAACAGCTTTGGTATTTGATTGGTTCTCCGCAGCCGAGTTGTTTTTGTAGTAGGTGAAAGCCACAAAGGAATGCGGTGGTGTCTCTTTGACGGTTTTACTCTTAGTGAGCACTTTCGCCACCGAAGGGATGGTTTTTAACTCCACCATGAGTTTGGTGGAGTTAAGAGGTCTTCCGCGTCTGGAAGGAATTTGTTGATTTTGTTGGGTTGTTTGCTTTGCGTTTGCTGTTTTATTCATTATTGTCATGCGGTCACTCAGCTGAGGAGTCAGCTGTCGTGACCTGGGATATAAGTAGGGAAATAATGGGGTGCACCACACCAGAGCCCTATACCGTGGTAAGTCGAATTGAAACGACTTAGCTCACCCTAAGCCATGCATCCCTCGGCGAGTGCTGTTCCACCTTGGATTGGTAGCCTTTGATATAAGGAAGTGGCCTTCTCCCCGTGAGACCATGTTTATTCTATTTGCATTAGCGAAGACATGACTTACTAATATGAGTGGCTTCTCGCCATCCACCGAAGTGGATATGGGTCATTGCCAGCAATTATGGCAGTTACGGCACGCGTGCAGTAACACTGCACAGCATGTTATTCATGTTGTTGGTTGACGAGAACTAGGGTGGTTCGCGAGTAGGCTTTTACCAAGGCTATGACCTACTTAACCACAGAAGATAGCTGTGGCGTACCCTATCCACCACCTGGGACGCGCCGCAATAGGTGCCCAACCAAAGGTACCCAACCAGCTATCGTTTAAGTACCCCCCGGCTCTAGACCCTATTTCATTCTTGGACCCATCGGTAAAGAAAATATTCCGTCAAACCTCCCTACATGCATTCGGGATTGCTCCATTGCTCACGCAATCTGATATCAAATTTCCTTCCAAGTACAACTGTGGGTATCAGATCGTCTTTAGGTGCCAAAAACAGTAGACACTGCTTAGATAGCAACTTAAAGAAATCTCTGTATCGCGAAGTTTCGTCTTCGTACCAGAAACCGTATTTATGGAGTCTGCACATTGCTTTTATTGCTTCTTGTTGTATCTTAAGATCCAGGGGGAGCAAATCAAGCATAGCATTTAGGGCATCACCAGAGGTTGTACTCATGGCACCCGTGATGCGTAAACATACACTTATGTGCAGCCTGTATAATTCCCGGATTGTGAACTTAACCATGCTCCGTCGCCACCAGACCACAGAAGCGTAAGTTATTATTGGTCTGATAAGTGCTGTGTATATCCATAGGACCACAGCAGGTTTCAGACCCCAGGTTTTACCAACGGCTCTACGGCATTGCTGAATAATCCTCAATGTGCGATTCTCCTTCAGTGAAACGTGTGTCTCCCAAGTCAGCTTTTTATCCAAGATTACTCCTAGATATTTAACTTCTTCGGAAAGACCAAGTCTCACACCTTTCAGTGTTGGAAGACTGAGTCCATCCAATTTTCGTTTTCTCGCCAAAAAGGCTATGGTTGTTTTGTTCGGATTAACGGAAAGACCTTGTCTCATGCACGGTTTTGTTAAGAACTCTCTCACTTTCGTGCAAAGCCTCCTTAAGGATTTATCCGATGTTAGCGCACAGATATCGTCCGCATATGCTACAGCAGCGGAGAAAGAACACCCCCTTGGGGACATCCTTGCTTGGCCCTGACGGCGATTAGTTCGTCACTGCTCTCACCGGCGGTTAACAGCCTCTCAGAGAGCAAGGAATACGAGTATATTAATTTTACAATGGTTTAATTAACTCTGTGTCATTCGGCAGAAGAGCATATTGAGCCGAAACTGGCATTATCAAAAGCCCCCTCAATGTCCACGAACACGCCCATTGTGTATTCGCCAGTTTCCAGGCCGGCTTCAATCTTGCTAACAGGATCGTGTAAGGCTAATTCACATGATTTTCCACTCTGGTAAGCGTGTTGATTTCTACTAAGTGGACTTTTCGGCAATACCCCCACTCGAATATAATTCTCCATCACTCATTCTAGACTTTTCAACACGAACGATGTCAAACTGATTGGTCTAAAACTTTTTGCTAGGGAATAGTCGTCCTTTCCTGGTTTTGGAATAAACCATACAACCAGCCATACTGAGCGGTCTCGATGAAGGTCCTACAAAGTCTCGCAGTCTCCTTCATTTCTTCGACGTTAGTGCAGAAATTTCTATAGCTCTATAGTTTGGCTTTCCGTACTTTTTTCTTATATTCTCTTTGTGTAAGTCGATGATTGGTCCAGTCCCCTTCTGTTCGGGTTATTAAGGCCTTATCAAGAAGTTTTCTGGATCGTACACGAAGCTTCGACAGTTCAGGGTTCCACCAAGGAACCGCTTTCGCCTGTCTACCTTGCGTGAGTGGGCACAGTTCCTCAAAGCAATTGATTAATGTACCCTCTAATTTCTCAGTAGCATCTTTAAAGATTTCTCTTGATTTAAGTTTTTGCAGGTTTGGTAATCGTTCTGTTACAAGCTCACCATACCAGTCCACATTTCGAGGATTCCTACCGGAAGGTATTGATATTGTATCAATTCCCAGTCGGAATTCGATAAGACGACGGTCAGAAAGAGAGTCCTCTTCCAAAACTCGCCATCGGTTGATTTGATTGCAACTGACCTGTTGGTAAGTATTAAATCAATACCCCCTTGTCTGCTTTTGGTCAGAAAGGTTGGTTTATTACCAATGTTTTGAATGACCACATCGGATGACAGGGTAAAATTCAGTAACTTGAGACCTCTGGCGTTGCATTTGCTGCTTCTCCATACAATGTTCTGTGAATTTGTATCACAGCCCACTATTAGCCCCAGATTATTGGATTCTGCATACTTGACTACTTCTCTTAGCTCCCTCGAAGGAGGTGGCTGTAAAGAGTCGTAGGGTAGGTAGCTTCAGTCATGATATAAGTATATTTATGCTTTGTCCTCCACCTTATCTTGAGTACGGAAATGGATTCACCCCAAATGTAGGTGAGGACGGCATCCGTACTTCGACTTCAGCAACTTGAGGGACCCAACCTTGATACCCAGTACCAGTTGGGAACCCGCCTCCGAAGTGGTAGCGGATTTTTGCCTGGTGCACGAGTATAGTCTCCAGAGAGTCGTGTCAAGATCTTTGTTCTGAACACGGATGCGTGTGAAGAGTTCTGCTGAACTACAGGAAGGACCCGGAATCCAGACACTCGCACGTACCAGCCTTTCTTTGGTACTCTCAACAAGAATGAACTTGCTGTTTTCGTAGGCTGGAACTTTTGCTGACTCTTTTTCCAGTCTTTACGACGCCGTCCACCATGTTTTTACTCTCGAAAGTCGGCGCGTTTTTCGACTCACCGATAGCTTTCCAAAGATAGCTGTCAAGATAGTCTTGTTGCCCTTTGAAGAGAAGACCGTCTTGTTTGGGGTATGTATCTCCACCGTCATTGCCTTTGCTGCCATTCTCGCGAGTGATTCGCCAGACCTTGACGGAAGAGTGTCACTCGACATTTGAGGTCCCTAAGCCTTTGCCTAGTCAGGTAAAGGTTTTTCTGCCTTGGATTAGGTCGAGGATGCAGGCATTTCCGAATTCCGTCTCTCGACTTTCCTCTTCTTTGCCTTTCTCCTCTTCCCGGTCGTTGGCACAGACCCCGTTTCGTTTCCGGAAGAGTGCAACGCCACAGAGGAATCCTCTGTTCCGCCATGCTTTCCCGTTTCCATTACAGGTGTCGCAGTTGATGGAGCGTGAGTACTTGCCTTTGCTAATGCTTCGGCTTTCTTCGCCTTCTGTTTTCTTCGTTTGATCTGCTTTGCGGATAGACTAACACCTGCGTTCGAATCTCCAATAACTCCAGTGTTTTTATCGGTGCTTACCTGATTTGCACCAGGTTTGACCGTTGTAAAGGAGTTACTAGGTACCGGAGATACATCTGAGTCTACTGAGAGATTATCCGCCATCTCCAAATCCTCCACAACTTGTTCAGTTGCGTCGGATCGTTTCAACGACGGTGTATCGCTCACACTCCCTCGAATCTCCATTGGCATACCTAATGTGCCATGTTTCACCACTAGTAGTTCGCTTCCTCCGGCTCCCTGGGTGTCAGTTCAGGTCATAGGGGGGTGTGGGACTTGGGAATGCACACTCGATGTCCGAGCCGTCGATTGCTCGACAGGAGGATTTCCCGAAAGTGAGTTACCTAGTGCAGAAACATCCATCGTTAACCTCCACATTGTAGAAAAAAATAAGCATTTTATACCTACTGCCAGGTTGTCGGTACGGTACTCTCCACATAGTACTTGGGTGGCCACCAATTCCGCCGTTCCGTGGATGGGTGGATACTCAACTCCTATATGGAGCTGCCCTCTTTGTTCGTGGTAAGTTAATCTACATAGCATGGGGTTAAATCACCACTTAAGCCTCATCCCCCCGGCAAGGACACCGACATGTCGCCTTTTTAAGTTAAGCTTAATATGCTGGATGTTTGCTGGTTTGCCATGCTTTGCGGAGCTTTCTTTTTATGCCGATTTTCTCTTTAATGTAAGATAGGATACTTTCTTCAAATATACAATAGGGGAGTCAATTTCAGCTTGAGTTTTCAGTGATATATTTTTTAAGAGTTTTTGTTTCAATATTTGACAAGCATTAGTCCAATTCGTTTTAGAATTTCTTCTACTTCAATAGGTCCAAGTAAGGTCATAATTAGTAGTAAATAGTCTGAGGATAGCTCTAAACATGATTTTATTTTCAGACTTCCATACGATATATTTTTAATGATGCAGAAAACAATTAAGTCAGGTTGCTTTTTTTATCCTTTGGCCAGTAGGTTGGCTCTCCTGTGCTAATAAACCGACTATTATATTTTCTGATGGCTTCAATTAATTGCTTCCCTTTTTATTTGTTAATCTTGACCCCAAATGTATGTTTTTGGCATTGTAGTCTCCTCCAGCTAAGTAACGATTTCCTAGCGATTCAAATAATGCAGGAATTGATCTTTTGTGTTGTTATAGACTGCAGATATTACTATTTATCCTTTTGTGTCTTCTATGGCAATTGTGGTTGCCCGGATGTTCGTTTCTCTGTATACCTCCAGTTCAATGTATTTAATATTTCTTTGATAACAATTCCTGTCCCACCATGTGGTTTGTTGTCGGCTTGATTTGTGTAATTTATACTATAGTTCGGTATGTTAACAAAAGCTTTGTCAGAGGCATGAGTCTCTGAGATCAACATTATATCGATTGATTTATTTATTAAAAACTAGCGGACCAGATAGACTTCGTTCTGTCAAATAGATTTTGAATGTGGTAGTTTATATTTCGACCTTAAGACGATTTTACTCTGTTGACCCTCACACACCGCCCTATCATCATTGTGACGGTTCTCTTCAGGATAATTAAAGAAAAGCGTCAACTCGGGTGACCTAAGTATCTTCGCTTCCACGAACTTTGGCCACCCTTTTGGGACCCACTGAAAACTACGACTGGGATGTCTGCCAGAGGGCTTCAAACTAAGAGGGGAACTTAAGGTTCAAGCCTGATTGAAAAATAATGGGAACCTAAAGGTGACAACAAATATTTGTGGATGTGGATGTAAAGTGGATGCTTCAATTGCAAAACATAGAGATAATTAATTATTTATTATTGTTATTATTATTACCGATATAATAAAGAATAATGGAATAAAACGTATTTAAGTATTTTCAGTAATCGCTTTGTTGTAAATGAAGTGAATCATAATTATTAACGAAAATCTGTTTAATTTGTATTGTAGTGCTTTATGATATATAATGTTTTTTGTTTGATTACCTGGTGAATATACAAACAAATGTGATGGTTTTCCAACACGGGAACAGGCAACATACAATTGACCATGTGAGAAACATGGGTTTACTAGATTAATACCACAAACCCCTAATGATTTCTCTTGGAACTCACTTATGGTCATAGCAAAAGCAAGCCGCACTGGAAACTGTAGTCGTTTAAATTCAAATGGTACATCAGTGGTATCAAAACGTCTTCTTGTTTATGCTTTCTTTTCAGTATAGTTGTTTCTATCACGTTGTTCAATAATTTTTTTATCGCTAACCCTGTGCCGTTGCAAAGACGCGGTTGGTTGATATTTCTCAACACTATTTGAAATTTAATTCATTTATATCTACTGTGAGCGTCAAAATAAACTGTACAAAGCATTTTGTTATAATATGGGTTTTATTTCAGTCTTTTATAACGATACAATATATATTAATTTCATGTTTTTTAAATTAGTATATGATTCTCTACTTATTACTAGAAAACAACAAAAAATAAACTACAACAACAAAAGTTTTAAAACAAAAACAAAATTTAGTGCGTATTTTACGCGTCAAAATAAAGTCAGATAGCAATTACAAACTCCTGTAAATTTATTTCATAGCAATTCCCCACAAGAAAATTATATGCGTTCTTCACATAATAACTCACTAAAGAGGTCTATTGTAGAACAATTGCAAACTTTATTTCATGAGCAACGAAACTACAACCAGCAACATTTCGAAGAACTCTGCAATGGCAAAGGTTTTGCAGCAATGTGAATTGATTCTTTGGGATGAATGCACGATGGCATATAAAAAATCTTTGAAGGCTTTAGACAGAACCTTACAAGAAGAACCTTACCATTTGGTGGTGCAGGAGATTTTCGTCAAACATTGCCAGCGATTGCACGATCACCGCCAGCTGATGAACTCAATGCATGTTTAAAGTCCTCCAATTTGTGGAAACATGTCAAGGTATTACGCTTAAGCAAGAATATACGTGTCGAGTTCCAAAATGAGCAATCTGGAGACATATTCTCTAAACAACTCATTGACATTGGTAATGGCGAATTTCTTTAGACACTTTGACTCGTTGCATTAACTTTCCTGAAAGGGCTATATTGGCTGCAAAAAACATAGATGTAAATGAATTAAATTTCAAAATTCAAGAACAAATTACATGCGATTTCAGGGTATATAAATCAGTTGATTCGGCTACAAACCAAGATGATGTCGTCAACTATCCGCTTGAATTTTTAAACTCGCTAGATTTACCAGGATTACCACCTCACAGTCTTTAATTAAAGGTTGGATTGGTAGTTATAATGTTGTTGTTTTAAAAAAATTATTGAACAACGTGATAGAAAGAACTGAACTGAAAGGAAAGTATAAAGGAGAAGACGTTTTGATATCACGCATCCTACTGATTCCGACTCATGTACCATTTGAATTTAAATGACTACAGTTTCCAGTGCGGCTTGCTTAAAAGCTTAAATTAGTCCCAGGGGCAATCACTAGGTGTTTGTGATATTAATATAAAAAACCCATGTTTCCCACATGGTCAATTGTATGTTGCCTGTTCCCGTGTTGGACAGCACTACAATAAAAATAAAACAGATTTTTGTTAATAATTATGATTCACTTGATTTACAATAAAGCGATTATTGAAAATACTTATATACGTTTTATTTCATTATTCTTTATTTGATAGGTTATTAACCGTATGTTAATAATATAGGGTGGGCCATGTAAAATTTGCTTTTTGAATCGGCCATAAAAAACACTAATCAATACTTTTTCAAACTTTTTTTTTATTATGAAGATTGAACATTGTCATTTATGAATGAAAAATAATATCGTTCAAATGACTGCCACGACTGGCTTTACAGTAGGCCATTCGATCAACCCAATTTTTAAGCAAATTTTCGATTGTTTGGGCTCAAATTTCATGAATGGCAACTTCGATTTCGTGTTTTAAAGCATCATTTGTCCTTAACGGCTCCTCACAAAAAATAGTCCAACGGACTTAAATCACAGCTCCGAGGCGGCCAATTGGTATCAGAGTTTCGGCTGATTAGTCGGTTTTCAAAAACGGTAGCCAAAAGTTCGAGTGTAACTTTGGCAGTGTGACAAGTTGCTCCATCCTGTTGAAACCAAATGTCGTCCATGCCATCCTCTTCAATTTTTGGAAACAACTCGTTGAGCATGTCACGGTAACGCTTGCCATTTACTGTAACCGCGGCTCCTCGCTCATTTTCGAAAAAGAATGGTCCGATGATGCCGCCAGACCAAAAACCGCACCATGCATTTGCTTCTCTACAGTAACGTGTGGATTTTCTGAGCCCAAATCCAACAATTTTGCTTATTGAGGTAGCCACCGATGTGAAAATGAGCTTCATCAGAAAAGAAAAAGGAGACTCACCACTGTGGAAATAGGTTTTCAATATTTCCTAATTTTGTTCAAGCGTATAGCGTCCCATTTCGTAAATGTCAAACCTTTAAGTAAATTATGAACACATTTGACATGTCATTTGTGTTACCATTCTCAAAAAAATAGGTGGTTCAAAAAGCAAACGCCATATGGCCTACCCTGTAATAACAATAAATAATTAATTATCTCTATGTTTTGTCATTGAAGCACCCAGTTTATAAATATTTGTCACCTTTAGGTTGTCACCTTTAGGTTGATCGCAGTTCCCATGATGGTGCGATCTCTCAAGCAAACTGGGACTTAATCAATAGGAGCCTCTGGAAGGTGTATAGGGACATCCTGAAAGAAAATCCAGGACCTCCACCCAGCTGCTCGGATGCGGGATGGTTTCAATCCTGCGTCAAATTAATAAGGTGCGCTGAACAACGTTCCGTGGCGATTAATCGCATAGGGGAACCTTGGCCGGGGGCCCGCCTTGATGTGGTCCGCCGAGAAGACATTCCCAACCGGCCAAGATCTAGAGCCTGGATACCAGACTTCCTTTCTGATCCAGAGGAAATCCTGGACCTGATAAAGCTAGGCAACCCCGAACTTCCTACCAGCGACTGGAAGGTAGCAAAGATTGTCGAAGTGGACGGCAAGAGGAGGCTGGCCGTGATAATCCTCAATGAGGAATCTTTGGACCCACTTGCCAACAGGAAATGGAAGATCAATTACGGCTTCTAAACGCTGACTCTCCATGTCTACAGACAGGATGTAGCTAGCAAGAGCACCCCCGCAGAAAATATAACTTCATCTGCGGAAGCGAACGAGGTTGTCACAGACAACGATGAGGTGGCTTCCAACTCCGGCATGGTAGGCGAACTCTTCGAAAGGGTTACCTTAGAGGACATGGAGGGGGAATACTCCGATCTCTCTGCTATGGAGGATGAGGAGTCTCTCCCCCCTACTTCCGATGAAGAGAACGCAGACCAAACCGTGGTTAGCTGCCCTTCAATAACCTACAAAAGCGATGGTGAATATTGTACAACTCAATCTTCACCACAGTAAGGCGGCCTCAGCCGCACTCATCCTCCGTCTCGCAGAAAGAGAAGAGGATATCGTGCTCATCCAAGAACCATGGGTCGTAAAAGATCGGGTTTGCGGTTTGAGCAGCAGAGAGTACAAATTGGTTTATGTCACTGACAAAGGTAAACCCAAGTCGTGCATACTAGCAAAGAAATGTATTAATGTATATTTACTAATACAATTTAGCGATGCGGATAACGTAATCACGGCAGTGGAGTCCTGCGGAAGGACGATATGGCATGCCTCATCTTATATGGCACACGACGCGGAGCAACCACCTCCATCACAACTTATAAGAGACGCAGTTCATGAAGCATCGAGATGTGGCACCCCATTCATATTGGGTGCAGATACTAATGAACATCATCATGTCTGGGGCAGTTCAGACACAAACGCACGTGGTGAGTACATCTTTGAATTCATTATGTGTAACAATCTCTATATTAGTAACATAGGTGATACCCCTACTTTTGTAACAACTACAAGAAGTGAAGTTCTAGACATCACGTGTGTCAATGAACGAGTTTCCCAAATTTTAAAGGACTGGAGAGTGTCTACAGACAACTCCTTCTCAGATCATAGGTACTTAATGTACACCATTTCATTCCCAACTAAACAGTTCAAGCCGGTTATAAACCGCAGACGCACAAACTGGGGGATGTTTGAAACCACGTTATCCAGCAATCTCCCAGCAGCGACATACACAATTAACTCCGAGCCACAGCTCGACTCAGTGGTTGGTGAGCTGACTTCAGCATTTCAACAAGCTGCGAAGGCAGCATGTCCTCAGAGAACAAGAAGAGGAAAACCAAAACCTCCATGGTGGTCCACTGATATAGCAAACCTCAGAAGGGAATGCAGAACTATGTATAACGAAGCGAGGAGAACCAACTCGTGGGACAGATACAAAGAATGCCAGCGTAGATTTAAGTATGCCATAAGGGCAGCAAAAACGGCGTCTTGGAGAGACTTCTGTCAAAAGATAGAAAGTGTTTCGGAGACTCCGGAAAGTAGTATCAACAAGTCCCAGTTACCCTAGCTACCTCATAAAAGAGAATGGCAACTGGACAACCAGCAGTGAAGAAACACTAGAATTACTAATGCAGACGCACTTTGCAGGTTGTTTCTGCAACGAAGACAGTAGAACCCACCCTGTAGTTCACTATGAGAATCCCCCAATAGATTTCATAACGGAGGACAATATAAAAATTGCCATTGGCAGCTTCAAACCTTACAAATCACCGGGACCTGATGGAATCATTCCCACTGATTTGCAACACACAAAAGATATGATTGCACCTACACTCGCCTTAATTTTTGAGGCAGCGATACGTCTTAACTATATCCCCAAGAAATGGGCAGAAGTAAAAGTGGTATTCATTCCCAAAGGAGGGAAAACCACACATACGAAACCGAAGGACTTCAGGCCAATTAGCCTATCATCCTTTTTGTTAAAATCTTTAGAGCGGTTGCTAGATGTGCATATCAAAGGAAGGATTAGCGACAAACTATCACCTTCCCAACATGCATACAGCAAAGGGAAATCAGTGGAAATAGCGCTCCATGAGCTAGTTCACACAGTCGAGAAATCACTTCACTACAAAGAATTTACCCTCGCTACCTTTCTAGACATCGAGGGTGCTTTCAATAACATATATCCGGAAGCAATTACCACTTCGCTAACGGAAATAGGAGTAAACAATGCAATACTCTCGTTTATAGAACCAATGCTAACTGAGCGAACGATAAGCGCAAATTTGGGTGACACATATGTTAAAAAATTTCCGATCAGGGGTATACCCCAAGGTGGGGTAATTTCTCCACTACTGTGGAACTTAACTGTCAATAATCTTCTACAAGAACTGGAAAAAATTGGAGGTAAAATAATATCATATGCCGATGATATTGTAATAGCAATCTCGGGGAAACACCTTCCAACATTATGTGACCTCCACCAAAGATCTCTCAACAGACTATCACTTTGGTGTAAAAGTCGAGGACTAGAGGTAAATCCGGAAAAAACGGATCTGATACTTTTTAGTAGGAAGCACAAAACACCTACTCTTCAACAAATATTCCTAGGAGGGAAACCACTTAGAGTAATAGAAAGGGCAAAATATCTAGGACTTATACTAGATAGGAAGCTAAACTGGGGGCTCACAGTCGCAGACAGAGCACGTAAAGCTATGACCGCAATGTACTCCTGTGGAAGGCTTATTGGGAAGAAATGGGGATTGGAACCCAGACTGATACATTGGCTCTACACAGCAGCGGTTAGGCCAATTCTCTACTACGGTGTTGTAATATGGTGGGATGCCCTTCAGAAGGGTGTGAACATCAAGAAACTTGACAAGGTGCAAAGACTAGCATCTGTTCTGATAACCGGTGCCATGTCAACCACACCATCGAAAGCATTATATGCGACATTAAAACTCTTTCCGGTAGATCTGCAGGCAATATACAACGCACGCAGTGCGGCAATAAGGCTAAACACTCTAAACAAGTGGTCAAACACGGATTATGGCCACGGTAAAATCCTGGCTGGCACTTTGGGGCTTCCCGGACTGGTGGACTATGCACTCCCGCCTATACTTGCCATTACATCGTTTACGACCCTCCTACCCTCAAGGGAAGAGCGGGAACGGGACGACGTGAGACAGGGCGAGTCCATCCATGTGTACACAGATGGCTCAAAGCTCGAGGGCAGGGTGGGCGGAGGTGTATATTCTGAACATCTGGGGATCTCCTTCAGTTTTCGGCTCCCCGACTACTGTAGTGTCTTTCAGGCTGAACTGATGGCAATAACAAAAGCCGCGACACTGATACAGTGTGATGCGATATCCGGAAATGATATTTACATTTTCACTGATAGCCAAGCGGCGATAAAATCCCTCACAAAACAGTCGACAACCTCCAAGGTAGCCATGAAATGCCGCACATCTCTTAACGAGATGGCTGAGTCATTTCACGTAAAGGTAACATGGGTTCCTAGCCATCGCGACATTGAGGGTAACTGTAGAGCCGACGAACTAGCAAGACTCGGCACTAAATTGTCTGAGGAGCACATAGATAATGACATAGGGATACCCTTACAAACATGTAAGCCACACATCCTTGAAGAAATTGTAAAGAAAGCAAACGAAAGATGGCGAAATGAAGCAACCTGCAAAATCGCCCGTCAACTTTGGCCGACTCTAAATGCTAAACGCACAGAATCTCTGCTAAGCCAAAATAAACAAAGTCTTAGCGCATTGATCTCAGTCATAACGGGGCACTGCCTAATAGGTAGACACGCCCAAAGGATGGGTGTGCAATCACATGACTTCTGTAGAAGTTGTCTAGATGAGGACGAGGAAGAGACAATCTCGCACCTACTGTGCCCTGCCCTGCTCTATCTAGCCGCAGGTTTACTATTCTGGGTAGACAATTTTTTAATGAGTTAGAACACCTCAGTTCTATAGAAATCAGAGATATTTTAAAATTTTTGAAAAACACACACTGGTTTTAGGAGAGATAGGGACAAGCTCCCCACGCGGCATCACAATGGGCTATGAGCCTGAATGTGTCTCACAGGACAACCGCTTCAACCTAACATAACCTAACCTAGGTTCCCACTATCCCTTTAGATTATTTTTCGATCAGGTTTGAACCTTAAGTTCCCCTCTTAGTCTGAAGCCCTCTGGCAGACATCCCAGTCGGGGTTTTTAGTGGGTCCCAAAAGGGTGGCCAAAGTTCGTGGAAGCGAAGATACTTAGGTCACCCAAACTGACACATTTCTTTAATTCTCCTGAACAGAGCCGTCGCCATGATGATAGGGCGGTGTGTGAGGGTCAGAAGAGTAAAAACGTATTAAGGTGGAAATATAAACTGCCACATTCAAAATCTATTTGACAGAACGAAGTCTGTCGGGTCTGCTAGTATAAAATAAATATGAGAACGTAACCTCCCCCTTGGGAGAGAACAGAATCCTCAGAACTCAATGCCGTGCACGGATTTAGCACAGAGCGGATCAAAAGGAATCGGGTCAACACAGTCAGCTCCCATAAGCTGCAACAACAATATGCACTTTTCATTATCGCCATGTAGCGGAGAGAGCATACGTTATCATATCAGCAGTCCCGTATTCTCTGCATCAAGCGTGAGCACAACTGGTATGCCTACAACTACCACTACAAATACATCTACAAAAACTTGTTCAACCGTCTCTTCAAATGATACAACAACAACAACTGCATCAACAGAACTACTGCTAGCGACCCATTTGTCAGCGTCTACGCAATCAGCTGCACTAAAAAAGCAACCGGTGATTTAAAAAGCACGAAACTCAGCCACAAAGGTCTCAACATCGACTGCTAGAAACAAAACAATAAAACCAACATCAACTCTCAATCCATGATTCAATTATTAAAGGTTTGCTCGCTTGTGACATTAGAATTGTGACACTCCCTTACAAAAGGTTGCATTTAAGAAGGGTGAGAAAGGGGAAAAAATTAAATCCCTGTTGATGATAATGGTAGCACAGCGTACTTTTTTATTTAAATGGAAGTAAGCTACAAACGGTTTAAGACATAATTTAAAATTAATATTTGAATGTTAATAAGTTATTTTAAAATTCATTGTTCATGGATACCTAAATCTAATTTCATATACCATACATACATATGTAAATGTATAAGTAAATATATGGTAGGTAGGTAGGTAGGGTGGTTGTCGTAAGACACACTTAGACCTTCGGCAGGTCCATTGTGATACCACTGGAGCTTATCCTTACTCTACGTGTTCCCTTTCAAACCATCCGGTTGCTTTAATAAACGAGCAGAGCTTCGTTAGTTTTAGATGGGCTATATCCGCTACATCGGTTAGAAATGATGTATCGAGGGTGCGCAGCCTTCTCCTAGCTAGGCTTTCACACTCACATAAAAGGTGTCTGACTGTTTCCTCTTCTTCTGTATTTAGACAGCTTCTACAGAAATCGAAGTAAGGTAGTCCTAACTTTCTAGCGTGGCTGCCTATTAAACAATGACCTGTTAATACACCTATCATTTTTCTTATAGATTCCCTGTTGAATCTTAGCAAGATCTTCGATCGACCGCTGTTCCAGTTCGGCCATGTCTGTCTGCTTAGTTCGCATGTTGTGAGGTTTTGCCAGATTGTATTTACCTTTTTGATGGTTTCCCTGTCTATAAGTAATTTACAAGTGGCTATAGGCATGGGTATCAGCGCCTTATCCGGTTCGAGATCGAGCGTTGTACCGGCTCTTGCGAGTTCATCCGCCTTACAATTTCCTGGAATGTCCCTGTGGCCTGGTACCCATATAAGGTGCACCTTGTAGCACTTAGATACGTCATCTAGTAGTTTAAAACATTCTAGAACTGTTTTTGACGAGTGCGTTTTTGATTCCAGCGCTTTTATTGCTGCTTGACTGTCCGAGTAAATGAAGACTTCATTTGTGGATAATACTCTCGTTTTTATTTCTTTAAGCCCCTCTTTTATGGCAGTGACTTCCGCCTGAAATACACTGCAATGATCAGGTAAGCGAAATGATTGGCATACTCCGAGTTTGTCGGAGTAGACCCCTCCACCTACTTTGTTATCCAGTTTTGAGCCATCTGTGTAGATGTTTAAGTCATTTATCTTAACAATGAGCCCGTTATCCCATTCCTCTTTGGAAGGAAATACTGTGACAAAGGATTTATACAAATTGATGTCCTTGGTCCTACAGAAATCCGTTGTGTTGGGAATGCAGGGGAATTGTTCTAAAATTGAGGAGTGTCCTCTTTGGTTCGTTCTGAGTAGGCCGATTTCTCTTAGTCTGAGAGTTGCTTTGGCAGCTGTTTGCTTACCGTACTGCTCTATTGGTAAAATGTTAAGCTGATATTTAGTGCATCTGTGGGTGGGGTTCTGAGGGCCCCGCAGATGCAAAGACTGGCCATTCTTTGTACGTGTGCCATGGTTCTTTTAATGTACAATTTATCTAAAGCTGGCCACCATACTAATATGCCGTATGTTAGGATAGGTCTGACAATTGCCGTGTAAAGCCAGTATACGATAGATGGGGAGAGACCCCAACTTAGTCCTATCCGCTGTTTACAAGAGTATAGTGCTATTGTCGCCCTTTTTACTCTATCTTCGACATTTGCCTTCCATGTTAGCTTTCGGTCTAGTATTAGACCTAAGTAGCGGGCCTCATCACTAAATGACAGTGCCGTTCCACCTAGAGTCGGAGGAGTTATATTTGGTATTTTGTGTTTCCTGGTAAATAGGATTAGTTCAGTTTTATTGGGGTTGACGCTTAGCCCATTTGCTTTTGACCAGTTTTCAACCATATTTAGTAACTCTTGCATGACTTCTATGAGTGTATTGGGGAATTTCCCCCTTACTACCATTGCAACATCGTCCGCATATGCTACTACGTGTTGTCCTCTCTCCTCTAGGCTCTTTAGCAATGAGTTTAGTGCCAGTACCCATAGGAGAGGGGACAGCACGCCGCCTTGAGGTGTTCCTCTGCTAACTTTTTTCTTGATCTCTGAGGCCCCTAGGGTTGCGATCACAAATCTGCTCAAGAGCATGTTTTTGATGAACTCAACCAGAGCGCCAGAGATCCCGAAATCCGTCAGTGCCTTTATTATGGTATCCGGTAGGATGTTGTTGAATGCGCCCTCGATATCTAGGAAGGCTACCAGTGTGAATTCTTTATTATAGATTGACTTCTCGATTTCTGTAACAAGTGAGTTAAGTGCTGTTTCAGTTGATTTCCCTTTACAGTACGCATGTTGTGAGATGCTGAGCTTATTAGGGCTGATGTTAGCCCTAATATGTTCTTCTAAAATTCTTTCTAATGTCTTTAGCAGAAAGGAGGATAGGCTTATTGGCCTGAAATCCTTAGGTGTTGTGTGTGAATTTTTTCCCGCTTTAGGGATAAAGACCACTTTTACCTCTTTCCATGTTGATGGGACACTTTTCAGTTTCAGAGCGGCCTTAAATATGGCCGTCAACCACTCTATGATGTAGTTGAGTGAATGTTGTATTTGGGCCGGGAATAATCCATCTGGGCCCGGTGATTTAAAGGGTTTGAACGTGTTCACTGCCCAGGTTATCCTAGTTTCAGTGATTATTTCTTCAATGTCAGAATTTGGTCTTTCTGTACCATTGTCGATTACTACGTTAGATGATTCGTTACAGGGAAAGTGTGTGTCCACTAGCAACTTCAAAGTTTCGTCACTCGAAGTAGTCCAACTCCTGTCGGGTTTTTGGAGGTATCCGGTGGGATTGTGTTTTTTTGAGAGGATTTTGCGCAGTCTGGAAGCCTCTGTGGTTCTTTCGATTTCTCCACAGAACGTTCTCCAACCAGACCTTTTCGCTTTCCTAACTTCTTTTTTGTAAATTTTTAGTTTACTGTAGTAGCAGTCCCAGTCTTTACTCTCTCGTGTCGCTTTCGCTCTATTAAACTGTTTTCTGCTGTCGTTTCTTAATGTAGACAGGCCTTCTGACCACCAGGGCGGTTTTTTCTCCCCCTTATACCTAATTAAAGGGCAAGCCTTGTTTAGCGCAGTTCCCGTATATATATATGCCAGTTGGTCTTTTTCAAGTTCCTGTTGGCGGGTGGAGGCCGTGGGTTGTTTCCCCCAAATTTTATTTCTATGTAGCGATGATCGGAGTAAGAGTGTTCATTCAGAACCCTCCACTGCGTCATCTTTCCGTAAAGGGTTTGACATGCTAGCGTAATATCAAGAACTTCTTGTCTATTGCGCGTAATAAATGTAGGTTCGTTGCCTTTGTTACACACTAAAAGCTTACTACATATAATATAATTAAAGAGAGACTCACCTCGTTCGTTTGTATCCGAGCTCCCCCATATGGTATGGTGGGCATTGGCATCACCTCCTATATATGGTACAAATAGGAGTTTTTAGCAGAATTTTTCTAGTGAGAATTAAAAAAAAAAATGGTGGAAATGAATCCAATAACTAGATTTTATGAATTAAGTTTTGAACTGAATTTTGTTGTTGTGATTGCAAGAGCATTAACATTACCCATACATGTTGAGATATAATTCCAAGTTATTCCTCTAACAAAGTACCGACTGCCATGCGATAGGCAAATAGGGTCATAATGAATTATTTCATAGAAGAAGCAGATTCATCACAAATTTAATTGACTAAAAACACACTTTAACATACTAGACGTCATACTAGACTACGTCTTGCCTACGTAAGTTTAGAGTTTTGATCCCCAAGGCAAAATTTTTCGTATGTTACTACTTACTTAAGTTAATTATTATGGTATTTAAAGACATTAAATGCCTTTTTTTTGCAATGATTTATTTAAATGTTTAATTAATTGGTACATTCTAGTTTAAAAAAAAGGTTCATGACGCCGACGCTGACATTGAAGTGCTCCGAACACGTGATCAAATTTTCCAAATTGCTGTGGCAGTGCCGAACAGTTCTACCGTAGAAATTTAGGAATACAAGCTCCAATTGTTTTGTAGTACTTAGAAAAGTGGTGCTAGGCTTGGTTAAGCCTCCTCTGGACACTTCATCAACCCAAGTGAAGGTAGGCTCATTAGAAATGGGTTCTGTCAAGCCCAGGTTTCTTATGATGAAGCCTGCAACGTAATCAATGGCGTCCTCATGGAGACTATCCAACTTTTTTCCTGTTGAAGCTCGTTGGGAAATGTCAGCTCGCTGCAAAATGAGAATTCCTCCAATATCATCTCATCATCAGAAAGACTCTCTCTACCTGTATTAGTCAGGCGATGCCACTCGGTTTCATCTGATTCCACGTTGCCACGAGCGGCAAAACTTATGGTGTTCCGGGCTGTAATTAATTACATAATGATAAATGTACTGTTCATAACTTAGGTATTTTTAAAGCACCCTTACCTAGTAAGTGCTTCCGCAACATATATTTGAAATGCATTGGGCTCGGATTGTCAAAAAGCCTACCTTTCGCGCGCATTGACCCAAAAAAATGCTCTATGATATCCTGGCTTAATCGGTAGGTCAGGATATATTGAATGTCATAGTGGTCATATATATATCTATATAAATCTCTGAGCGAGTTGTCGCTCATTAGCACACCCTTTTGAGAGGGTAGCATCGTTTTTCGTCCAAAAGCCCTTGTGCACGATATGAACTCAGCTGTTTCGATCGCATTGTAAATATCATGCCCTAATTTATAACACCTTCTGATTTCACTTACAGTACTGTTCGAAAGCAACTGGGCACTGTGAGATGCTCCCCCGATATTTTATAGGCTATTGAAGCGTCTGAAGCTGGTGTTAACGTGAGCAAATGTGCTATTGTTCTCGACGTCAGAAACTTATCTTCATAAATATATCCTGTGTCAAGGAAGTGATTCCGAATCAGCTTAAGCAAATGTGGCACGTCGGGAAACACAAACATTTTACCGCCTGTTGCCTTATTTGAAAACCACGTTTGCTCTAAATAAGAGATATAATTATAAAGCAATATAACAAATATTTATGAGCTCTAGCATACCACTTGACACGTTTAACTCTTTCCATAACGATTGGTTACTTGCACCCATATCCGATACCATTCCTACGACACTGAACCCAGACTCGTGAATTTTTTGTACAAAATTGTCCAAGATGCATTTTGTGGTTTTGCAGTCGTACGCACATAAGACTGGCTGCTTCCAAGAGGACTTAAGTCCACGTGCAATCACAACATGAACGTAGTTGCACGGGCTTCGAATGGTATCATTCCCCGGATCGTATTCCTATACTGCTTCGACTTTCACTTCATCAAAACATATTATGCACAGCCTATCATCAACGTAAGGGAGGTAACAAACCCCCTGATTCTCCAAAATCTTACAGACCAATCAGTCTATCGTCGTTCATGCTAAAGACAATGGAAAAACTACTCGAATATCATCTAAGAGAAGAAGTAATCTTCAAAAAACCCCTTCATAAGCTGCAATTTGCTTACCAAAAAGGGAAATCCACAGTCACAGCACTGCACACACTCGTTGTCAATATAGAAAAGGCCCTAAATCAAAAAGAAATAGCCCTATGTTCCTTTATGGACATAGAGGGAGCCTTCGACAACGCAAATTACAAATCCATGGAGACAGCACTCGAAAAAAGAGGTGCAAACCCAATAATAACTCACTGGATAAGCCAAATGCTTAATCAGAGGATTATTAAAGCCTCGCTAGGACAAGCTGAACTGAATGTCACAACAGTAAAGGGATGTCCGCAAGGAGGAGTTCTTTCTCCACTGCTATGGTCCCTACTAGTTAATGACTTGGTGCAGTACCTAAACAACAAGGGATTCATAACCATTGGTTATGCAGATGACATATCTGTTATAATAAAAGGCAACCATGAAAGGACACTAACGGACTTAATGCAAAATGCCTTGAACGCAACATGGGAATGGTGTAAAAAGGAGGGGCTGTCGATCAACCCTAACAAAACCACAATAATCCCCTTCACAAGAAAAAGAAAGTTAAAGTTTCCTGCATTGAAACTAAATGAAACAGTGATAGAACTAAAGGAAGAGGTCAAATATCTAGGTTTAACCTTAGATATATTAAAAAACTCACTTGGGAATCACATATAAATAATATAACAAAAAAAGCCACGAAATCCTTGTGGACAACCAAACAATTACTAGGGAGATCCTGGGGCCTCAGCCCTAGTATGGCCCTCTGGATATACACCCAAATGGTTAGACCAATCATACTGTATGGGGCACTAGTATGGTGGAGCAAATCTATCCAACAAACAACGATAACCAAACTGGGAAAAGTACAAAGGCTTGCTTGCCTATGCATCACAGGGGCTATGAGAACTACCCCAACAGCTGGCATGGAAGCACTCCTTAATCTCCCACCACTTCATATAGCAATCCAAGAGGAAGCAGCTACGCAAGCACTCATGCTACACATGAAAGTAAATTTCAAATTGGGCAACCTCATCGGTCACCTAAATATCCTAAACAAAATCAAAAACACCATAAGCATGGCTCAAGTTTCAGACCACATTGACCCAACCCTCTGTTTCACAAAAGGATACTCAGTTACCTTTCCAGAGAGGATAGAGTGGAAAACAAACCCGAAATGGATGAATGATGATTCACAAAACTGGTACACTGATGGATCAAAAACACCTTACGGTGTAGGAGCAGGTGTAGTGGGGCCCAGAATCCACAAATCATACACTCTCACCAGGGACACCACTATCTTCCAAGCGGAACTATACGCAATAATGGAAGCAGTAAACATCATGCAACGCAGAAACCACAAGAGAGTAAGAATTAAAATACTCTCGGACAGCCAATCAGTCCTAAAAGCTCTAGATAGCTATACATACAACTCAAAAACCCTCTTAGAATGCCACAAGGCACTCAATAATCTGGCATCCAAAAACAATGTTTCATTAATTTGGGTACCGGGACATGAGGGATATGACGGCAACGAAAAGGCAGACGTTCAAGCCAAAAAAGGGGCAGATGAAAACTTCATCGGACCTAGTCCTATGTTCGGATTCAACAAAAACAACCTAAAACAAAAAATAAAATACTGGGCCAAAACTCTATTAAATTAGCATTGGAACAATGTAGAGGGTCTTAGACACTCCAAAAAGTTCCTAAGTTTCAACGCTAAAAGAGCCAACATGGCCCTCACGTTAAACAAAAAGAGCATTCGCACTCTCACAGGCGCCCTCACGGGTCACTTCACCTGCAACAAACACTTACATAAATTAGGCATAACTAACACCAGCACCTGCAGATTCTGCTGCGAAGATGAGGAGTCTATGGAACATCTCATTATCGAATGCCCGGGGTTGACGCATAGAAGAAAAAGGTTTTTAAACAAGTTCATGCTTACAGATGAAGACCTTCAATCACTCCCTCAGAAGGAGCTGGTACAATTCATAAGCATGCTTAACAGTCAATAGACAGCATAGGGTGCACAATAGATCAATATGGTCGCAGTGCTAAAGGGCTACTCCTTAACCCTCTACAACCATTAACCATTAACCATCATCAACGTATGCTTCTTTCGCTCTCCGCATTATACTTAAGGAAAAGTTCAAAACTCCATCGTCTACCTATACCTTCAGGAGCCATCTTCGAATGGTCGATTCTCCTGGAAATGGATACCCATTCTTGCACAAGTGCACGTATGCCCTTGGTCCGGCTGCAATGTAGAGAAATAGCGGAAGAGATATCGTTCCAAGTCCAGTGAACGTTTCTGTCGCCATCTCTTAGTTTACATATCTCTCCTTCCCTAAAAATGTACTGCACACTAGTTTCAAGTTTCTGATATTCAGCGAGTTTGTTTTTAAGTTTCTCTATTTCTACTCCAAGAAATGATACTTGACAACCTTCATATAATCTAGACTACAAACTTCATTTATTAAAAAAAAAAGTTGTCTGTAAAGTCGCTTTTCTGACCATAGTTTAACGTGACAACGTCATAAGAAAAGACTGATGTAATGGTTGCAATTTTCAAAACAAAATTTTAATTTTATTTGTTTTTTAAAGATATTTTGTATGGATAAAGAGAAGGAGGTAAATGGAATAGGTCAAGTTACATTTACACAAACGTGAAAAATGACGAAATATTTATCATATTCATGGAAGATATGTTCATTTCCGATTGTGCATCAGACGTTAATAAGTCAACAACACTAAGAGGTACCATCATCGATTTGACTTTTTCAAGACACATTACACTCGAAACACTCCCTCTCATTTCCTACTTTTCCTATCATCGTCCTATTCTATCCTATAAAGTAATAATAAAAACATTAAAACAACAGGTAATATTAACAACTAGTCGTCACTAATTATAAATTCGGTATGGATGATGATGATACAATAGGTTTTATTTTAAATTCTTCAAGTAAATCAAATTAATAATCCTCATAGAGAAATGGTTCATTACCATGCACATAGGAAGAAGGCATATGCAAATACAAATACAGTGCCAGCTCGCTAATCCGAAGGTGTGTAATCCGAATTATCCAGTAATCCGAATTGAATTTATGATGCATTACCTGCTCTATAGTCCGCATTCGTTGCGAGCTCGCTAAACCGAATTTTTGTTTTTTTATTTTTGAGTCTGTTTTTTTACAAAACCATGAACGGAATTTTAAAACTAACGGGACATTATTGAAATACAGAGCCTTCTATGTATGTAAGAGTGTATTTTTCTTGTTGCGAATAGTTTAGTTGTGGTATTAGTCGCGAAAACATCAATTTAAATAACATGGCAAAAAAACCTGCACATAAAACACTGTCATTAGCTGGTAAGCTTAAAATAATAGAAGAAGTAAATCGTGGACAATCAGGAAAAGTTTTAGCAAAGAGATTTGGTGTGGGAGCTTCAACAATTTGCGACATAAAAAGAAATGCTGAAAATATAATATTAAAAGGTAAAAAACCTGTGTAAAAAATGTATTCTGTAAATATTACTGTACATACATATTTATTCTTTTATAAGATTTGCTGAGAATTCTGATGCCAAATTTTAAAAACAGCGCAAGACACTCAAATCGGGAGAGAATGAAGAATGAATGGTTTGAAGAGAAGCGGTCACGGCATCAAACCATTTCAGCAGAAATTCTACGACAAAAAGCTAAATCACTTCATCAAAAAATGTATCCGAATCAATCATTTCACGCTAGTGACGGATGGTTGCAAAATTTTAAGAAGCGATTTTCTGTGCGAAATTTGAAGATATGCGGCGAATCCTTATCTGCTAGAGCTGATCTTGTACCTGATTTTCAAAATAAGCTCTATGACATTATCGAGACTGAAAATCTGATTGACCACCAAATTTACAATGCTGATGAGTCTGGACTCTTTTGGAAAATGTTTCCAGAAAAAACTTTAGTGCATTGTAACGAAAAGTCTGCTCCTGGTACCAAAATGAGCAAAGAGAAAATCACCTTCTTGTGCTGTGCTAACAAATCTGGAACTCACAAGCTTAACATTGCTGTGGTTGGGATATCAAAAAATCCACGTTCGCTTAAAAAACAACATATTGTTGAATATTACGCATCGAAAAATGCATGGATGACAACATATATTTTTACTGAATGGTTTTTTAAATCGTTTAATTTGCCCAAAAAAGCTTTATAGTTACTGGATAATGCGAAGTGTCATGGAGAGCCGCTGGTATCTGAATGTGGGCAATGTAAAACTATGTTTTTACCCCCAAATTGTACTACTGTATTCAACCCATGGATCAGAACGCGATACGACTAACTAAGCTGTTTTACAAAAAAGATCTCTTGTGTGAACTGGTAAGCTCTGTAGCGGATGATTCAGACATTTTTTTGAAACAATTCAGTTTAAAGGACGCTTGTGAATTGCTTAAATGATCTTGGGACAGGGTGCCCTATTCTTCTATAAAGTCTTGTTGGAAGCATATTCATTCTCAGAGGTGGGCTTCAGAGGATAAAATCCCTCTATCATTGTTACAACAAGAGTTGCCAGAGAATGATCGTGTTGAAGAAACAGAAGAATTTCGCACATTAACCAACTTATTTCACCGCAACAATGACGTGCATATTTCTGAAGATGAAGTTCTTAGCTGGATTATGAACTCTGACAATACTTCGTGTAGTAGTTCAGAGTCAGACACAGAAAATGTGGAACCAGAGCCTTTAATTACGAAACACGTTAAAAATCGTTAAGCTCTGCAGACCTTAAATATTTCAATAGATTGGGCAAAGGGACGAGGTCTGCAATCAGATTACATATTAATGCTAAAAGAATTGCGGAACAAGGCTTTAAAAGCATGTGAAAGACAAGCAAACCTACATCACTAATTATCTACGTTAAAAAAAACGTAATATGTAAATACATACATACATATGTACATATGTATTTATAAAAATCTTTAATTTTTTCATTGTTGATTAATAAAAATAAAATAAATTTGTTTTGAAATCCTGGCTTTTGTTTTATTTTCGAATATAGTGAATTATAAGCATAATAACAGCACATCCAGTAATCCGAATATCTCGTTAATCCGAATCAGGGTCTGCAATCATTAATTCGGATTAGCGAGCTGGCACTGTATGTGAATTTATATACAAGTTAAGGTGCTCCCTTCAGGGAGCACCAAAAAATTAAAGTTGGGGGCCAACCACTTGGCCCCTTTTTCATACTTACTCCTGTTTTGCAGCAAGTAAAAATACGTTGCGGTTTTCTTCAGTTCAGAACTTAGAATGTCTTGACAATTTATTCTTATGCTTAAGCTAAGCTAATTCTTAATCTACCATATTGCTGACATAGCGGTTCGCACGGTGCAGCGTCGGTTATATACTAACGCTGCTGCGCATGTGTCATCTGATACGCATTACTAGCGAATCGTAGTCAGGTAGCTGCCTTAACTTGCTGACATAGCGGTTCACATGGTGCAGCGGCGGTTATATACTAACGCTGCTGCGCATGTGTCATCTGATACGCATTGCTAGCGTATTGCAGTCAGGCAGCCGCCTTAACTCCTCCCCCTTTAAAGATCTGCGTCCCGCAGATGACAGCGTTGTAGCCGGGGGGTTTCAGTTGTGGCGGAGGAAGCAGGAAATTGATGAATTTCTGCTACACTAACAATTCTGGGTATATCTACTCCTGGTGTGATTTTCCGCCAGATCATATAGCAGGCTGATGCTAAAATTATAAGGACAATTCCGTCCGTTGCCCAAGAGAGGTGAAAATTCCAGGAAAGCTTCTTAAGTTGATTTATGTTGTCCAGACTGAGTCCATGAATGTAGGATAAGCTAACCTTTAAGCCATCATTTGTGACATTTGACAAAACAGATGGTAGTACTTGTGAAGTTCTAGCAATCGTGCTCGAAAATGTTTGATTGCCCACATGCACCGTCTCGTTATTAATGCGAATGAGGAAGGTACCGTTTAGCGTTGCCGTTCGGTTTTTGCCCCACACTATTCCTTGAAAATTAGTCAAGAATATTGTATTTTTCTCGATGAGTTCTATAGTGGTGCCCTTATCGGGCTCGAACTGGCAACGGGCATTGCCTCCTTTGATCAACCTTGGCAAACAACTATTCTCTGGTAGTTTTTCTATTGAACTTCTGTCACAGATAGTGGAATTGTTAATGGAGAAACAGTTTGTCGTCACGCCATAAGTTTCATCTCGGTTGATAAGGACTTTTCTGTACTCAAGAACTACGCGCACGCCGTTCAATGCTGTAGGTCTAGCTAACAGAAGGCGGTATTGTTCAGGTTTGACTTTTGGCACCGAAAGTACATAGAGAAGAAGGGTACCGTTGGAGTAAAAGGACGGGCTTGCGTATTCTGCGGCTTCAACCAGGTTCTGATATGGTAAGGCATTCTCTTCGAAAAGTATTCTTTCTATTTCCTCTTTATCCAATAGGTTTGTATCAACAATTCCGGATTTCGCCATCTGAGCTGCACGTACGATTTCTGATACTTGCTCCTTTAGAAGTAGAACCTTATTGAATATAATTGCGCCCCAACCTTCTGCATTAATATTTCTGCCAAGGGCGTTCGTGTATTCTACCATGTCGTTTGTCATCTGGATTACTTCTTGCGTCGCATTAAATAACTTTTTGTTTATGACGTATTGGTTATTGTCATTCGTCATCAATTCGTTTTGGTTTTTAACGATATAATCCCAATCTGCGGCATCAGGGGATCCCGCAATCCATTTCCATGCGGATCCAATCCAATTGATGGATCGTGTTTTTCTTGTTTTTTCTCCTGTCAATTCAATGAGACGCAGACGTGTTTGGTTTAATTGGAAGTCGATGAGTGATTTGGCTGCTTCTTTTCCGATCCTCTTCTTGGACAGACTTGTTAATTCTGCCAACACGGTGTCGAAGTATTTTAGGTCAATAGCGTGGATTAATTTAAAATGGCCGCTGATGACATAGGCGCTAACGTGCTCCACCGTAACAATTGGGGATTCATATTGAAAAATTCTGAATCCGATTGAGGCGAGGATTAGCATTAACCTATTTTGCAATGAAATTTCAAGTTTAAAGATATTCTTATAATAATTTGTTCTAAAACTATTGTAGTGCTTTAAACTTCTAGACAATTTTAATATGTTCTATTTTTCTTTTAAATTTTAGTTTTACTTTCAAATTAGCATTAACCTATCTTGCAATGAGATTTAAAGTTTAAAGATATTCTTAATAATTTCTTCTAAAACTATTGTAGTGTTTTAAACTTCTAGGCAATTTTAATATGTTCTATTTTTCTTTTAAATTTAAGTTTTACTTTAAAATTTTGTGTAATAATTCTTATTTTAACATTCCATTTAATAAAAAAAATTTTTTAATTATAATTTTTTCCTTCTTTAAAGTGCCATTCTTTTTCTGAAAAGCTCTCTATTCATTTCATCATTCCCATGAGGAGTCGAACCCCGATATTCAAAGAATATCCACCAATTTTATGGGTTGAGAGAGTTATTTTTATTGTATTTATTTTTTATTTCAACGTGGCAAAAAATATTTGTATTTATTTTTTTTTGTAAGTGCCATTCTTTTTCTTAAAAGCTCTCTATTAATTTCATCATTCCCATGAGGAGTCGAACCCCGATATTCAAAGAATATCCACCAATTTTATGGGTTGAGAGAGTTATTCTTATTGTATTTATTTTTTATTTCAACGTGCCAAAAAAAACTTTGTATTTTTAGTTTTTATGTGCCTTTTAAAGTGCCATTTTTATATATTGTATATATATATGTATATTTTTTTTTTTTTATATATTTTTTACTCATTCACTCTTCCTTATGAGGAGTCGAACCCCGATAATCAAAGAATATCCACCAATTTTATGGGTTGAGAGAGTTATTTTTATTGTATTTATTTTTTATTTCAACGTGGCAAAAAATATTTGTATTTATTTTTTTTTGTAAGTGCCATTCTTTTTCTTAAAAGCTCTCTATTAATTTCATCATTCCCATGAGGAGTCGAACCCCGATATTCAAAGAATATCCACCAATTTTATGGGTTGAGAGAGTTATTCTTATTGTATTTATTTTTTATTTCAACGTGCCAAAAAAAAATTTGTATTTTTAATTTTTATGTGCCTTTTAAAGTGCCATTTTTATATATTGTATATATATATGTATATTTTTTTTTTTTTATATATTTTTTACTCATTCACTCTTCCTTATGAGGAGTCGAACCCCGATATTCAAAGAATATCCACCAATTTTATGGGTTGAGAGAGTTATTTTTATTGTATTTATTTTTTATTTCAACGTGGCAAAAAATATTTGTATTTATTTTTTTTTGTAAGTGCCATTCTTTTTCTTAAAAGCTCTCTATTAATTTCATCATTCCCATGAGGAGTCGAACCCCGATATTCAAAGAATATCCACCAATTTTATGGGTTGAGAGAGTTATTCTTATTGTATTTATTTTTTATTTCAACGTGCCAAAAAAAAATTTGTATTTTTAATTTTTATGTGCCTTTTAAAGTGCCATTTTTATATATTATATTGTATATATATATGTATATTACAATATATTGTTAACTGAAAAAAAATTTAAAATATTGGTATTTTCTACCATGGTATTTTCACTCCCCGCTTTTTCTGAAATAGTGTCCTCACTATTTTCTAGTCTACTTAAAAAATCTGCCACTTTATTTTCTTTTCCTTTTAGGTATTCTATCTCAAATTGGTATTCACCTAATTTTAATAGCCATCGCTGGTGCCTGGGTGACATGTCTTTTCCTTTGTATTTGAAATGGAGATATTTAATTGGCTGGTGATCAGTAAAGATTTTAAGTTTTTTACCATATATGTAAGGCCTAAAATAATTTACACTCCACATTATTGCTAGGAATTCTTTATCCGTTGCAGAATAGTTTTTCTCATGGTTATTTAATGTTCTTGAAGCGTAGCACACTGGGTGACCTTCTTGCGATAGTACCGCACCAATCGCATAATTAGATGCATCCGTTGTCAATGTGAATTGTTTATTGAAATCGGGATAACGTAAAATAGGATGTGTACTTATTAATGTTTTTAACTTTTCGAAAGCTTCAATGTATGTTGGGTCTTTTACATTAATTTTTGCGCCTTTCTTTAGGTATTTTGTTATCGGTTGGGCTACTTTCGCATAATCTTTTATGAATTTGCGATAATAACCTGTTATTCCCAAAAAACTTTTTATCTGTTTTTCGGTTTGGGGTAATTATAAATTTTGGATAATTGTAATTTTATTTGGGTTTGGTTTCATGCCATCCTTTGTTAAAATGTGCCCTAAAAATTCTGTTTCTTTTTTTAGAAAATTGCATTTATCAACTTGTATCTTAAAATTTTTACTTTCGAGAATTTTGAAAATGTCTCTTATTGCTTTAATATGCTCAGTTAAAGAAGGACTAAAGATTAGTATATCATCTAAGTATACTACACAGGTTTTGTTAATATGATCTCTCAAGATTTCATTCATCAGCCGTTGGAATGTGGCTGGCGCATTTTTAAGACCAAATGGCATTCTCATAAATTCATATAGACCATGAGGAGTTACGAAGGCAGTTTTTTCTCTGTCTTCCTCCTTTACTAAAATCTGATGATAGCCTTTCGCTAAGTCTAATGTCGTAAAATATTGCGCTCTACCTAATTTGTCTAGAATTGAGTCTATATTGGGTAAAGGATATTTGTCGTCTAAGGTTATTTCATTAAGTTTTCTATAGTCGACAACTATTCTATATTTTTTTTCGCCTGAATTATCCGTTTTTTTGGGTACGACTATAAGTGGGCTTGCATATCTTGAGTGGCTTTTTCTAATTATGCCTTGTTCCTCCATTTCTCTGATCTGTTTCCATACTTCTGCTTCGTGTTGAGGTGGGTATCTATATAGCTTTGAATATATTTGCTGTTGGGTAATGGTTTTTATCTCATGCTGAATTTCTGTTGTATTAGTTAATAAATCGCCTTCTCTAAACAATAATTTGTTATATCGGTTTAGTATATTAATTTTATAATTTCACTACGTTCTTCATTATTTAAATGATTTAATTGAAGCCTTTCGATTTTAGGATCACCGGTTTCAAGCATGTAAATTTGATTAAATTTATATGGGTTATTAATAAAATAAGATATTTCTCCATTTAGTGTTATTTGTCCTTTTTCTATATTTATTTGGGCATTTAAAAAGTTTAATATATCGATACCTATAATGAAATCATAAGTTCTCCCTTTTAATGGGGTGATCTTCCAACGAATCCTGGCATTGTTAGGTAAATTAAATTGCTCCGGGCTTTTTGTGTGTACTTCATAATTTATTGTATCTTTATTTGTTAATGTACTAAATGTTATGGGATATTTTAATTTATGTATATCAAAATCATTTATTTCCTTATTAATTAAACTAAAACTGGCACCTGTATCTATTAGTGCTACGTATTCTTTATTTACGATCTTTAATGTTATCTTTGGCAGGCATTCAGTGGCTGCCTCGTAAAAAAAATGGTATTATTAATTTCAGGTCCTTCTGGGCTTTGCCTACCTAAATTTAAGCGATCTTGGCCAAACTTATGATTAGGGTGTCCTGCCACTCGAGGATTGTTATAACACCTTTCAATATTGTCCACTTCCATGGGTTCCGTGCGGTTTTGTCTAGGCGGTTGCCAGCGAACTTGGTTGGAAAACGGCCTGGCGTGTCCCATTTGTGGCACACGTTGGAACTGTCTTGGGGTGTTATTATTTCTTGCGTCATTTTGGAATCTGTATCTTCCCGAATTATTTAAAGGATTATTAAAAGCGTTTTGCTCTTCGCGCCTATAAAAATCATTAGTCCACTTATTTCTTTCTTGAAATTGTCGGTTATTTCTTTCATCCCTATTTTGATTACTATATATCCTATTCTGATTATTATACGATGTTTTATTATGAAATTGTCCTTTATGTTTTTCTTCTCTTCCGAATCTCTTGTATTCGGGTCTTATGCACGTGTCTTCAAACCTTCTTTGATTCATTATATACAAAATATCTTTTAATTGTCTTTGTTCGTAAATTTTGTCGAGTAATGTCCCTTGGGTCATTTCTTTTATAGTATTCACTAACAAGCTGTCTATGTTTGTCAAGCCTATGCCCAGTTCACCATTATAATATACTATTAACTCGTCAGTTTTATACTTAATATTCTGAATTACAGTAATTAACTCACTCACCGTATTGACTCGTAAATTGGCAACTTGCTTGTAGATTTCATGAGGCTCTGTGTCTGGTTTATACCTCAATTTCAGTGTGTCTTTAATTAGTTTCCAGTTGTCCGGTTCCGGGATGTTGATGATTGCGTTTTTAGCTTCTCCTTGGATTGTTTTGTAGTATATGGTTCTTACTGCTTCTTTTTTCTGTCCTTCATCTTCGAGCGTTGATATTAAATATTCTACACTACTGAAGAATGAGTTTATTGTTGTGTCTCCGTGTCCTGTGAATGCTGGAAGGTGGTTGGTGTTCTTCAGTATTCTGTCCAGTCTGTGTTGATCTTGTTGTTGCCTTTGTTGTAGATCTAGATAGGCCAATCTTAGTTGCTCGAGTTGCTGCTCCCTTCGTGCGAGCTGCTCTACTAGATCTACCGGAGCCATTTCTTGTTGGGCCTGCTCCATCCTTCTCTTATCAAATTCCTTCTGCCTGGCTTACCGAATTTTTGTACCTTTCTTGTGGCTTTTCACTTGATTATCGTTTAGTGGTTAGTACACGAATTTCTGTGTATTCACTGCACTATTGAATAACCCTATATTTTGTGGTGTCCACTGTTCTTTGTAATGAAGAATTGTTCACTGCACTTTATCGTTAGTGGTGTTCAATTTTTCTTTTTATTGAATCGATGTTCACTGCACTTTATTTTTAGTGGTGTTCACTTTTTCTTTTTATTGAATCAATGTTCACTGCACTTTATCTTTTAGGTTATACGTACGTTAAGTTATACCCTGGAGGGTCCGGTCAACTCCCGAGTTGGCTACGGATTCGCAGGATTAGATTTGGGTGTTATAAAAAATTTTTAGTTTATTCACCGCACGTATTTCGTTTCACTGGATCCTTTTACTTTTTAAAGGATCCTACCGACTGCGCCAATTTTATATTTTACTCAAGCAGGGGAATTTTTAAAAAAGAAAGAACAGAGATTACTTTTGCCTTGAAGGGCTTCTCAACAACTAATTTATTATTTGTTCAATTATTACATTCAGACTTAAACTAATGTACATATGTATTTGCTTATTTAGCATACTTAAACTAATGTACATATGTATTTGCTTATTTAGCATTTAATATTTTATTTTACAAAATTATTGTCAATATCTTATTCAGCATTTCCTTTCCCACACTTTTTCAAGTAAGTCAGACTGTTGCAAAACAGGAAATGCGTTTCCAATTACTTTTACTTATTGTTCATTATTTTAGTTACAAACTCATCAATTTCGTCTGTTTTACAATGTGAATTTGTCTTTGAAATTGAATATGTAACTCACGCGACATCGAGTTATACGGTAAATCAAAGAAAAAATTTACTGTAATTGGCAATCGCATCGTTCCTTTTACATTTTTCTTACATTCTTTACATATAAACCGAGATTTAAAAACGCAAATGTCACGGCATAATATGTCTCATCAAGATCATTAATCAAAACAAAACATGCCACAGAAATGTTTAAAACGGAACTTTTGCACTGGTTCGACTTTGCATTCGAATATTTCAAAATGTGGTATGTACAAATGTAAAATTTGTTTACATTAGTTACATTTGATAGATTCCCTACAAAAATATGTTAAAACAACATAATTTTATAGACTTTGAATTTTTTGGTTTCGGTTGACATTTCTGTGGAAATGCCCATATGTATAAAAAATTCACATATCGCACCCTAAATACCTTCTGCTCAAATATGAACGAGACGTTATCAATAAAACGGTCCGCGGATGACATATGGCAAAAATTAATTTTTTGTTTTTTGGTAGGACTGTTATAAGCTTACATGGCAAATTTCAGCGTGATATGTCACATAGTTTGTTTTCTGTGCTACTGTAAACAAGTCAAACTCGAGTGTGGAACATTTTGAGTTGTGACCCTTTTGTATTTAGGGTGCGATATATTCATCAATATACCAATATGCTCTTTGAATTCTTGTCTAAAATTAATTTCGACTCGAAAAATTAGTAAAAATTTTCATCACATTTGTATGAAGTTTTAAATTTACTAAAACGCATGTGAGGTAGTTTTATAATGTATTTTGTTTCAATTCTTCTTTTTAAATTAAATCAACAAACGTTAAAGTTACTTTGATTTTAAATGTTGGCGCACAATTTCAAATCTTTATTTGCATTGTATTTGTTGTATTTGAATTGAATAAATTTTCGTTTATCAAGGGAACATAAAAAGGCACAAGCAAATCCCTTGCAAAATGCCGTCGGCATTCGTCAATTTGATTTCATACAGAAACCAAAAACTGAGCAGAGCCAATGTACTTGTACATAATTCACTGTAATTAGCTCTGTTAAGAAGTTCCCCGCTGTCGAGTTGAGCGAGGTGAAAAAGTCTTCGCGGTTTCACTTCAATTTTGACAATTCACACTATTCGTAGCACGTGCGACTTCTCTATACATTAACGTTTTCTGGTTTGTATCGGTAATGCATTCGCTGTATGTTATAACGTGTTATGTGGCGACGTCAGCATTGGCGTAGTAAACATTCCTTAACTCCCGCCCTTGTTAAGATAAAGTGTCCTCACTTTTTACTGTTGTTGTGTTCTAAGGCGGATTGATTCCGCTTCGTATATTTCGTTAAAGAGTTTTCTTCTTTTTTCATCCTGCTTTATTTTGTAGCATTGGCATATTTTGGCCGAAGAGTACACAAGGAGTGCTAGAGTTGCTAGGCTGGGAATGCTATACAATGTGAACTTTACCGGATGTTCTTCTACAAGTAAAGTGTATTCGTACATTGTTTGTATATTCGTAAATTTGTAATCTGACTCGGAAGTTAGAATTTTTACGATCTCTAATTCCTGGTTAGTCTGAGAATGGAGGTTGAGGTATGTTTTTTCGTCGATGTTTGTGGATATGTTAAATTGGATAAGTTTCGGTCCTTTAATTGTATATCCATTCCACGTATGTTCTTCATCTGTGATGATATTACCGTGATCTATTACTAATATAAGTTTATTGTTTTCTTGAATGATGTAACGTTTAGCTTCCTTATGCCAATTGTTGACACATATTCATTTCTACATAGTTTCTACATTTAGCTACTCTAGTAAATTTGTTTTTACATTCAGCAATTTTTATACTGTGCGTATCGGACGTGTTTTGTTGTCGATCCGTGTTAATAAAATTTTCTCAACAAACTCAAAGTGCATTATTGCTAACAAGAGATAGGACTCATAGCAAACTGCATAAAAAGTGCAAAGTGCTTTATCAAGTGAAACTCGAAACAAATATTTAAATAAAAAAAAAGAAAAACTCAAACCAAGCAAAGCAGCTTGAAAAATAAATAGGAGTGTGTTACGTTCTCCCCCTAGAGAACAGAATCCAAAAGTGAGACGAAAGTTCTTACTCCGCAAATCTGCCGCTACATACCAAAAACTCGTGCTCAATGCCGCGCAACAAACGGAATATGTTTTAAATATTAGTCACTAAAACGAACAAACGGAATATGTTTTAAATATTCCTTTTTTTTTATTAATTGTCTTTATTAGTCACTAAAATCAACTGTTTAAACAGAAGTGTCTACTAAAACTAAAACTTAAGAGCTAATATTTCAATTTTTATGTTACAAACTTACAAACTTACTTACAACTAGAGTAATATTTAAACTTAACAACGGAAGTTCTCTTAAATAGTGATCTTACTCTTAGAAGTAAGAGAGTATGTAACTCCTCCCCCCCCCTTGACTTCAAAATACTCCGGGATTTTATTTGTGCCTTGGCAATGCATTACGTTTAATCTTTTTACTTTTTTTTATTCTAATTTTTTGTATTTATGTATGTATGATTTCACATAGTTCTACGAATTTTTAGTATACCATATACATATATTTAAGGCAAATAGGCATGTATTACTACGCAATATATGAATATGTATTGTACAATGTACATACATATGCACTTAGTATATAATATAACGATTTGTGTGCAAAATAGTCAAATATAGGTTAAATAAAAATAGGAATTCAACAATTATACCAGCAGTATATTTACGGGCAGAAAAAAAAATTGTACTGATCAAAAAAAAAAAAACCATTTAAATACGTAATAAAAAAAAATTGATTCAAAGACTTTTCGTTTATCGGCTTGCACTTCGCTTAAACGGCCGTTTTGATATTTGATTCGTGAACATTCGCTAATTTCATTTTTCAAAATTTTGGTTGTTCTTTGTGTCAAACATTTAAATAATTTTTGACAAAACCCTCACTTCTATTCTCTACATACTCCTCTCTTTTTTCATTTGCTTTGGATATTTTCTTTAATTTTTTTTGTTCAATTTTCTCCTTTACTTTATTCGTGTCCGCTTTGTTGTTGTGGACATTGTTGGGCGTATTTTCAATCGTTGAATGGAAAGTGTTGTTGTAAAGCTCTACTGCTTTACTTACTTGGTCTTTTATTGGCATCTTTTTTTCTAAATTTAAAACTCTGATTCTTTCAGTTAAAGTGTTGTTAAGCCTTTCCACATCAAAATTGCCTGTATTGCTGTTTGGCTTCGATAAATGCAATTCTATATTTTCCTCTTTACAAAATTGTTTTACGTTAATAGAGTTAAATTCGTTATCGCAAACGATTTTTTTCATTTTACCAAAGGCCGAAATGTACAATCTTATTGTTTCTACAAGAGTAAGACTATTTCTGTCTTCAAGGAAAAAAGCTACAGCATGTTTTGAAAATTTATCAAGGAAAATAATAAACGAATGTTTGGAATTAACGTAGGTATTTATGTGTACTATTTCTCTTTTATCGGAAGGCGTTTCCGTGATATGAAACTTTTTCTTTATGGGATTTCGGTCATACTTTGATGCTGCGCAAATATCGCAATTATTTATTACTTTACTGATAGTATTCTTTAAATTTGGGTGATACATTTTTCGCTTTAAACTTTCGTAATTAGGGATTATGCCCGAATGGCCAGATTCTTTAGTATGAAAAATGGATATTTGCTTTATGGCTTCTTCTTCAGTTTTTACATCTTTAGCCATGTATGAACATTTGACAAATTTTGCACTTTTACTGTTTTCAAATAATTCGCTTAACTTTAACTGGACGGCACTGTAAACTGAATCACTGAGCTCACAATATATTCCTACTTTACCCGATAGCATGCTTCGCCTAACTATGTCGGAAATAAAATCAGGGATATGACTTTCTTGAATATATTGTATATTCGCTTATTTCCGAGTATGTACTCTTTTTCGATTGATTTTTCTTTTAATAAAATAATTTGTGTTTTAAAGCGGTTCACAACCGTGTCTAATATTGGGAAGTGGTCATTATGATCTTGCTCTTGGGAATGTATGGTTGCCATGGTAGAAAAATTGTCATTTTCTTCACTAAGCATATTAATTTCGTTGGTGATGGAATTTATTCGGCTGAAAAAAACGGCAATTTTATTATCTTTTCCCTGAATATATTCGATTTTCGCGTCGTATTCTCCTATACTTCACTTGTAACCACTTAAGCGGTTGATGATCCGTTTGCTGATCGAATTCTTTACCGAAAACATATGGCTTAAAATAGTGAACCGCCCAAACTATACTAAGTAACTCTTTCTCGACCGTCGAATAATTTTTCTCATGATCATTGAGTGTCCTCGAGGCAAAGCACACAGGGTGGCCCTCCTGGGATAAAACAGCCCCAAGAGCAAAGTTACTTGCATCGGTAGTTACTTTAAGGGGGAAGTCTACTGTGAATTTTTCAAAAAATCGATTTTTTTTTTATTAGCTTAAAAAATACTTTGAACCCTCTTAAATAAGGTACAATATGTGTTACAGCTGGCTAAATTTTTCTTCGTTGAAATTTCGACCTTTTCCCGAAGCGCTCCAAAGCGCGTACCTGCTATACTGAAACTTTAAACGCATTTTTCTCGAAACTAAGTTTTTGTATACGATGTACACGATATCTCGAGTTCTGATAAATGAATCAGCTTAAAAATTTAATTATATATTCTCTGTAATAGTGTCTCTCGTCTGACATAGGATTTTTTGATATCGTTATTTGTTAAATTGTTATAAACAACATCAATTTTAGGCAAAAAAAAAGAAAAAAATTTCAAGAATTTTTTTTTCAACGCCAAAATTTTTTATCGACATAATCCTACGTCAGACGAGAGTCAATACTATGTATATGATAGCAATATTTTGTTTTTTTGTTTTAGATCACCGAAACGTAAGATTTCATGTACACCGTTTAGGCACCTAAGAAAAGCGGACCTGCGCTTGCAGAAGTGCCACAGCGGCCATTTTGAATATTTTGACTTAAAATTTTTTTTTCAAAAACTTAAATATATAATAAAGATAAGAGTTTAAATAGATTTTATGTACGAGCAATATTTTGTTAGAAATAAAATCCGGAAAATAAGCCTGTTTTTTCCCTTGTCACAGTAGACTTCCCCCTTAAACCTTTTGTTAAAATTGGGTAGCGTAAAATAGGATGGTCTGTTATTAAAATTTTCAATTTCTCAAACGCTGAGACATAATTTGGATCATTAGGATTAATTTTTCTTCCTTTCTTCAGGTAATAAATCATCGGATACGCTACTTTCGCGTAATCTTTTACAAATTTTCGGTAATAGCCGGTAATACCTAAGAATGACCTAAGATGCTTTCCATTTCAATTCAACCGGGTTATTCGGGTCATGTTCTTCGATTTCGATGTAACTTAAATATGTTGCTCTCTGGTCGAAATAATGAGACACGTATTTTTTTGTTCGCCCGAAAAAATTTTTTTTCAAGAGTTATCGGCAATTTTGTTTTTCGCCTTAAACTCGATTTTTTTTAATTATATAAGAAAATTTTTTTTTTAAATGCCCATAACTTAGTCAAAAATGAACCGATTTCAATAATTCTGGGTTCAAAATGATCGTAATTACTTGCACAAGCGACTTCATGTAGAAACAATTGCAAAAAAGTAGTTGAAAATTTTTTATTTAGCAAAAAAGAAAAAAAATTTTAATTTTTTCAAAATTCAATATTTCAAAACGTGTATTTTTTTTTTTTATAACTTTTTCCAAATCAAAAAAACATCTCAAACTTTAATTGAGCTGCATGCCTAGTAGCTAAAATGAGTTGTTTTTGAGTAATGAATTTTTGAGTAAACACCCTGTTTCGCACTTTTTGTTTTTTGCAAAATAAAAAATTTTCAACTACTTTTTTGCAACTATTTCTAAATGAAGTCGCTCGTGTAAGTAATTACGATTATTTTGAACCCAGAATCATTCAAATCGGCTTATTTTTGACTAAGTTATGAGCAATTAAAAAAAATCGGTTCATTTTTGACTAAGTTATGGGCATTTAAAAAAAATTTTTTCTTATATAATTAAAAAAAATCGAGTTTGAGGCGAAAAACAAAATTGCCGATAACTCTTGAAAAAAATTTTTTTCGGGCGAACAAAAAAATACGTGTCTCATTATTTTGACCAGAGAGCAACATATTTAAGTTACATCGAAATCGAAGAACATGACCCGAATAGCCCGGTTGAATTGGAATGGAAAGCATCCTAATCTGTTTCTCAGTAGTTGGTAATTTAAGGTTTCGAATTACATCAATTTTGTTGCCATTAGGTTTCACTCCTGCATGAGTTAGGATATGGCCTAAATACTCTGTTTCTTTAGATAAAAAATTACATTTATTCACCTGTATCTTAAGACCGGCTTTACTTAATGATTCAAATATTAGTTTCAAGTTTGTTAAATGTTCTTCCAAAGAGGTACTAAAAATCAAAATATCCTCTAGGTAGACCACACATATTTTATTTATGTACTTTTGCAGAACTACATTCATTAACCTTTGGAAGGTTGATGGGGCGTTTTTAAGCCCAAATGGCATTCTGATGAGCTCAAAATGTCCATGAGGGGTTGAAAACTCTGTCTTTTTCCTGTCTTCAATCTTCACTACAATTTGATGGAAGCCTTTCGCAAGGTCCAATTTAGTGAAGTATATTGCTCTTCCCAATTTTCCTAATATACCGTCTATATTAGGAATTGGAAACTTATCGCTCACTGTATTTTCGTTCAGCTTCCGATAATCGATAACAATTCGCCATTCTCTCGAACCTGTTTTATTCTCTTTCTTGGGCACAATCCACAAAGGACTGTTATACGGAGAGGAAGATTGCGCTATGCTATTTTGCTTAAGCATATCATTTATTTGGCAACTTATCTCTTCTTCGTGAACTTTGGGATATCGATACATTTTTGAGTAGATGGGATTGTTAGTTTGCGTAACTATCTCGTGCTGGATACAATCAGTAGCCGTCAGACTCTCTCCTTCTTTATAAAATAAGTCATCGTACATCAATAATAATTTTCCGAGCTTTTCGTGCTCTAATAGGGGCATCAATTTTTTCGAGTAAAATATCAACTAAATCCCTATTAATAATTTGAGGAGAATAAAGTGTTGACTTTTTACCATCAAACTCCTAGATATAGTTCATTTAGGTCAAATTTGGTCTTTTCAAAAAAACCAAATAATTCTCTTAATGTGATTACCTTTACCATTCTGCAACTGTTGAACATTTCTCCGTATGTTCGTCGTGGTCTAAAATGCTGCTTCAAGTGCGATTTGATAA
Organism: Anastrepha ludens; assembly: GCF_028408465.1. Classification (NCBI taxonomy): domain Eukaryota; kingdom Metazoa; phylum Arthropoda; class Insecta; order Diptera; family Tephritidae; genus Anastrepha; species Anastrepha ludens. The sequence goes on along the minus strand of NC_071503.1, from coordinate 1,365,769 downwards.
GGTTCCAATCAGCATTATCTTCTAACTCTTGTATACTCCTGCCAGCATCACCCATAATTTTTTCGTTTCTTATAATTTGAATTAAAAAACGTGTCAAATCCACATTACTTCCACAAAGCTGTAGTACATTTTCAACGGACTTGAAAAAAGAACATACTGGTTGTGTGCCCTCTAACGGTCTAATGTGGAAGAAATTGATTTTGCAGTACTTCTTGTTGTCTGTACATATTTATTTGTTGTTGTTCCATAATAACTGTTTGTTGTTGTTTCATAGCTAATTCCATTGCTGCTAGCTTTTGATTTAATTCGTCCATTTTCGTCATACAATTTTGTCGCTTTTTGTTCATAAACACATATGTTTGTGCTTGCAAAAGTAAATCAATTGTTTTTGTTTTTTCTTTTAAGAACTCAAGAGAATATTCTTCGGTTTTAAATCGCTGAGGTGTTTTGTTGTTTTTGTGTATGTTTTCTTCACTCTTTTCTACTTGCGGCTGTATCAGTTATTTCATTTAAGAAAGTGTTCTTCACCTACTGACGTTTACAATTTTTATAGATGCGTGGAAATTTTTCTCCAAATTTCAGAACTTTAGTCATGAAATTGAACTTGAGTTTTTTTTTTCTCAAATTCAAATATGGGAAGATGTGTAAATAACACTTTCAGCAGTTTATGCTAATTTGCTTGTTGTGTGTGTGATTTTTTTTGTTTTTTATCTTAAAAATTATCACAGTAATTAGAAAAAAGTTTTTCAAATATAGTATTTCTTGCAGCTTTCACTTTGCTTTTTTTTCAACTTTATGATAATTCTTAGCCGGCTTGGCTTTTCCTCGCTTTTGTTGCTTTATATAATCTATTTTTTCCTTTATAACGGAGCGACGGTATTATTTTCAATGTCTGAAAATTTCTGTTTTTCGACTGCGCCACAAACGGAATATGTTTTAAATATTCCTTTTTAATTTTTAATTGGCTTTATTAGTCACTAAAACCAACAAACGGAATATGTTTTAAATATTCCTTTTTTTTATTAATTATCTTTATTAGTCACTAAAATCAACTGTTTAAACAGAAGTGTCTACTAAACGTTTAACGTTGAACGTGAACGGACGTGTTCTTCGGACCTCCCGCGTTAACTAAGTTTTATTGGTAATATACCTAATCGTTCGTGCGACAGTGACTCGATTTAGCTTATCGTTTTACTTGGACACTTTTTTATCCACAATGCCATGCATATGCGGTCAAAAGGTTGACCGTGGGCAACCAAACAAAAAAATTCAGTGTGTTAAGTGAAAGGAATTTTATCATCTTACTTGTGAAAATTTATTGCCTGCTGACATTGAGTACCTGCTGAAAATAAATAAGCAGTATTGTTGTAAACAATGCACCAAAGCGCGCCGTAGTTCGAGCCTACTGTCGCCTCGCTCAGTTTCTCCGCCAATAGATGCAGACAACAATAATGAAAATATTTCTGGAACCACCAATATTTCACCGCTTCCAGCTTCTTCGGTACCCGTAAGACCGAATCCATCAGCGGAGTACAGCAAGCAAGAAATCAACCTGCAAGCTGTTTTCGACGAAATTAAATCTCTTAGATATGCTCAGGAGAAAATGATAGCTGTAATTAGCTCTTTGCAAACCGACAAGAGAAATCTTATTAAAAAGGTAGAAGAACTACAGTTTAAGGTAAAACCGTTCGTCACAAACTTTGCGATCTCGATGTCGCTGCTACTATTCCCGCTTTGGCTAATGATATAAAAACCCTTCACAACAGTTTATATGTACTACACGACAACAATTCTGCAACAACAAAAAACAAGGATCGATTACTTGTTTCTACCTCAACACCATCATCTTTCTCTTCTGCTCCATCTACCTCGTATGCTGCCACTGCTGCAGCCGCTGCCGACTCTCCAGTCAATATCGTACGAAATGCTAAGGTTTGCAATAAGCTCTTTCTCGCTGCTCCGCCTAATGCCAAAATATCTAATACAGTAGAAACACAAAAACATAATAAGCACTCTCCAGAGCTGCTTACTTCGTATCACAAAGCAATCAAGCAGTGCCGTCGGATAACCCTTCTCTTGCTGATTCGCAGCAGCAGTCGGTTAATGATGAAATGTTTACAACTGTTGGTGCTAAGAACAAAAATCCAAAACGTAAACCGAAAAACACTGTTGTTGGCTGCAATGCAAACCGTGAACTGGATGTAATTGTAGCTATGAAGTGGGTACATTTGTCATATTTCAACCCCACAGTGACCGGTGAAAGCATAATCGAATATGTACGCAACCACGCAGCGATCGATAAGAGCGACCTTACTTGTCATATTTTAGTAAAGAAAGACGTCGAACTTAAAGGACTAAAGAGAGTATCGTTTAAGCTTGGTGTGTCTGAAAAAAATTATAACTACCATTGTTGTTTTTCTCCACTTCATCTGTCTATGATATCATAGTTTTAACAGAGACTTGGCTTTCTGAATGCCATTATACCGCAGAAATATTTGACTGTCAACTGTATAATGTATTTCGTAAAGACAGATGCTCCCGCACTACTGGTCTCTCTAAAGGTGGTGGCGTACTTGTTGCTGTAAGCTCGAGACTACCCAGTACACAAATCACTTTGTCACCAAGTATGAGTTCCGACAACGGATATTTTGATGTTGATCAAATAATAATTAAAATAATTTTAGAAAATTGGATGAGTTATACATAAGTGTAAGTTATATACCGCCTTCAAGCCCCATTGAATTATATAAAAAGCATGTAATTAATTGTTGTACAATACTGGATAGTCTAACTGGCGGTCAAAACATAATTATTTTGGGTGACTTCAACTTACCCAATGTTAATTGGTGTTTCGACGATGATGCTAAGAAATTTTTACTATATGGAGTATCAAGCGAGAGTGAATGTGAGGTGCTCGACACTTTTGCCGAATTAGCATCTGCCAGATTAACAGAGTACACTATGATATGAATCGCTTACTTGATTTAGTATTCATAAGCAATGATCTAAAGTCCGATGTCGAGTCCCTCTCTTCACCCCCTCTTCCTAACTCCATACAGCACAAAGCGTTGTGCGCGTTTTAAACATATAAGCTATATCAAATCAGTTATTAATAATTGCATAAATTATAACTTCTATAAAGCCAATTTCAACCAGCGATCGCGGTCTTTGGATTTGGTAGATTGGGAAACTGTCTTAAACAAACCCGTACTATCACAGATGTATGATGATTTCGTAGGAAGACTAGAAAGGACAATTCATATGTTTGTTCCAATAGTGTCTGCAAAAAATCAGTCCAAACCGGCCTGGTACAATTCTAGGCTCATTAATCTTAACAATAAAAAAAACCAAGGCATACAAACTATACCGCAAATCTAAAAATAACGCAAAACTTTATGAAGCGTACAATCGTTTGCAAAAAGAATTCGATGTTCTGAAAAAATTTTTATATCAGAATTAGAATTAGAATTTCTAAAGTAGAGAGTGGTATCAAAGAAAATTGTAAATCTTTGTGGCAGTTCGTTAACGGTAAAAAGAAAACCACTGGAATTCCAAAAAAAAATGCATTATTTGGGGGAAACGTTGTCGGACATTCAAAAAATTAGTAACCTTTTTGCACATTTTTTTCGATCTGTTTATGTTCGTCAATCCGACACCGGAATAGAAGATACCTATTTTAACAGCTCACGAACAAATAAAGGTTTCCAGCTCTCATCTAATGATGTACTCAGGAGCCTATCGGCCTTGGCAAATGACCCAACTCCTGGAAAAGATGGCTTCCCTTCTACATATATTACTAAAAAACTGTTCTACATCGCTAGCAAAACCATTAACAATTATCTTAAATAAATCACTAGCTTCTGGTGAGTTTTTACATAATTGGAAAAAATCGTTTATCATACCGAAACATAAGTCTGGAAGTAAGTCGGTAGTCCAAAATTATCGCCCTATCTGCAAAATCTCTTGCATACCTAAACTCTTTGAAAAGCTAGTTTATGATTTGATTTTCTTCCAAATTTCAAATCTCCTATCTCCTAATCAGCACGGCTTTGTTAAGAGTAGATCTACTGTTACGAATTTAGGGTTATTTACAAATTATGTCTTAAACCAATTTGAAACAGGCCAACAATGCGATATCATATTCACCGATTTTTCGAAAGCGTTTGATCGAGTCAGCCATAGTATCCTACTTAAAAAGCTGGGTTCATTTGGTCTTCATCCTAGCTTACTCAAGTGGCTTGCATCTTATCTAACAGATAGAACTCAATTCGTTCGTATATATAACAGAAAATCTGATGCCATCAAAGTTACCTCAGGCGTACCTCAAGGTAGCCATCTTGGACCACTATTGTTCTTAATGTTTGTTAATGACATTCCAGACGTTTTTGAGGCATCACGTTGTCTGATGTATGCAGATGACCTGAAAATTTACAGTCGGGTAAAGAACGTAACTGACTGCATAAGACTTCAAGAAGACTTTACAAGATTGAAAGCTTGGTGTGATGATAACTCCTTACCTCTTAATGCTGGTAAATGCCAGCACATGTCATTCAGTAGACGAAAAATTACGATTGATTTCGATTACAAGTTGGCCACTACCACCCTCACAAAAATTTATGAAAAGAAAGACTTGATTTACATCGAAAATGTCGTTTTCCAAACATATAGACTTTATGATTGCCAAGTCTAGATCTATGCTTGGCTTTGTAATAAAGAATTCAAGGGAGATCCAGGATATTTCTACGCTAAAAATTTGTATTTTTCTCTTGTGAGATCAAACCTCGAATATTGCGGCATCATTTGGGATCCATTCTATATGGGTTCTTCTCTAAGAATTGAGAAGGTTCAAAAACATTTCACTCGATTTGCTATTCATTCACTTCGTTGGCCTTGCAGTTTGCCTGCATATAAAAGTAGATGTCTTTTGTTAGCATTGCCAACTTTAGAAATGCGGAGAAAAACTTCATCGGTAATGTTTATAAGGGACCACAAGACCAATTTTAGTCGAAGTGAACCGCTTGCACGTTGTATAAGACAGTCTAACCAATTATGCAAACATTTGGATATATTCTCTAACACACGAGATACTTTCAAATCCAAACTTAATCTGGAGATACACTTTTTGAATTGTGACTAGTGTATCTCACGGTATGTTGCCATATATTATATTTTATTTAAGCTTTAGTATTGGTATTCTATTTAAGTTATACTTTAATTGATGAAATGAATAAATAAATAAATAAAAACTAAAACTTAAGAGCTAATATTTCAATTTTTATGTTACAAACTTACAAACTTACTTACAGCTAGAGTAATATTTAAACTTAACAACGGAAGTTCTCTTAAATAATGATATTACTCTTAGAAGTAAGAGAGTATGTAACTTGCACGAATTAAGCACAGAGCGGATCAAAAGCAAACGGGTCAACATAGTCATCTCCCATAAGCCGCAACAACCTGTGACTAAAAGAGCACGAAACTCACCCACAAAGGTCTCAACATTGCTTGCTAGTAACAAAAATATAAAAGCAACATCAACCCTCAATCAAAGTAAGCTGCCAAATTACTGGCTGAGTTGAACTTCTTCTGCAAACTTTACAGATAATGACCATACTCATACTAATAATGACCTCGACACCGATAATTAAAGGAGAACTGACCACAATTGAGTTAAAATACCAAACAGGATTCACGGACATTCAGTTAGGACTTCAGGAAATAGTTAAGGATACAGATATAGTACTCCATATAATTGACATTAAACAAATAGAAGATATTATTAATGAAATGACAGAAAATATTATACAAGTAAAGACAATTAACAAAAATGTATTACAAACAGAATTATTAGAAGCGAGAAATAAGTTAATGACATTAATACCAATAGAAAAAAGACATAAGAGAGGACTGGTAAACGCAATAGGTATTGTAGCAAAATGGACATTTGGCACAATGGACGATGACGACAGACAGACAATTCAAAAACATTTAACACAAACGGGCGAAATGTTGAATCAACAAATACACATAAATGAACATTTTAATTTGGCAATGAAACAAATAAGAAATATTGTACAAGATGATAGGAAAGAAATTGAAAAAGGACTTAACAGTATAAATAAATTCATAGACGAAAAAAATCAACAACATATGTACTTACAACAGATGACAAAAATTCAGTTAATAAAAAGTAAAATAGAACAAATCCAAGACAATGTAGTCGCAGGTAATATGGTCTAGTTCACCCAAATATTCTAACAAATCAGGAAATTACTAATTATAACATTGATTTCAATAAATTAAAATATTTACAACTAGGAATAGCAACTTTTAATAATACCTATTTAATATTAAGCACTAAAATTCCAAAATCATTCATACAAATAAAAATAAGAAAAATTGTACCACTACCAAATAAGAATAAAAAAGAAATAGAAGCAGAAATAGAAGAAGTTTTTACTTATAAAGATAAAATTATGAAATTTGAAGAAAATAAACATTTCAGACAACTAAAACCCAGCACTCATTGTATAATAACAAAAAATTGTAAATTAATATCAAGTAAAGAATTAGAAATTATAGCACTAGACGAAAAAAAACAGTCCTAGTTAAAAATGCATTCAATTTATTTGTAAATAGCACATGTAACATAAATGACACTGTTTTGAACGGAAATTACGCAATCCAATTTAACAATTGTTCAATAAAAATTAATGATTATTATTACTCTAATTGAATTGAAAGATTCGAAGGAAATATTATGAGATTGCAATATGACAATATAAAGAATTTTACAGAAAAACTTACATTCGAACAAATAGATTAAGAGAATAAAATAAATTTCAAAAATATATCTAATTTGAAAATTCATAACAAAATCATATACGGGTGTAATTTCTTTCTAATTTTAACAATAATATTAATAATTGTCATTTGGAGAACAAAACTAAAATATATTAAAATAAATCTAAATAAAAGAATTCAGGAGAATTCTAATCTAAAGGGGGGAGAAGTTACATATTCAATTTCAAAGACAAATTCACATTGTAAAACAGACGAAATTGATGAGTTTGTAACTAAAATAATGAACAATAAGTAAAAGCAGAGAATGTTAATGCAATGAGAAGGTGCAAATGTTACTGTGAGCTTTTTTTAGTACAATTGAGATTTGAAAGATTTGTAATAAGGTCATTTAGCACACCGAGTTTATAGACACCTCACTGACTTTTGCCCACACAAAAATTAGAAACACCACACATCTTTCACCTCAACACACAACACATTTCTCACCTCGACATTAAACCAATTAAATTTTTGCTATTTTCGTATTTTTGAAATAATAAGCGAATACGTAAAATTGATTACATAATTTTTTTTTTCAATTACATTAAAAAAAAAACGATTTAAAAAAAAAATTTATAAAAAAAAGTTTGCGCCGGGAATTGAACTCGAGTCTAACATGTGGCGAGGAAAAATAGGCGGTGCGTTTATTTCTTCGAATGCTTATTTTTTGACCATTTTGTTACTTTTGAAATGATAAGCGGATTCGTAAAATGTATTACAAATTTTTTTACGATTACATTAAAAACAAAAAAACGATTTAAAAAACAAAAAATTTATAAAAAAAAGTTTGCACCGGGAATTGAACTCGAGTCTAACATGTGGCGAGGAAAATTAGGCGGTGCGTTTATTTCTTCGACTGCTTATTTTTTTTACCATTTTGTTACTTTTGAAATGATAAGCGGATACATAAAATTTATTACAAATTTTTTTACGATTACATTAAAAAAAAAAAATTTAAAAACGAAAAAAAAAATTTGCGCCGAGAATTGATGGCGAGTCACGTGGGGAGGATAAATACGCAGAGCGTTTATTTCTGCGCCTGCGTTGTGAACCAAGGTCTTGTGCATGCGCGCGACGCGAATTAATTTTAATAAAGTTCTGAAAGTAATTCATGAAGTTTTTCATTACACACATATGTACATAAATGAACGCATACTTTATATGTAAATAAATGATGGTATATGAAATATACATAAGTACATAATATGTGTGTACATGTCAATAGGAGGTAATTGCATTCAGAAAAAAAGAACGATTTAAGGTAAATCAACACTTATTTTATATTGTATATTATGTCAATTTATAGTTTATGTATTCGACAGCATTTACATACATATGTATGTATGTACATTTGTATATGAAAAACAATAATGCACAAGCGCAAGAACATCATATCACATATGCAAGTATGCCCAAATAACCTTGACTTATGTATGTACACATGTCATACCACATCACATTCTTACAAGAAATCAAATACACATGCGCACTAGTGAACGAGTTTCTTCCTAACAAGTGCAAAAACAATTCTGCTCTATGTATGCATATATACCGACTTTATGTCCTAGCATATATACATACATACATATATACCTACTTGCCTTCTAAACTTCCTACAAAATAATTGCATTCATATGTTACTACATCCATGCACGTTCATACATTCATGCATATATGCGCGAGCACAGCGCTCCCTTCTTGCTTCCGTGTACTTTTGTCTTTCACCAGTCGATATTCCTAATATTATACTTACAAAAACACAATACTTTGATAGACGCAAAAGCAACAGCAAGCGCAATGCGATGGCCGCTTTGCCACCACACATTCTAAAATGTTCTAGAACACAACAAAAACACATACCTCACATGCGCATGTCGCCCAAAGCTAAAATCTAAGCCTAGCGACTACAAAAATAAAATATGTACATTCGTAGACGCAGTCGCAGCGGCCATGATTCTATCAGCGACGGCGCTGAACAATTTAGAACAAAAACAAAAAGTTCATTCATAAGTTCGAGCTCATTTTTCAATTTCATTCATAAAACGAGCCTTCCATATGCCAATTTTCGCGACCATTCGAAAATAGTCAATATTGGAATATTTCGCGTGGAATTATTTGCCAATATTTGATAAATCTTAAATTTTTGTCATGTCGAGTGGCCGCGGCTCCGTATGTATGTATGCACCCTTATATGTATGTAAATATGTCTTCTAACTGTGCGACAGTCGCGAGTTAATGCGACTTCCAGCGAATCACACATTGCTGTCCGCAAAGCCGCATATATGTACCTTATGATCAGAAAGTACCGGGAATGTTTAAATTAAACAAAACAGAGTTAAATTTAAGGCAAATTTATATTATCTCCTTCAAAATTTGACCCGTCTGAAGCAACACACATGTGCCAACGTTTAACCCAGTCCTCCAAACACCCCCGGCAGGCCGATTTGTATTCTCTTTGATCAGTGCGATGGCGCGTTATCATTATGCAAAATCTGAGGATTGGTTGCTCACATTTCCGGCGGTTTGCAACACACAGCATCTCTCTAAGGTTTCAAAACGGATAAATAATATTCTCTATTGACTGTCTGGCCCGATGGAAAGTACTCATGGTGGACTATGCCTTGGCAATCGAAGGAAGCAGTCAACATCACCTTCCCGGTTCTTTTTGCTCATAGGGTATACATATCCCATGTGTCAAGTGTGCGCAGAAGCTTGTGTTCTGGGTTTGTTAGAATGGTGGTAGTTTGTAAATATATTTATACACATATGTAAGTATGCGCGTTAGGCTGGATGGATATTAGAATATTTTCTCATCAATATGTGTATGTAAGTAGTTCAGATTTGACTGAAGAGATTAAATATAGGAATGCATATTCATATGATTGGCTTTATGGCTGTTTTACATATAAATTAATTCAAATGAAGTATGAATAATGTTATATAGAAAATAAATTTCTAAATAACAGGTACAGTCTAATCTTGGTAATTCGGACACTTGATAATTCGGACAGCGCGGTAATCCGGACACCAAAACGTTTTCTATTGAAGTCTCTGTAATCCGGACACCACGTATTCATGTACCTCTAAAATTCGGACACTTTTTTATTTTCCAGTGAATATGCTGAAATAAAAAGGAATTCCGTTATTTTTTATTTTATTTTATAAAGGGGACTCCCCTGCTAACTACTTTGCGTGAATAGTGCGTTTAAGTGCTCGTCAGGCTCCTAGTTCATATTCATAAGCATATTTGCGTAACGTGTAGTTCAGTAGCTAATTTCAAACATTAACTCCATAATTTCTTTAACTGTGGACTGTATAAATTTAACTATGGCACCAGCAGCTAAGAAAAAACATACGTTTTTAACGATAGACCAGAAAAAAGAAGTTCTTAAGAAACTAAGTGAAGGACAGTCAATTCGACAGCTAGCTGCGCAATACAATGTAGGTAAATCTACAATTTCGGGCATAAAATCAAGTGGATTAAAGATTGATAGGTAAGAAACGAAAACATTTTGTAAGAAGAGTTTACACTCCTTTGATTATATTTTGCAGTTACATTGCTAGAACAGAATGTGGCCTTGGAAAGCATAAAACTATGCGACCTGCGGAGTTTGAAAAGATGGAAGACCACTTGTATAAATAGTTTGTAAACGCAAGACGAAACAATGCACCGATTTCCTCGGAAATCATCAAAGAAAAAGCCAAACAATTCTGTTCCCAAATTTACGGACAAAGTCTGGAATTTGTGGCTGGTAATGGTTGGTTTAGTAATTTTCGCTCCCGATATGGAATTAAATTCTTAAAAATATCTGGCGAAAAACTTTCCAATGATTCTACTGCTGTGCAACCCTTTATTGAAAAATTGCGAAAGAAAATTGCAGGAATGGGCATTACGTATGATCAGGTTTATAATGCAGATGAGACTGCTTTGTTTTGGAGAAAACTTGCAGAAAAAAACCTTGCATTGCATAATGAAAAATCCGCACCCGGGCGCAAAATTGGAAAAGAAAGAGTAACACTTCCAGTTTGCTGTAATGCAACCGGAGAACATAAACTTCCATTATTCATGATAGGGAAAGCCAAAAACCCCAGAGCGTTTAAAAAAGTAAACCTTCCGCTTGGGTACTCCCATACCAAAAATGCTTGGATGACAGAGCAAATCTTTAAAAATTGGTTTGAAAACTCATTCGTTAAAGAAGTAAAGCGTTACTTAAAGGAAAAGAATTTACCAGCCAAAGCCATTTTACTGCTAGACAATGCAACTTGCCATCCCCAATCACTGTCGGATGCCGATAAGGACATATATGTTATGTTTTTGCCACCAAACTGCACGGCTCTTATACAGCCAATGGACCAAAATGCTATCCGAATTTTAAAGACAAACTATCGGAAGAGTTTTTTGTCTCTACTTTTGTCCAGCCCAACGAGCAATCTCCCGGAATCTTTAAAAAACTTTACATTAAAAGATGTGGCTTTTTTATCGTCTAATGCTTGGAAAAATGTGGGTGAACGCGTGCTCAGAAAATGTTTTAACAAAATTCTTTATGACGAAGAATGGGACTCAGATGATGATTTGCCTCTTGCGATGCTACGGCCCAGCAGCTCAACTAAAATAATTGATCTTCTTGTTGAAATATATTATCCCCTGATGTATATAATGATAACGAGATTACTGAGTGGTTGAATGACGACACTGATTTCGATATCAACGAGATTGAGAAAGAAGATAACGAGAACAGCCGTCTTGACGAAAATGAAAGTCAAGATCGTAAAATTTCGCACTCTCAAGCTATTGTCGCATTTGATAGTTGTATTAAATATGCAGAGGAACAGGAATTTTCATCCGGAGACATTTTAAAACTTGTGAGTCTCAGAGATATTGCCTTCAGAAAGAGAAATGAAACAAAATTGCGGCAAACGAATATATTGAATTATTTTACGGTCGAATAAAAACTAATATATGTACATATAACTCATTGAATATTAATCAATTTAAGATTAGATAAAAGTTTATTTCATTTAATTACTGATCTACTGATTTCTATTAAATTTTTTACCCACTCGATAATCCGGAAAATTCGATATTTCGGACAACCTCTGGTATTTAATTGTCCGAATTATCGAGATTATACTGTATTAGCAAAACCTGAATACACTATTTTAAATCAATTCTAATTAAACCAAATATAAAAAATGAAATAAAAATATCGAACAAAAAACTGTGCACAGGATTTGAACCTGAGTCAAATATGAGGCGATGTACTGCATACACGACACGTCTTTCACGTTTGCGCTAATCTACAATTATTAATGATCTTTTCTAAATCACTCATTTATTCGATTCGTACTTTTATATGCACATATTCTGCGTTAGTTGAAAGTTTGTATGCGTAATTATATGCATATGTATGCGTTTGGCTTTCTGGACGGATATTAGAATGATATTTTCTCATCAATATAATTTGGATTTGATGAAATAGATTATAGATATATGTACATATTTTCTGTTTTGATTGATTTATATAAAAGTCAGGTCATATCCAGTATGAACTATTTTATACCGAAAAGAAATTTCCATTTATAAAATACAAAAAAACAGTATTTTAAAGAAATTTTAATTAAAATAAACTCAAAAATTTTACCAAACTTTCCTGGTTTGAATTGTAAAAAAAAAATGTGCAAGAAAAAAAATATGACTTCAGGACTTGAACCTGAATTATATACGTGCCAAAAAACAAAACGAATAATTCCGCCGACTTTAGCTTCTGCACCACAAACTAACTGCCGCGAGGCCTTCTTAATCGCAAATTTATTCGCTTCGATTTCCTTAGTAGTGTGCCGAAAAATCTTATGAACTTCCTCAGTAGTATGGTAAACGCAGAAAAAATCTGAATTTCTGTCCTAGCGTGGTAAGTAAATATAGAAACCCTCCACTCGCGTCACTCGCGTGGTAAATATCTGCAATTCGCCACTCGTGAGCAAAGTTGAATTTGAAATGACCTTATTATGAATCTACAAATTAGAACTCGAAAAAAGCTCGTTTAACATTTGCTCCTTCTCATTGCATTAACATTCTCTGGTAAAAGTAATTGGAAACGCATTTCCTGTTTTGCAACAGTCTGACTTACTTGAAAAAGTGTGGGAAAGGAAATGCTGAATAAGATATTGACAATAATTTTGTAAAATAAAATATTAAATGCTAAATAAGCAAATACATATGTACATTAGTTTAAGTATGCTAAATAAGCAAATACATATGTACATTAGTTTAAGTCTGAATGTAATAATTGAACAAATAATAAATTAGTTGTTGAGAAGCCCTTCAAGGCAAAAGTAATCTCTGTTCTTTCTTTTTTAAAAATTCCCCTGCTTGAGTAAAATATAAAATTCGTGCGACATTGAAAAAGAACATTTGTTATCAGTGAGTCGAAGCTATTTGTACAATTTGCATCAAATATTAGTAGCAAATAGATATTTTTATTGCTAATTAAATACCCAAAACTTTGCTGGAAAATAATCAGCGCTTTGCTCTTTTTACTTATTTAAAGCTTGTAGCGTGCGACATCGTAAGTGTAAAATGTACTGATTCAAAATAAATTTTCGTTCGAAAATATCAAAAATACAAAATATAAAATTTTTGAGTGTAGATGAGTAAAAACGGCGGCGAGAAAAATAAGGCGAACTGTAAACGGTGAAGAGAAAGGTTAAAGGATCTTCTTCTTCTTAATTGGCGCGATAACCGCTTACGCGATTTTGGTCGAGATTAACAAAGCGCGCCAGTCGTTTCTTTCTCGTGCTAACCGGCGCCAATTGGACACACCAAGTGAAGCCAAGTCCTTCTCCACCTGATCTTTCCAACGCAGAGGAGGCCTTCCTCTTCCTCTGCTACCACCAGCTGGTACCGCATCGAATACTTTCAAAGCCGGAGCGATTGTATCCATTCGGACATGACCCAGCCAACGAAGCCGCTGGATCTTTATTCGCTGCGCTATGTCTATGTCGTCGTAAAGCTCATACAGCTCATCGTTCTATCGTCTGCGATGTTCGCCGTTGCCAACGTGCAAAGGTCCAAAAATCTTACGCAGAATCTTTCTCTCGAACACTCCAAGCGTCGCTTCATCGGATGTTGTCATCGTCCAAGCTTCTGCGCCATAGGCATATACAAAGCCTCGGATGAGAACTTCCAAGGTTAAAGGATGATGAAACAAAATTACAAAACTATAAATTAAGAACGACAACGAGAGAGGCGCCAAAAACTCTTAGAAAATGGAATGTCATATGCACGTCAAAGCCAAAACGCATCTTACGAATGTAGACAAACCTTGGCGAAAGCTGTTAAAAAAGTGGAGAAAGCGATGCCAAAAGACATGCACAGAAGGCTAAAAGTTCTTGAAGTCCTGGTAAAAAAATATAAGCAGTTTGAAGAAAAGAAAAACGTTAACCAATCAAGCAGAACCGTACCAGAAAGCTTAATTAATGCTATCAATGCTTTTTATCAGAATGATAATATTAGTGTGCAAGCTTCGGGAAAGAAAGACGCCATTATAATTGAAGGCAAATTAGTAGCTAAGCGCTTTATGTTAATGACTAGTAATGCCAGTTCTCACGGAAAGGGAGCCGTTGATGGAGTTGGAGCCGTCACTAAAAGAAAAGTGTGGCAAATAACAAAATCTAAAAACGTTGTTTTACCAGATGCACTATCGTTTTATCAATGTGCACAAAACAACACAAATCGAATTAAAATGTATTTTATGCCATCTGCTCACATTGAAAATTTGCCTCTTCATTATAAGTTGGACGAAAAATGGAAGGAAGTGAAAAATATTCCAGGTATATCCCAATTGCATTCGTTTTGTTGCGATGGCCAACAGTTAGAAGCAGCTAGGACTGCATATTCCATTAAAAGAACTTTATTTGACATTAGTAATACTATTCTCAGTTAAGTTAGTTTCCGTTCTTTGTTTTGGCATAGTATATAAGATTAATATACTTATTTTTGTTTTTCTTTATTGAAGATATTTTGTTAAGTTTATAATTTGGTTGTGAAAATAAGTATATTGAATATATTAAAAATCATTTATAATCATCTTTTTCATGTCTAATTACATAAAAAGTAAAAAAATAAACATAAAAAGTATGATGGAACAAAATGTCGCATGCGACATGTCGCGTGCGGCAGTGATTAAAATTAAATAAAAAATAAACTACTTAATATTTTTGAATCAAATAAAAAGCATTATTAAGATACATCAATGCATAACATTTAAAAATTAGTAGCATTAATATATTTCTTCAGGTTTCGCTGAAAAAAGTGTTTAATTTTTTTGCTTTGAAAGCGACTTCTGTTTTTCCCAAAATCAACCTTAGCACCAATCATAGAGCTAATCAAGTGCTATAGCTTTCGCCTTTTGTCAAAATAAAATAATGTTTTGGTATATGTTTTTTTTCACTTTGAATGCGTACGAATGTCGCATTCGACATTGGAGAAATGCCCATATGTTATACCATGATGGAAAGAATAATGAGGTGGCGCCAATCGTGGTCCCGTTACTTTGCGCTCAGCGAATTTGACAACTAGTTACGTGATTTTAGCTCCAGTATGGCCAGATTACCATTTTCGTAACTTGATTTAGCATTTTTTTCTTTGTTATTTTTATTATTTTTTGTCTCGGAGTTTTAGTTCTTTCTTCATGACATTTTTCTATCTGTTCTAATTAAAATGCCATGTTCATAATTTTGTAAAATATACATTTTTTAATAATTATTTAAATAATTCACACAGTTTTACTTAGCTTTACTTTTTTTAACGTCTGGTGGCATTGCCCGCGATTGCAGGTGTTGTTGGTGTTCTTCTGCTTTCGGCAGTCAAATCTCTCTCTCGCTACTGCAGTGTTGCCTAGCTTTGGACATAAAAACGCACTAAAATGCCCATTCAAAGAAAATAACCCAACAAATTTTTATTGAATCACTTAAAGAACTCTGTATGCGTGACAAATTGTCTTTAAAATGTGCGTTTTTTTAAATAAATGTGTTATGCTTATGTACAATTTAATTTATGAGTTTCTTTGTTAAGCGAGACTCTTTTGTTAAGGGAACGACTTTTTTGCTATATTTGCAGTTATGTAACTAGATAGGGTACTTTTTTTGTAAAAATGTCAGTATGGTTTTTTTAGTATTTCCTGGTATTTTGTTGTTTATTTTTACAATGAATATAACTCTTAATGTCCTATGTCTCACTAAGGATTGATGACCGGAAGAAACGATTACACCTCTATGGTTTTAATTCGCATTCAATAAATTCAAAGGCTTTTTAAAATGTGTAAAAAGGTTTTCAATCTTAAGAAGAGTTGAGAGAGGGACATTTAATATTTTTGCATAACCTTAAATGGAGCCAAAAATTAAATTTGCACTTTTAAATTATCAAATTTTGTAAGAGTAAAAAACTTTTCATTAGCACTCAAATCTTCTCAGAGTGACCTTTTTTAACCTTTTTTTTGTTTAATAATATAGTTTGTTTTTTAACCTAAAGTCTCGGTAGCTTTAAAGTAAATTAAAAAGAAACAAACACGAAACTTAAAAACTTTTGCATTTTCGGTATAAAAAAGCACTAAATTTATTGCGAAGAGCAAATGGTTGGCAATACTGCACAACTCAGCAAACGTGACGTCACGTACGCTCTGATGGGCGCAATCTTCTTTCTACCATTCTTGATGCTATACTATGGCAACCAGAATCTTGGCCTAGCCTATGTATGTACATATCTGTGTTCTGAACTTCAAGGAAAATAATGTTTATTAATATACACATATGCATATACATTAGGGTGTCCGTTTACCAATTTACCAATTTGATTTTTTTTCTTGTGTCGCCCCCTAAACTTTTAGTTTATCAGACCAAATCAGCTCTTACTATTCAGGATAAACCTTGCCCCAAACACGATATATTTCGCATTTACATAACATGGGGGATGGTTCCATGTGTAGAAGTCCACGCAAGTGGGGAAAGTTACTGATCGCCATTCACTTGGGAGTGGCCAGGACGACTCTTCTACATATGGTTCAAGCAGCTCACAACGTCCGGGATTAGCCCACGTATCCTCTGGCTAGCTTCCGATCACCCGTTCGGGAGTGAGCTAACGTGAGAAGGCGAAACATTCCAGGATAGCTGGTTGTGCGCTGGGTTTGGGACCCGCCACTTAAAAATCCCCCCCAATGAAAAGAATTGCAAAGCCTCGGATGAGAACTGCCTTTACTGATGACGACCCCTGCAAACGAAATAAGGAATATGATTTGAGGGCATGCACCTGGAATGTCCGGTCCCTTAATGGGGAAGGTGCCTCTGCCCGGCTGGTTGATGTCCTCGTGAGAGTAAAGGCTGACATCACTGCCATCCAAGAGATGCGATGGACGGGGCAAGGTAAGAAAACCATAGGACCTTGCGACGTCTACTACAGCTGCCATGTAAAGGAGCGCAAATTCGGTGTCGGATTTGTTGTGGGAGAGAGACTTCGTCGCCAAGTACTGTCGTTCTCTCCGGTGGACGAGCGTCTCGCAATAATCCGCATCAAAGCGCGATTTTTTAACATCTCGCTAATTTGCGCCCACGCCCCGACGGAAGAGAAGGACGATGCGATCAAAGATTCCTTCTATGAGCGCTGGGAACGTTCCTATGAGCGCTATGTTAGATGACGTTGCTCAACACCGGCAGCGCCGTCAGAATTGGGAAGGACCTCTCCGAGCCGTTTGATACCAAACGAGGTTTCAGACAGGGTGACTCGCTGTCGTGTGACTTCTTTAACCTGATGTTGGAGAGCATCGTACGATCCGCAGAACTTAATCGCTCAGGCACAATTTTTTGTAAGAGCGTACAATTGCTGGCGTATGCCGATGATATTGACATCATCGGCCTTAACAACCGCGCTGTTAGTTCTGCCTTCTCCAAACTGGATAAAGAGGCAAAGCGAATAGGTTTGGTGGTGAACGAGGACAAAACGAAGTACCTCCTGTCTTCAAACAAACAGTCGGCGCACTCGCGTATCGGCACCCACGTCACTGTTGACAGTTATAATTTTGAGGTTGTAAAAGACTTCGTGTATTTAGGAACCAGCATTAACACCGATAACAATGTCAGCCTTGAAATCCAACGTAGAATCTCTCTTGCCAACAAGTGCTAGCGTGGACTAAGTAGGCAACTGAGCAGTAAAGTCCTCTCTCGACGAACAAAACTAACACTCTACAAGACTCTCATCATGCCCGTCCTAACGTATGGCGCAGAAGCTTGGACGATGACAACATTCGATGAAGCGACGCTTGGAGTGTTCGAGAGAAAGATTCTGCGTAAGATTTTTGGACCTTTGCACGTTGGCAACGGCGAATATCGTAGACGATGGGACGATGAGCTGTATGAGCTTTACGACGACATAGACATAGCGCAGCGAATAAAGATCCAGCGGCTTCGTTGGCTGGGTCATGTCGTCCGAATGGATACAAACACTCCGGCTTTGAAAGTATTCTATGCGGTACCAGCTGGTGGTAGCAGAGGAAGAGGAAGGCCTCCTCTGCGTTGGAAAGATCAGGTGGAGAAGGACTTGGCTTCACTTGGTGTGTCCAATTGGCGCCGGTTAGCACGAGAAAGAAACGACTGGCGCGCTTTGTTAATCTCGACCAAAATCGCGTAAGCGGTTATCGCGCCAATTAAGAAGAAGAAGAGAACATGGGATTTTGCTACTTTTTGGAATAAACTTTGTTTTCTCTAGTATGCTAATTTACAGCTATGAAAAACACATATTCTGATGGCAACTTTAACTCTCTACTAAAAAGATCTGATATAATTTTTCGATAAATTGACTCCTTTAAAAGTTAATCGAAGTTAAAGTTGAACTGTGTGTAAATGTCAGACTCTTTCACTTTTGCAGCAAAATCATTACTGTTATAGCAAAATTCTGACGTTTATATAAAAAAATGATCAATTTCTATGGTATGAAGATGAAAGATGAAAAAATCCATAAGTCGAATCAAATTTATACCACCTAGGAATGTACGATTTATTTTATTTAACATGTTTTAGTTACATTTTGAAATTTTTTTTTTGTACTCGCTTACAATCTGGATCACATATGTATTGTTTGTCATCTTCACTTCTTGCTAAAACGTTAACATATTCTTCCGACAATTTTACAGCTCTTTCTGCATTGTCATTGACTACTCTTAAATTTCTTACAATTTCTAAACCTCTCAAATATCCAGGATCTTCTAACCATTTACTGCTGTCTAATTGAATAAAGCTGGTATTAATATCAAATCTTTCAAAAAATTTCAAATTTTTTAAAGAAGAAGATATTTACATACAATACTGAGAGTTGAGAGTGCCGACTAAACTATAGTCAAAGTACGAAATATGCTTGAGTGCGCATGTGCAAGAAAAAACCAAACCATATGTTGGCAGAAATGCTTGTAAAAATAATTCAAAAAGACATTTCATGGCAATGGACAAAAATTGATGATTTTTTTCAGAAATATTAGTTGATTAGATACTGTTAATGGAAAAATGTTGAATAATTTTTACTTCGATCTGGTCCATTGATTATTTTTAAATATAAACGTCAGAAGTTTACTACAACAATAATAATTTTGCTGCCAAAGTGAAAATGTCTGAAATTTACACACAGTTCAACTTTAACTTCGATTAATTTTTAAAGGAGTCAATTTATCGAGAAATTATATGAGATCTTTTTAGTAGAGAGTTAAAATTGCCATCAGAATATGTGTTTTTCATAGCTGTAAATTAGCATACTAGAGAAAAAAAAAGTTTATTCCAAAAAGTAGCAAAATCCCATGCTATGTAAATGCGAAATACATCGTGTTTGGGGCAAGGTTTATGCTGAATATTAAGAGCTGATTTTGATCTGATAATTTTTTTTAGACGGAAAACTAAAATTTTAGTGGCGACGCAAAAAAATAATCAAATTGGTAAATAACGGACACCCTAATGTACATACAACCGCACACGCAGGGCACTCACTTTATTCCTCTAAATACGTACGTCGTTCAAGGCTAAAATTCTATGCCTAGCGACTACTAGAACAAAATGCATTCATAGGCGTAGGCGTAGCGGCCATCATTCTAGTTGCCATGGTTCGGAACAGCCTAAAATAGTCGCGGCGACGCCGAGCAGTTTCAACAAAAACTCATCATCAAAAAATTCATTGATAAATTCGAGCTCATATTTCTACGAGCAAAGTACTTTCATTCATTAAATGGGCCGCCATATGCCAATTTTTTCGACCATCCGAAAATAGTTAATATTGGAATATTTCGCGAAGAATTATTTGCCAATATTTGGTAAATCTTCAATTTTTAATGAAGTTGAGTGGCTGTGGCTCTGTACATACATATGTATGCATCAATATATGTACTATATGTTAATGTGTCTTTCTAAATGCTCGACAAGCATACAGTAACTTGCAGAAATAACATAAGTAGCGTATAAAAAGTTCTGTGTCGGACATTTCAATACTAGAAGTAAATTTGCAAACAATTATTTTATGTTCTCTCATAGGTAAATAGTTAATTAGTATATTACTTTACGAATGTAGTTCTTCAATTGATCAAAAGTGCACAAAACATATGCATACATATATCTGCAAAGTTAGAAACTTACTCTGAAATCGAAGCATTTGAAGGTGCCTGTGCACATTTCAAGGTTACTGTACATACAATGCTGTGCCGATGAATGTGCGCTATGTCTATGAATGCGCGCTGAATTTCTTGAGAAATTTTACCGTAATATATTGTATTTTGCTGTAACAAGTGCAGATATGTACATACACACAGCATACAAGAATGATAGAAAGAAGATTGCGCCCATCAGAGCGTACGTGACGTCACGTTTGCTGAGTTGTGCAGTATTGCCAACCATGTACTATTCGCAATAAATTTAGTGCTTTTTTGTACCGAAAATGCGAAAATTTTTAAGTTTCGTGTTTGTTTCTTTTTTTTAATTTAAAGCTACCGAAACTTTAGGTTAAAAAAAAAACTGTATTATTATACAAAAGAAGTTTAAAAAAGGCCACTCTGAGAAGATTTTAGTGCTAATGAAAATTAGTTGATTCTTATAAAATTTAGTATTTTGAAAAAATGGTGGGAAAAATGTTAAATATTTTGCAAATCATATTAAATTGTTCAACCAAGTCGTGGATCTACACATTTTATAGTGTCTAATATTGTTGCACAGCCGCTGATAATATTGAACAATGTGTGAATGTGGATTTTAATAGTGCTGATGGAGTTGCGCCAGGAGAAGTGCCTTGAACGGATGGTGCCACTGGATGGATGGCGGAGGCAGTGTACTCAGTCCGTGGCTCGGTGCTCAGTTACTATTCCTATTATTATTAGTTAGTTCTTATAAAATTTGATATTTTGAAAGTGTGAATTTAATTTTTTGCTCCTTTTAAGGTTATGCAAGAATATTAAATGTCCCTCTCTCAACTCTTCTTAAGATTGAAAACCTTTTTACACATTTTAAAAAGCCTTTGAATTTATTGAATGCGAATTAAAACCATAGAGGTATAATCGTTTCTTCCGGTCATCAATCCTTAGTGAGACATAGGACATTAAGAGTTATATTCATTGTAAAAATAAACAACATAATACCAGAAAATACTAAAGAAACCATACTGACATTTTTACAAAAAGAGTACCTTATCTAGTTACATAACTTCAAATATAGCAAAAAAGTCGTTCCCTTAACAAAAGAGTCTCGCTTTACAAAAAAAACTCATAAATTAAATTATACATAAGCATAACACATTTATTTAAAAAAACGCACATTTTAAAGACAATTTGTCACGCATACAAAGTTCTTTAAGTGATTCAATAAAAATTTGTTGGGTTATTTTCTTTGAATGGGCTTTTTAGTGCGTTTTTATATCCAAAGCTAGGCAACACTGCAGTAGCGAGAGAGAGATTTGACTGCCGAAAGCAGAAGAACACCAACAACACCTGCAATCGCGGGCAATGCCACCAGATGTTAAAAAAAGTAAAGCTAAGTAAAACTGAGTGAATTATTTAAATATTGTAATTATTAAAAAATGTATATTTTACAAAATTATGAACATGACATTTTAATTAGAACCGCTAGAAAAATGTCATGAAGAAAGAACTAAAACTCCGAGACAAAAAATAATAAAAATAACAAAAAAAAAACTGCTAAATCAAGTTACGAAGATGGTAATCTGGCCATACTGGAGCTAAAATCACGTAACTAGTTGTCAAATTCGCTGAGCGCAAAGTAACGGGACCACGATAGGCGCCATCTCCTTATTCTCTCCATCGTGCACAGCATATATGGGGCATTCTTTCTTAACGGGAGACCCCTATCCATCCAAAAATTTTTTTGACCTAGAGAGTTCTAATAGGGCTTAAAATTTAGCTCTTTTTATCTACTTTTCAATGCAGAGTGGCCAAAAATGAAATTCAAGATGGCTCATTTAATATGGCTAAAAATGTAATCAAAATTCATTAAATTCAATCTAATAACCTATGCCACAAAAATTCATTTCAACGGAAAGAGTTGTAGGAGGTCTCAAAATTTAGCTAATAAAGTTTACTTTAAAATACAAAATGAAAAATTTTAAAATCCAAGATGGCGGCCACAACATGACGGCTAATTTTTTAAAACTACTCAAATCCACTTAAAAGTTATTACTCGGGGGTTTTTTGGGTCGCTGATTACAAATCTGGTGTTAGATTTCCAAATTTCAAAATGGCGGATCCAATATGGCGGACGGATTTTTGAAAAAACTCATGAATTCGCATGAAACTCGTTACTCATGGGTTTTTGGAGTCACTGATTACAAATCTGATGTTGGTCTTTAAAAATTCAAAATGGCGGATCCAATGTGGCGGACGGATTTTTGAAAAAACTCATGAATTCGCATGAAACTCGTTACTCAGGGGTTTTTTTAGTCGATGATTACGAATCTTTTGTTAGTTTCAAAAAATGTAAGAAGGCGGATCCAATATGGATAGCTAAGGTCCAGACAGTTAAGGCAAGACTAGTTTTGGTCCAACCAGCAAGGGTAAGAGAAAATCATATTCCAGACACTTAGGGCAAGACTAGTTTTGGTCCAACCAGCAAAGGTAACACAAGATTATAGTCCAGACAGTTAAGACAAGAATATTTTTGTCCTAACCGGTAAAGGTAAGGCAAGATCATAGTCTAGACAGTTAAGGCAAGACTCGTTTTGGTCCAACCAGCAAAGGCAAGACAAGATCATATTCCAGACAGTTAAGGCAAAACTTGTTTTGGTCCAACCAGCAAAGGTAAGACAAGATTATAGTCCAGAGAGTTAAAGCAAGACTTGTTTTGGTCCAACCAGCAAAGGTAAGACAAAATCGTTTTCCTGACAGTTAAGGCAAGAATATTTTTGTTCCAACCGGTAAAGGTAAGGGGAGATCATAGTCTAGACAGTTAAGGCAAGACTACTTTTCGACCAACCAGCCAAGGTAAGATAAAATCATTTTCCTGACAGTTAAGGCAATAATAGTTTTAGTCCAATTCACTTAACCTTGTAGTTTAGTCCAATGCCATTTGGAGCGTTTGAATATCTTTTTATTAATAATTGTTTATTCTCACAGACCAAGAAGCAGTGATGTTTTATTATTTGTGGGACTGCTGGAGCTTCGCTGAATCTTCTTTTGAGGAATCTGTCTACGCTCTCATGCGTTTTTCGACGGTAATAAAATACTTTAATACTTGTAAAATGTTTCTCTCCCCATTTTACAAATTTGTCATCTGATAAGATGGCTTCGGACGGCTTAGACAGAAGACTGTTTCGTGCAGCTTCTCTTTTAAACTCCAAAGTCTTCTTCATGATGGACCAAGTTTGTCATTTGATATTTATTTTTGAAGTGTTGCTTGGCCCCATCGCTGAAATAAATTAATTTTTTCACATTATGGTTTCCTTTAAATAAGGAATTAATATTCTTTGCATTGAATAAACAGCCGCAGTATCATGTCGAGTACTTTCAGATAAAAATACAAGACTCTTATGTTTAATTTCGGTACCTACTTTGTAATAAAACATGACAGGAAAGACGCTTGAGAGGCATCTTGACAACGTATTAATAGTTCTCAGAAAAGTCCAAAATAACAAAAACTTCACCATCATCTAAATTGTCCTTCTTATCACGATGGAACTGCGACTGCTGTTTTGCCAAAAATGAGTGAGGTTTTAGAAGTAGAAGCTTATTGCATAAT
Source organism: Anastrepha ludens (assembly GCF_028408465.1). NCBI lineage: Eukaryota > Metazoa > Arthropoda > Insecta > Diptera > Tephritidae > Anastrepha > Anastrepha ludens. The sequence goes on along the minus strand of NC_071503.1, from coordinate 1,341,667 downwards.
TCTTCTATATATTCTGCTGTGGGGACAATGCGTGTCTGCAGTGTGGATCTGTCTGTACTAGTCCATGCACTATATTGTACATGGTAAATATTTTTTTCATCTAATAATTGCTTTAAGGATTGCGAGAAGTTTGCAATACTTGGACATTCATCACATGTACCAAGGAAGCAATTCTCAGTGGGATTTTTGCAGCTGATTTGCTTTAAACAACCCTTTTAACTTTTTATTGGAGTTTCCAAGTTTTCTGTTAATTTTTCAATTTCAATCGCATTCAACAGCAACTTACAATTCTGATGAATGATACGCACGCAGACAGAATGAGTTCCACTGCCTCCAGCAAGAATACATTGTTTTGGGCGGAGAAGGGCAAATTTACTGAAACTTACCGGAAAGGTTTCGTTGGATTCTTTGTATAAAGAAAAAAGTCCCTTCAAGTCCAAAAGTAGAAGACGTTTTTGCTTCAAAGACTTACCGTTTTCATCTTTTACAGAGACCACATCTTTCTGACCAGCCATTACTCTACTGTTTTCGACACTAGTGTAAAATTTCACCACATTTTCAACAGTTGATGACGGTAATGCTTTTCCAGACTTCGCTGTAGTCTCTGCCAAAATACCATTAGAATTTCGAAGATCTATAGCCTTCTTAGCAAACTGCCAACAGCAGGCAAATTCTTCTGAAATTTTGTTAGCACTCCATGTCTTCGGGAGTACAGTAAGAATGCGTAACCTTAATGGATCATTAATAGCCAAACTTGAAAATTTTTCTTTCAAATCAGAAATCATTTCTTCCAATTCGATTTCTCTTTTAGAACGAACAGTCACTGGATTTACTGCATTATCGTCCATATCCGTGCTGAGGACAACTTTATTCATTTGATGCACTGACGCTTCCGAATCTTTTTTATGAATTTTAGACTCATGTTTTCTTTTCCTGCATTCAGAACAAACCTTGACTGAATCAGAAAGCTCAGGAAATTTCCGTTTCAAACTAGTTGAAATTTTTCGCAAATTTTTACCTTTGTGGTTAGAAACACCAAAAGGATTGCAACATCGGTCTCTATGAAAGATGTCCTTACCTGACATCCTTTTTATCAATATTAAAAAAAAGGAGATTTAGATAGAAAAGGTGAGAAAAGATAGGAAAAACTTTGGAACCTGCAAGACTTTTCCTAAAAACCTTTATGAAAATGGAAAAAAAAAGAAAAAGTAAGGAGGATACACTAAAAAGAAGGATGTAAAATTTTACTTTAATAAAACTGTTATAATTAACAGAAATACGTGCAAGGAAGGGTTGTTTTGGATCGCTGTCACTGAAAGAGTTCGACTGCTCTGGTCCGCTATCAGGGATATAATGAACGAACTGGCGTTAGATCCAGGATTGTTCGTGCTGTAGTGGGGAAATGCTGCTCGGTGGGACAAAGCGACGCGCTGATTGGCTCTGTGGTTCTTTCAGTGCAGTAGCGTAACAAGGCTGGCCGGCGCACAGTGCGGCCGATTCCCAAAAAGCTGGCCAAAAGTCGAAAAAAAAAGTTTCTAGATAGAGTTTTTTTTGTCTTTGGGTTGGCTACAGTAATGCCTTTAGTAGTGAAAACCGTTCAGAGCAACGTCCTGTACTCTAAGTATCCTCTGTATTTTCAGTCGCAACGTGGCCTTCGTTTGAGCATCGTATTACTGTCGATGAATAGTGAAAGTTGTACACATTTGAAAGATTTTGTAATGGAGTAAATTGAACAAAACCAAATGGAATCATCTTCGGAAGGTCAGTAAAATACGAGAACTCTTTAGTACATATCAATACCTCGACACAAAATTTTTAGCTGCAGCAATACGCAGATACATTTTTTGCAATTTTTTTTATAAAATTTGAGTTTTCAAACTGTATAGTAATACAACGCCGTCATACGCTGCTTTGAAACCTATTAAAGGTTACTCAAAAAAGTAATGGTTACTGAATAAAACAAGATTCAGCTGCTACCACTTGCTACCTTGCGACCCCGAAAACATATAAATTTACATGCATCTTGATTATGTTCTAGAATATACGCTATTTCGCGTGAGGGGGTGGCCAATAAGGGTAGAAGGGGGTGGATTTTCAAAATTTTAAGATCAAATTCGTAATCAGCGACCCCGAAAACATATAAATTAACGTGCATCTTGATTATGTTCTAGAATATACGCTATTTCGCGTGAGGGGGTGGCCAATAAGGGTAGAAGGGGGTGGATTTTCAAAATTTTAAGATCAAATTCGTAATCAGCGACCCCGACAACCCCCGAGTAAGAAATTTTGAATCAATTACTTAATTTTTTGAGTTTTGGGAATCGGCCGCACTGTGCGGCGCCTCGAGACAGTGAGGATACGCGCAAACGTATCATTTAATTTTTAATGTTCAATTTCTCGAAAGCAAACAAGTCAATAGACTTGTTCGACATATGACATAGATATGATGAATGGTATATTAGTATGGTATGTGGAGGTTAGGGCAAAATGGTATATAAATAATTCTTTATATATCCGTGAAAATTAATTATGTAGGTAGAAAGAAAAAACTATTTTTAAAAATAAGATAACCAAAATTAGCGATGGTTATCTTATTATTCAACTGCTGAGTGATAATATCTTCTTGACACATATTTTTAAAAATGCTTATTTCAAGTAAAACCGGAGGTAAGACATTATAAAAATTCGCAAATTATATTGTTTTATAATATAAATTTAACAGTAACATTGTTAATTGGTTCCACTGATTTTCCATCACTTGTCATTTTTACACGAATTTATCAAAGAATTGCTTGGGTTTCAATGAAAATAACGAACTAAACCTCAAAAAACTCATCAAATTCTTACCTTCAGCTTAAAAAAAAAAAAAAAAAATTCAGGATGAATTGTTACAAATAAATTTTTTATTTAAATTAATTAAAAACTGAAAATTTCAACTTAATCAAGAAGATATTTATGAAGTTATTAAGCAAAGATTCAAAAGTGTTCTGTTTATGAAAAATCACCCTTACAGCCATATGGTAGCGATCAAAAAGTAAAACAAGGGATATGTCACGAGACACGAAAAATGTTATGATTAGAACTGATTCCAAATCTATTAGGTATCAAGAAAACAAACCAACTTCAATTAATTTGTAAAAAAAATGTAAAATTGTCAATTGTCAATTGTATCTAAACAGCTATAATTTTGGGTGGATTTTTAATGTCACATTTGTATTAAGCGACCCAAAAAATCCTTCAAGACACAAATTCAATGTAAATTAAAAATATTTTTGACAAATCATTCGCCATATTGGATCCGCCATTTTGAAATTTGGAAATCTAACACCAGATTTGTAATCAGCGACCCAAAAAACCCCCGAGTAGCGAGTTTCATGCGAATTCATGAGTTTTTTCAAAAATCCGTCCGCCATATTGGATCCGCCATTTTGAAATTTGGAAATCTAACACCAGATTTGTAATCAGCGACCCAAAAAACCCCCGAGTAATAACTTTTAAGTAGATTTGAGTAGTTTTAAAAAATTAGCCGTCATGTTGTGGCCGCCATCTTGGATTTTAAAATTTTTCATTTTGTATTTTAAAGTAAACTTTATTAGCTAAATTTTGAGACCTCGTACAACTCTTTCCGTTGAAATGAATTTTTTTGGCATAAGTTATGAGAATGAATTTAATGAATTTTGATTACATTTTTAGCCATATTAAATGAGCCATCTTGAATTTCATTTTTGGCCACTCTGTATTGAAAAGTAGATAAAAAGAGCTAAATTTTAAGCCCTATTAGAACTCTCTAGGTCAAAAACATTTTTGGATGGATAGGGCTCTAACGTTGAGAAAGAATGCCCCATATATATGCGCATTTGTATATAAATTCACAAATTTATATTTGCATATGCCATCTTCCTGTGTGTCTGGTAATGAAGCGCTTTCTATAGAGGATTTTGATTCAGTTGAAGGGAATTTAACAAAGTTTTACAGAGCACCCTTAGACAGACATAATTATGTGCATACTTATATAATTTTGGAAGATTTGGAGAAAATTCAAATATGTATATACCAAAGGTCATATTAAAAACATAACATTCTTTGCTTCTAATCACCAACAAATTTTTATCGACTGCTGCTAAATTAACATAATTCAGCCCCTTGCTGTTAACTTTTGGTGAAAAATGTGTCTGTGGTGATTAGTCTTCGCGAGACGAGTACCCCTCGAAATTCCATACGTTCCTGTCATTGAGACTTCTCTATACATTAACGTTCTCTGTACAAACCGTATCAGGCAGCAACCGAAACGGAATTTTCCACAAACAAACAATAGATAAGTATTAGTAAATAACATAAGTAATGCGTAAAGACTGATAAACAACCTTTACAAAAGATAAGTATTAGTAAATAACATAAGCAATGGATAGGGACTGATAAACAATTTTCCACTGCAAATCTGCCGCCGCATCCTAGTATTATAAATAGCCCTAAGTATACAAAATGTAGAGCAGTATTGAATTTCTATTAATAAAGGAAGCACGTGACTATGCAGCATATTTCTTTACTCTATTCTATTCAAATAGAATAACTCGCGCATTGAGGAGAGTGGTGGACATCATATAATGAGATATTTTTTGTAGTTTGGATGTCGTAAAGCGCAACTTAGTAAATGTATTTAGCACTTTTCATATTTATTTATTTATTTATTTATTCATTCTTTCATCAATTAAAGTACAACTCAGATAGATTACAAATACTAAAGCCGCCGTAGCCGAATGGGTTGGAATTCGTGAGGCTATAGAGGACATAGGGCAGCCACTTTGCAATTCGGTTATGGAAAATTTCATGAGAAGGATATTGTCCTGTAAGCGTGGTCGTGGTGGCCATTTGCCTGATGTTATTTTCCACTATTAACGGCATACGTCTCTTTATAATGAAACTAGCGTACCCTCGCCCGCTTCGCTAGGCGATAAATTCAATGATTTGCTGAAAGAAAATAAAATTAATACGAAACAAAGCAAATTCTTTGATACAATTTCACTCGAACTTTATTGTAACACTTTTTGGTAGACAACGTTTTTGGTTTTTCCATCTTTCGAATAAATGAATAATGACGATGGTTTGCCTACTCGTGAGCAAGCTACATACATACAATCGTCCAAGAGAAAAAATTGGGTATTCTAATATAAATTAATACCGCACATTTGTAGAGACTGTCCTTCCGCCTTATTATTTGTTATAGCGAAGGCAAGGCGAATAGGGAACTGCAAACGTTTGAAATCGAATGGTAAATCCGTCGGAATCAGTGGAATTCTGGGTATCAAAACGTCTTCTCCTTTGTACTTCCCTTTCAAAATTGTTGCTTCGATAACGTTCCCCATTAGCTTCTTCACAGCGAGTCTGGTACCGTTGCAAAGTCGTGGTACATTAATGTTGCGCAGCATAATAATCGGTGCTCCAATTTTTAATCGTAAATTATGAGGTGGTAGGCCTGGCAAATCGAGTGAGTTTAAGAGTTCAGTTGGATAATTTACGACATCATCTTGATCAGTAATAGTGTCCATTGACTTACTTATATGCAACTATGTCACCAGGTATTCGATCCAAAATAGCTACATTTATATCATTGACGTCCTTATTTTCCCCAGGTAAAATTGCTCTTTCGCTGAGCCAATCATGGTTTTTGTAATGTTGAACTATGTTTGGAAATACACTCTGTATCAATGCATCTTTAGACTGTGCAAAAGTGCAGAAATTGTAAGGCAATGTAATCATTCCTGTTGGATCGACAGACATTGGGCCATTTCCGATTTTCAGTAATTGGTGTGAAAATTCAGCTGCTGACGGATCGTCAGGGATCACAGGTAGGGTTTGCCTGAAATCTCCAGCCAATAAAATCATGGTACCTCCAAAGACTGTTTGGCTTCCTCGTAGATCTTTCAAAGTTCTATCAAGTGCTTCCAATGGTTTCTTGTGTGCCTTAGTACACTCGTCCCATACGATGAGCTTACATACTTTAAGAACTTTTGCCATTCCAGATGTTTTCGAAATATTAGGTGTTGGTGTTTCATTAACCTGCATATTCAAAGGCAACTGTAATGCAGAATGTGCTGTGCGACCGCCTTACAGTAATGTACCCGCAATTCGTAAACAAACCGTTTGAACATTTCCTTTGTTCTTACAAAATGTATATCTCGTTTGACGTAAACCCAAAAACAGCTTCTGTCAAATTCTCTGAGAGGCGAATAACTGTTTTCTTGTCTAGCAAACCTTGGTCAATCTATCATCCTTGCCTCGTTTGACGTAAGCCCAAAAACAACTTCTGTCAAATTCTCTGAGAGCCGAATAACTGTTTCTTGTCTGGCAAACCTTGGTAAATCTATGATCCTTGGTCAACACACTTGTTTCTCTCACAAATGAACTGCACACAAAACACAAATCAGTAGTTCGGCGTTCGTGTATGTGTACTAAAGCATTTCTCTTCATAAAGAGCGTACAAACCTCTGTGTTTATGTTTACTCTCCGTCGAAAAAAATTTTCAACTTAGCAACACGACACAAATCGTTTCACAATAACGAAAAATTCGTATATTTATTCAAAAAAAGTTGTACACAGAAAATGAATTTTCACTAAAAACACAATTTGTACAATATTTTGATTTTTTCTTTTTTTTATACGAAGAAAATATTTAAAAACAAATTGTTTTTGCTAAAAACCTTCCCCTAGTGGATCCCTATAATATGAAAAAATAACGAATAAAATTGGCCTCGTATCGGCCCAAAAAAATGCGTACAAACGATCATCATTTCATTTTTATATATATAGATAAACATCCGATCATTAATATTGAAAAATAGCATTTTTCTTTGAATATCAAAATAACACCTCTGAAAATTCTTCACTGTTTTGTGAAGATATTGTATATTAAATTAAAAAAAAGCACTTTACTTAGGGAAGCGCGAATTGATTGCCTGTGATGCTTTCCATTTCAATTCAACCGGGCTATTCGGGTCATGTTCTTCGATTTCGATGTAACTTAAATATGTTGTTCTCTGGTCAAAATAATGAGACACGTATTTTTTTTTCGCCCGAAAAAATTTTTTTCAGAGTTATCGCCAATTTTGTTTTTCGGCTCAAAATCGATTTTTTTTAATTATATAAGAATTTTTTTTTTTTTAAATGCCCATAACTTAGTCAAAAATTAACCGATTTTAATGATTCTTAGTTCAAAATGATCGTCATTACTTACACGAACGACTTCATGTAGAAACAATTGCAAACAAGTAGTTAAAATTTTGTATTTAGCAAAAAAGAAAAAAATTGAAATTTTTTCGAAAATCAATATTTCAGAAAGGGTATTTTTTTTTATAACTTTTTCCAAATCAAGACGACACGTCAAACTTCAATTGAGCTGAATGCCCAATAGCTAAAATGAGTTGTTTTTAAGTAATGAATTTTTGAGTAAAAAATCTGTTTCGCACTTTTTGTTCTTTGGTAAATAAAAAATGTTCAACTACTTTTTTGCAATTATTTCTACATGAAGTCATTCGTGTAAGTAATGACGATCAGTTTGAACCCAGAATCATTAAAATCGGTTCATTTTCGACTAAGTCATGGGCATTTAAAGAAAAAAATTCTAATATAGATGCTTTCCATTTCAATTGAACCGGGCTATTCGGGACATGGTCTTCGATTTCGATGTTACTCAAATATGTTGCTCTCTGGTCAAATTAATGAGACACGTATTTTTTTGTTCGCCCGAAAAATTTTTTTTTCAAGATTTATGGGCAATTTTGTTCTTCGGCTCAAAATTAATTCTCAAATTTTTTTTCATTATATAAGAATTTTTGGTTTTTTAAATGCTCATAACTTAGTCAAAAATGAACCGATTTTAATGATTCTGGGTTCAAATGATCGTCATTACTTACAAAAATGACTTCATGTAGAAACAATTGCAAAAAAGTAGTTGAAAATTTTTTATTTTCCAAAAAACAAAAAGTGCGAAACAGGTTTTTTACTCAAAAATTCATTACTCAAAAACAACTCATTTTAGCTACTGGGCATTCAGCTCAATTGAAGTGTGAGGTGTCGTCTTGATTTGGAAAAAGTTATAAAAAAGAAAAAATACACTTTCTGAAATATTGAATTTCGAAAAAATTTAAATTTTTTTCCTTTTTGCTAAATAAAAAATTTTCAACTACTTTTTTGCAATTGTTTCCACATTAAGTCGCTCGTGTAAGTAATGACGATCATTTTGAACCCAGAATTATTAAAATCGGTTAATTTTTGGCTAAGTTATTGGAATTTAAAAAAAGAATTTCTTATATTATAATTAAAAAAAATCGATTTTGAGCCGAAAAACAAAATTTTTTTCGGGCGAATAAAAAAATACGTGTCTCATTATTTTGACTAGAGAGCAACATATTTGAGTTACATGGAAATCGAAGAACATGACCCGAATAGCTCGGTTGAATTGAAATGGAAAGCATCCTGTGGATTCGAATTCAAAGGATTAGACCGTGCACGACCGATTACAATTCAAAAAGTGACTTTATTTTCCATGTACTGTCCTTATATTAGGCCTAAATCTAAGATACAAGAAATAGCGGAAATGGAAGAACAGTATGTGGAGAGTTAGAGAGAGTATGCAGTTAAGTAAATAGAAATAGGAAGAACGGAAAGTATAGCTGTAGAAATAGAGTCAATGCTCGGAAGTAAATAGAAACAGGTAAAGAAATAGCGACAGCGAGAAACAGTAAAGTATACTATATACTTATAAATAAAAAATATAAAATAACTTAATATTAAGCTTGAATACATTTGCATTATTTAAATTCAATATTCTATTAATTTATTCTATTCTAATTTACATTACATTATTCTATTAGAATAGTTTGCCAGAATCTGGCTTAACACCGGCCGCCTTGAAGGAATCCAAGAGCCTTCAATTCTTGTTTTCCACCTGCAGCACGGCGAGTTTGTGGATAGGGCGTCGTACTTCACCCGACCTAGTAGCAATGTCTGCGACTCGAATTTTGCCGTCCGCTCCGGGAATGCTTGCGGTTACTCGACCGAGCACCCAATGCTGCGGTGGACGTTGGGCTGCGGGTGCACCCATTTGTTGCGCTGCTGAAGCTCCAGAAGGTAGCTCTTCGACCACGCGCGCCAAAATTGTTGCTTGAGAGAGCAAACAAGCTGCCATCTCTCTAAGCAGCGGCTGAGGTTGACGGGTACCTTCTCCGGTGGCAAAGCTCGCAAGGGGCAACCGATTAGTAGGTGCGCCGGCGTTAGCGCCTCGCCGTCGTTGGGGTCGTTGCGGAGTGGTGCGAGCGGTCGGGAGTTCAGTACCGCTTCTACTTCGACGAGAAGCGTTGCGGTTTCTTCGGCGGTTAACAGCGCGTTGCCTACGGCACGCACCAGCAGATGTTTGGCCGACTTCACTGCTACTTCCCACAGGCCGCTGAAGTGGGGTGCCCTCGGAGGTGTGATGGCGAAGATGAATCCTTCGTCGGCGGCGTATTGGAGAATCTCCTCTCTCTGTGCCAGAAAGGCTTCCCGGAGCTCCCTCAGCTTCCTCTCTGCTCCCACAAAGTTCGTCGCGTTGTCGCAGTATATTTTGGCTGGCATCCCTCGGCGCCCAATGAACCTTTTGAGAGCGAAAATAAATTTATCAGCAGTTAAATCAGTAACAAGTGCTAGATGCCTTTGAACCGAAACACACGAAAATGGCAATATACATTTTCACGGGAGGGCGACCGCGAATTTTTAAGGTTATGTGAATGGGCCCGCAGTAAACTACCCCGAATATTGTGAAGGGCCGTTGGGAGCGTAATCGATCGGCGGGTAAATTGCCCATGATCTGACCTTGTAATTTTGGCTTATAACGAAAACAGTGAATGCATTCTCTTACAGTTCGACTACAAGCTTCTCGAGCATTTATCAGCCATATTTTTTCTCGCAGAAGTGCTACCAATGCCTTTGGACCGGCATGGTGATTACGAAAATGTAGGAACCGGATGTATGCTTTCACAAAGTGCGAGTCTTTGCGTAATAGCAAAGGGAACTTAGCATCATAGGGGATTGGCGCGTTTAATAAACGGCCACCTACTCGAATCAAATTAAACGATAAGGACGATTCCGAGTGTTCATGCAGAAATGGAGTTAATTTCCGATAATTTATTTATTTCATCGCTAAACTCAAAATGTTGATATATTTCGACAATTTTAAGGAAACTTAATTGTAATTCCTTTGCCGTGGGTGTTATTTCAGATTCTGCTTTTCGCTCTCGTATTTTTCGAAGCCATCTGAGTATGTAAGCGAAAATCCGAAGCACTTTTCTGTGAGATGAGAACCTGTCAATTATTTCGGGAAGTGGATTTGTAGTGGCATTGATTGCGGTTAACGTAATTGCGTTCTTCTTCTTCTCGAGTGCTTCTTGTTCTGGAGAGAGACTGAAGTTGACATTTTTTGGCCATGTAGCAGGGTATTCTAGGAGGAACTGTGGACCACTAAACCATATTGAATTACCCAATTCGTCCACGTTACAACCCCGAGACACTTGATCCGCTGGATTTTGTTTTGTGGGCACATGACGCCACGACATATTCTGGGTCCACTCTTGGATCACGGACACTCTATTTGCGACGAAAGTTTGCAACGACGATGGATGCGTTTTAATCCAATGCAGAACTATTTCGGAGACTGTCCAGAAAATTGTTTGTTCTATTGGTCGACTCAACATTGGTGAAATTCTTGACCATAATTTGGCAAGAAGATGGGCTGCCGAGAGCTCTAAACGCGGAAGAGATTTAGTCTTCAGCGGAGCTACTCTAGACTTTGAAGTAAGCAGCGTGCATTTCGTACCACTAGCGGATTGGCTACGTATATATACGCAGCAGCCATACGCTCTTATTGAAGCGTCGGAAAAGCCATGAATTTGGCAGCTGGTACTCGACTCTGTATTTACATACCAAGGAATGCTAATTGATGGAAGCTGCAACAAATTGGCTTTAAAGTTTTGCCAGCTAGTGTCAAGCCGCAATGGAATCGACTCATCCCAGTCTAGCTTTTGAATCCAAAGCTCTTGTAATACGATTTTAGCTTTGGTAACTAGCGGGGCTAATAAACCAAGAGGGTCAAAGAGGCCAGCGGAAACTGATAAAATATTACGTTTAGTTGCTCGCAGCTCGCTAAAATTATCTTCCAGAGTGAAGCGAAAAATGTCATCTTTCGGCTGCCAGTGGATTCCCAATGTTTTGGTGGAGTCGGTATCGCTGAGCTGTAATAATTTTTGGAGACTCTCACTATCCGATGAGCTTGTATGATTGGAAAACCACTTTGCTAATTTCCGGCCTGCCGATTCTTAAATTGTATTTACTTCCTGTTGTATCTGGGTGAGGCTTTCTATACTGTCGGATCCTGTTAATAGGTCGTCGACGTAAAAGTCATTCCGAATGACTTTGGAACCGAGTGGATATTTGGCTTTATTTTTATCGCTTAGCATTTGCAGACACCGTGTGGCGGGAAATGGTGTAGGCGCTGTGCCGTATGTTACGGTGTTTAATCGAAACATTTGCAAATGCTCCGATGGATCCTGTCTCCACACTATGAGCTGGAAGTTCTTGTCGTCTTCGTGCACCAATATTTGAGGATACATCTTCGTGATGTCGGCAGTCATGGCATATTTGTGCACTCGGAAGCGAAGGAGGGTCGAAAAAAGCTCCGCTTGAACGATCGGTCCGACCATCAAGGTTTCATTCAACGCAACTTGTGTTGATGTGCGACTCGCAGCATCAAAAACTAAGCGCAACTTGTGTTGATGTGCGACTCGCAGCATCAAAAACTAAGCGCAACTTGGTAGTTGGGCTCTGCGGTCTTAACACACACTGGTGCGGAATGAAATAGTGCGGCTCACTCGGGAGTCGATTATTTGTTGGACTCATATGCCCCAATTCGAAATACTCTTGCATGAAGTCCAGGTACATTTTACGAAGTACTGGATCTTTCAGCGTCCTTCTCTCCAGCGCCTGAAACCGCCGAGCTGCGGTTTCATACGAATGACCGAGTAATTTACGGTCGGTTTTGAAAGGCAGTCTGACTTGAAGCCTTACACATGGTAAAACCTGTGTGGTTTTCGAAAAAAGCTCCTCACATTTTGCCTGCTCTGGAGTCAGTCGTGTGGAATTTACTTGTGCAGGTATTTCTTCCAATTCCCAGAATTTTCGGATTGTAGTATCAATGCTAGCAACGCTTTCTTCAAATTGACATAATGTGCTACTTACTTGGGCACTGGAGCTATTATTTGGGGCATACTTGCCTGAAATTATCCAACCTAACACAGTTTTTCGCAGCGTTGGCTGCCTTGGGCTGGTTCTGATCTGACCCACCGATAACAGGTCAAAGATTATTTCAGCTCCTAAAAGTATGTCTATTTTCTGACATTTGTAGAAGCTTGGGTCAGCTAGTTCAATATTTTGTGGAGTTTTCCAGCCATTTAGGGCCAGTTTACAGTCCGATCTGTATGATTGACTGATATCGAACGCATTACCCAAAAGTCCGCCGAAAACTCAAAATTGTTGATCCTCGATTTTATATAAGTTTTTAGCTTGCCTTAGACCTTTTTATTTGAATTGCCAATTCCAACTATATTTAGAGCGAATTTTTCTTTTCGGATTCGCAATTTCTGCATAAGCTCTTCGGTCATAAAGTTTACTTGAGAACCGGAGTCAAGTAGAGCTCGCGCTTGCACGTAAACACCGGAGCTGGCCTTTACATTAACTACGGCTGTAGCTAACATGACTCGGTCAGGCAAGCTGCTAATATGCATGGCCTGTGACGTCGAAGGTTGCAGCTCGGTCTCAAAGGAGATCGGATATTGATGCAACATGGTGTGATGCGAACGGTTGCATACACCACAGCGATCTGCTTTGCACTTTGAGACCGTATGTCCCTTGTCATTGTTTGGCCTTTGTTGGGATGAGGAAGCTTCTTCAACTGATAAATGCTGGTATCTCTTGTTTAGCATAGCTTCACACTCAGCCCAAAGCGGCAGCTTATCATAGTCAAGTTGCTCCTCCCACTTTGACCGAGTAGTGGGATCAACCTTCGACATGACTATGTGAATCAACGTCGCATTTGAAATAAGTTTATCGTCACCCAGCGATAAGAGGGAGTCATATATTGCAGACACTGTATCAATCATTGATCGCAAAGACCACGCAGAAGACCTTTGGATTTTTGACAATTCAAAAAGTTTAGACACTGTATTAAAGAATATCAGGTATTTATTGTCATACACCTTTCTCAAACTTGCCAACGCCTTTGGATAATTTTCTTCCAACATTTGGAAGGACTTCACTGTGCCTAAGGCTTCACCGGATAGACATGATACTAAATGATTAAATTTTTCAATATCCGGGATTGGGGGATCATTGTGCACGAAACTCTCAAACAGACTCATAAAGTTTTTAAATTCGGAATATTCTCCTTTGAATGTACGTAACGACATTTTTGGTAGTCGCGAGCTGTGAGGTGCAATAAAAGATGTTTCGGCAATTGACGATTTATTTCTCGCCAGAATGGACTTTATAATGGACTTTGCTTCTACAATTAAGTCCTCTAACTCTCCACGGGCAATGTCTTCTTCGTCGATTTCCTCAATTTTCGACTGACATTTCATGAGTTTTTCGCTGTGGGAGTTCAATATGTCGAGTCGGCTCTCCAATTCGATTGGATCTAGCGACATGGTGTTTTCAAGAAGACCCGTTTTTATGCGCAATATGCTGGCTTTTGCAACAGTTCTCTGCGCTTTAAAGACTTAAAGTCCACAATCTCCTTACTTGGAGAGAGACTTGAAATAGCCGACTTTGGTTTACTCATGTTTTGAGATTAAAGTTCGCTGCTTTAGCCTATGGCTTTTGTAAAATGACAACGGTTCTGGAAGTTTTTCAGCACGAAAACGAAAGCGATTAATACTGAAATATATAATAGCTGAAACTTGACCAGAACCAACGAAAACGAGACGAAAATAAGCAGCGAACAATTGAGACTTTGCTCAAACAAAATTTGTATAGCCGAAAAAAAATTTTTTTTTTTTCGAAAATATTGCGGCTGATTAAGAAACCGTCCCTGCTCGGGCGCCATGAAAATTTTTCACTGTTTTGCGAAGATATTGTATATTAAATAAAAAAAAAACACTTTACTTGGGGAAGCGCGAATTAATTGCCTGTGAATTCGAATTCAAAGGATTAGACCGTGCACGACCGATTACAATTCAAAAAGTGACTTTTTTTCCCATGTTCTGTCCTTATATTAGGCCTAAAACTAAGATACAAGAAATAGCGGAAATGGAAGAACAGTGTGTGGAGAGTTAGAGAGAGTATGCAGTTAAGTAAATATAAATAGGAAGAACGGAAAGTTTACCTGTAGAAATAGAGTCAATGCTCGGAAGTAAATAGAAACAGGTAAAGAAATAGCGACAGCAAGAAACAGTAAAGTATACTATATACTTATAAATAAAAAATATAAAATAACTTAATATTAAGCTTGTATACATTTGCATTATTTAAATTCAATATTATATTAATTTATTCTATTCTAATTTACATTACATTATTCTATTAGAATAGTTTGCCAGAATCTGGCTTAACAACCTCTTATTGGAAAACCCTTTACAACGTGCAAGCGGTTCATTTCGACTAAAATTGGTCTTGTGGTAAGGGAAATGAAACATATTCCTGAGTCTTAGGTTACGAGTGGGACAATTAAAAAGTATTAGCTAAAGCAAGAAGTGGCATTTGATATGGTTCGTAATTATGTATGTCCCTTATAAATATTACCGATGAACTTTTTCTCCGCTTTTCCAAAGTTTTATATGCAGGCAAACTACAAGGCCAACGAAGTGAATGAATAGCAAATCTAGTGAAACGTTTCTGAATCTTCTCAATTCTTAAAGACGAACTCATATAGAATGGATCCCAAATAATGCCGCAATATACGAAGTCTGATCTCCAAAGAGAAATACAAATTCTTCAGTTTAGCAATATCTTGGAACTCCCTTGTATTCCTTATTACAAAGCCTAGACTTGGAAATCATAAAGTCTACATGTGTAGAAAACGACATTTTCGTTGTAAATATGACCCCCAAGTCTATCTTTTCATAAATTTTTTTGAGGGTGTTACTCTTCAACTTGTAATCAAAGTCAATCTTAACTTTGCGTCTACTGAAGGGCATGTGCTAGCATTTACCAGCATTAATCTATCCGATTGTAAATTTTCTGGTCATCTGCATATGTACATCAGACAACGTGATGTCTCAAAGACGTCTGGAATGTCATTAACAAATATTAAGAACAATAGTGGTCCAAGACTACCTTGAGGTACGCCTGAGGTAACTTTGATGGCATCAGATTTTATGCTATTTATACGAACAAATTGAGTTATATCTGTTAGATAAGATGCAAGCCACTTAAGTAAGCTAGGATAAAGACCAATTGAACCCAGCTTTTTAAGTAGGATACTGTCGCTGACTCTATCGAACGCTTTCGAAAAATCGGTGCATATGATATCGCATTGTTTGAAATTGGCTTAAGACGAAATTTGCGAATAATCCTAAATTGGTTACAGTAGATCTACCCTTAACAAAATCGTGCTGAATATTTATTACAATCCGTTCAATATTAACAATGTGCAATCTCTTTTAGAATATATGTGCAATTAGGATCTATTATGCTCCTTTCCCAATGTAAAAAGAACCATTTTTTAAATTACACTATAAATCTTATAGTTAAATCAGTCTGTCTGAGTCATTTTAGTCTTCGCTTGATATTTTCTGCCGGTACTATTTTACGCATTTGTTCGTTTTGGTGGCCTGCTAGTCGCTATATATGTTTAATGCTACATTTTGTGATTATTTCTGGGATTCTGTTTACATTTAAGTCACGATGTATGGCTTTATTGGAAGTAAACCATTCAGCATTTCGTATTTATTAATATTTTGGAATGTTTAAGATGAAGATGGGTGGTTTTAACTGTTACCCATATTTCTATTCCATATTTCCAGATAGGAGTAATAAAGGTTTTGTATATGTAAGCACCTTATTATAAAGTGATTGTTTTGATGCTTGTCTGATTAGCCAATTTAGTTGCCGGTATTTATTCTTAATTTCATTTCTTTCGTTAATTATATGCTGTTTCCATTAGTTAGTTTGTCGTCAATAGTTATTCCAAGATATTCTGCTGCTGGGCAGATTTTTATTTTGTTGTTTTTTAAAGTAGGATTATGTTTTGATGTCTTTTTATTTGAACATACAGTGACTCAAAGCTTTTTGATGCAGGTAATACTTTTTTAGAAAAAAGAAAATGATTCGATGTTTTTTAAATTTATTTAAACAAATGTATACGACTTGTAATGAGATATGTATGTATGTACTGTTTACCACTGCAGAAGGAACAATAACATAAACAAAGCTTGCTGAAAAAATATAGAAACAAATAGTTTTCTCGTCAAAATATGCTCACAGCTTAAATGATGCAGTGTATTTTATATTTTCTCTGCAATAACGGTGAAATGTATTTTTTTCTGTTTAGCTTAGCGTCTTAAGTCATTCTCAAAAAATGTTTGCAAAGAAAAGTTGAAAAATGTTATATTGTTTAAAATGGGAAAACGGACTTCACTTGAAAAAGGGAAGACCTTATTCGTCATTATAAAGAGAGCAAAAGCCAGGGAAAAATTGCAGAAGCGGTTGTTATTTGTTCCTCAACTGTCCAGCCAATTATAGAAATGTTTCGCTACGAAAACAGGATAGAAGATAAGGGCAGATTTGTGCCAAATAAAATATTTAATGACTGCATCATTAATAAGAGGTAGGTTGTTCGCAAAGTTAAAGAAAACCCCGATTTAAGCGCTCCAAAATTAGCAAACGAAGTCGAAAAATACTTAGGCAAGATCTATAATCCTGAAATTGTTTGTAGAGTTCTGCGCGAAGAAAACTTTCATCGAAGGACTGCCCGAAATAAGCCGTTCATTAATGCTCGTAATAGAAAACAAAGAATAGAGTTTTGCAGACAATATTTGAAGGCAGACATTTCGTTCTGGAAGTCCGTTGTTTTTGCGGATGAAAGCAAATTTAACCTTTTCAGGTCTGAAGAAAACCAAACTCCGCGCTTCAACCATGTAATCTGCGCTCTAGCGTTGAACACGGCGGGGACAGTTTGATGGTATGGGGTTTCATGTCCTATTCAGGCGTCCGAAATTTAACATTTATCGAAGGAAACATTAATAAGGAGAGGTATCTGGATCTTCTACAAGTTAATTTAGTACAAAGTGCGGATAAAGTGGGCATTAGGGATTCGTTTACGTTCTACCACGACAACGATCCCAAGCATACCTCTGGTATTCAACCCATGCATACGTCTGGTATTCAACTCAGCGAAATATACGCTTTAACTTGCTTGATCGATCTTAGCAGCATATTTTACTTATCAACCCTAAAATAACCAAACAATTAAAAGGGGGAAAAATTACAAAAACCGTGTAATGTCCGTAGAGTGCTCTCTGCTGAGCGAGTGGAGTGACCCACTAGTTTTCGCCCCAAAACCTAAAACAAATTCGAACTCATCTCTCTCAAATTTGTATGCATTCTGCACGCAAAAATCTGCTCACACTGTACCAACAATTGTCACCTCAAATCCCGCTATAACTTCGCAAACAATTTCATCTTCAGCTACGCTCAGCTGGAGCGATCAATGGACAACGACAAAAACCAACACAACTAATCTAATCAGCTATACTAGAACAACAACAAATACTCCAGTTACAACATTTGCATCTAACATCATAACCACAATAACAACCTCAGTAATTTCATCAGGAACACCAATAATGTCCACATTGGAAGGCCTAGCAAGTACTCCTAACTTTAAGCGCACGAATTTTATAATTGATTTCGGAAAAGGGGTTTTTAAAAAAAATGCAAGACAGTTGTTTGACTATAAGGTTTCAGTCACAGACTAACTTTATTAATTAATTTTAGGTTTAACGAAAGCTTACAACTGTATACATAATTGCTTATTCAACATATTATATTGCTTAATAACAAAAATGCTTATTTATTAAAATGCTTATTTTATTAAAATGCTTATTTTATTAAAATGCTTATTTATCAAAAATGCTTATTTATCAAAAATGCTTATTTTTGAGTTCGATGAAATATTGGGAAATCAACGGAAATGATATCATATTACTTTCCTGTTGTTTGGTTTATTTGACTGATAAATTCTGCAAACTTATCATTTTCCTTTACCTGTCTATGTGCATATGTAACTCACGCGAAATTCTCCCGCCACAGCATTCGAAGGTAGCAGAACAATTAAAAAAAAAATAACAGACACAAACGCAAAAAAAACAAACGTCTATCAAATCATATTGGTTAAATGACTCAAACCGATTCGCTCCTCTCGCTGACACGGATAACTCAGATTGTGACAGTGGGACAACGTCAACTTTAACGCAGAAAAATCCTACACCCAAACCACCCCCATATATACATATATTCAAAATGTTGAAAATATTAACAATCTCTTCAATCCACTAAATTGCGACAAACATGTAAAATACGAAATGAAGATTTTAAGTAACAACAAAATAAAAATATAAACCAAAGATTCAGTAAACTACACATCAATAATAAAATTATTAAGAGAGAAGTCAACGCAATACTACACTTTCAAGCCAAAGGAACAAAGGGGATTTAAGGTAATTCTGCGTAACATGCTCGACTCCACTCCAATAGCTCAAGAGCTTAGCGAACATGGCCACGAATTAGCTTATTTCCAAACATCATGCGAACTAAAACACCACTTCCAATGTTTTCTATCGAAAAATCCAAAATATCAATATGCGTTAAATGCGCAAGAGAACACAAAACCAGCGAATTTAAATTAAATATCGACAGTAGTAAAATTAAATGCGCTCTTTGCGGAGAAAATCATACCGCAAACTTCATATATTGAATGTATGTTATACAAATCCATAAAAATCAAGGGTCTCCCAGCACTAAGTCCAAAAAGCACACCATTAAATGCCGATGAGCTTCTAAAACAATCACTAAGAGAAAAAAGCCAAGTCTTAATTTGCAAATGGTAACACCAAATAAAACATTTGCACAGGTAGTAGCCACGAAACTGACTCTCTGCCTACAAATAACGCACTCAACGAAGTTAAAGAAATAATGAAGCAACTGCAGGGTGGGCAAAATAAGAGCTACTAATGTTAAACACAAATAACTTTTTTATTTTTTGACATATTTATTTTTCTCTTTTTGTAGGTTATTTAATATCCCAAATCGCAGATATAATGACTATTATTACCCTGCTTGTTTTGGAAACAGATGGTCAAAATAAATAATCTGAGACTAGCTCTATGGAATGCGAATGGCCTTGGTCAGTACGCATTGGAACTTAAAACTTTTCTAGATAAAAACAGAATAGATATCCTACTAGTTTCAGAAACACACTTTACGAAAAAGAGCTTCATACAAATTCCAGACTACTGTATATTTTTCACCAATCATCCGGACAAAAAGGCACATGGGGGCTCAGCTATATTATTACGAAAAGCAGTCAAATGTGTCATAATCGACCCGTATAAAAAAGGCCTCTGATGATGCCAGCTGCATATTGTCCTCCGAAACACAAGAACTCAACGACCCAATACTTCAACTATCTCACAACTCTCGGCAGCAGGTTCATTTGCGGAGGTGACTATAACGCAAAAAACACAGCATGGGGATCAAGACTAACAAACAGCAAAGGGGAAAATCGATTGGATGCAATACAAAAAAATTAAAGTGTTTATCATCGCAGGGCGACGCAGGTGCGAGGTTTAAAATGTGGGGCCTCCACGGACGCTCCGATGATATTGTTTTTTTTCAGAAAAAGAAAAGAAGCGTGTTAGTCTCGAGTTATTATAATTTTTTGACGTGATAACGTCTTATAATACGATTTAGCCGGCTGCACGCACGATAAAATGTGTCATTATCTTGCTCAATCGTCGTTATCTTACTCATTCGTCGTTATCTTGCTCATTCGTCGTTATCTTGCTTATTCGTCGTTACCTTGCTTGAGCTGCAAGCGAAACGAACGACAAAGAGCACAATCGGCCCCCGCATTCGGCAACGTTCGACATCTGGCTCTCTCCTACTTGAATGAGCATATATATGCGCATATGTATATAAATTTACATATTTGTATTTGCATATGCCTTCCTATTGATTGTTATTAATTTGATTTACTTGAAGAATTTAAAATAAAACCAAGTATATCATCATCATCCTTACCGAATTTATAATTAGTGACGACTAGTTGTTAATAATACCTGTTGTTTTAATGTTTTTATTATTAATTTATTATTATACTAGCAACCCGCCCGGATTTGCACGGGTATAAAATATATACCCTATGTCACTCACTGAAAAAACGATTAAAATCGATCCAGTAGTTTTGGCTTATTCATTACTGCCCGTGGCCCGCACTCGTTAAATTTGGAGTAAAACAATTCCTCTTTCTTTATAGCATGAAGATTTCCTGCTATCTTTGGAATATCTAAATTCATACCCTACACTTTACATATTTACTTTTTGCATTTTTACATATGTATTTATTTTATTTTTACAACAATTAATATATTACTGAATGTCTTTATATACAACGTTCATAGCTTTCTTGTCATTAGACAATACAAACATGTTTTCTATAGAGGTTACTCTTGAAAGAGCGACATACAGTTGGCCATGTGAAAAACAGTTAACGCTCAAATCAAAGCCTGCAACGTTGAATGTTTGACCCTGAGATTTATCAATGGTCATTGCAAAAGATGTCTTTACCGGAAATTGTAAGCGTTTAAATTGGAATGGTAGATCCGATGGTATCAGAGGGATTCGGGGAATCAATACATCTTCTCCGGTACCACATCCTGGGAGTATTGTGCACTCTATTACGAAAGTGATTTTACAAGCAAACCCGTGCCATTGCAAAGTTTAGGTGGATTTAGGTTTCTTAATAAAATAACAGGACAACCTATTTTCAGCTCCATTTTGTGAGGAGGGAGTCCAGACGGATTCAAAGAATTTATAAATTCTGTAGGAAAATGAACGGCTTCTTCCAAACCGAGAACAGTATCGACCGAGTAGTATATTTTCGTCGGCGCATCAATCTTTGAAATAATCAATATATTTACTTTATCTACTTGTTCGTTAGTTGGTGACAGAATAGCTCTTTCTTTAAACCAAGATATTGTCTTCTAACTTATGTTATCAATGTCTGGATAGACATTGTTAACTAACTCTTGGATGTTGTCTATCAAAACACAAAGATTTTCTAGGTTAATCCTTCCCTCACTTTGTGTTAATTCTCCATTGCCAACTTTTAGCAGCATCTCTGGAAATAGCCTGTTCTCACGTGAAGATGACGAAACCCTCAAATTAGTTTTAAGCTCTAATTTATTGACATGCGACCAAAGGTGGGATCTTTTTAGCGAAGCATTTATTTCGTCAGCACGTGTTCCTCGAGTCACAACTGGTAGGATTTGACGAAAATCTCCTGAGAACAGAATTGTACATCCACCCATAGGTGAATTTTTGTTGCGCAAATCGGGCATTGTCCTATCCAGTGCTTCCACAGACGTCTTGTTTGACATGGTAGCTTCGTCCCAGGCTATTAATGAGCAGTCACTCATCAATTTTCCTGTATTGCTCTGTTTAGAAACACTACAGACGCTGTTATCATGACCGGTGGTGATTTTCAGCGGGAGCTTGATTGTAGAGTGTGCGGTTCGGCCTCCTTCCAAAAGAGTAGCGGCAATGCCGGATGACGCAACAGCTAACGCAATTTTTCCGGTAGATCTCAATTACTAATTACTGATGTAATATCTTGAAAAATATTATTTTCAATTATATGCTGCAAAGAGCCATATATGTACATAGATTTGTTGAAATCGCTTCGCAAATAAGCTATTAGTTGTCATAAAAAGTAAATGACAAAAAATGTTATTGTATGGAATCGATAGCAAACTTAACGCACTCCGAATCAATAAAAACTATTCAAAAACTGTATTTTAATTATGTGCGATTTACTTATATAGAACGTGAAAATAGCGATTTATTTGGCTGTAAAATTGTATGTACATATAATTACATGGAATTCAGTACATACATATATTACATACATACGTCCGAAATGAAATAATGCGAGCGATTCGTAAATACATACATACATACGTCACCATACGATGTAATTCAACATTAATGAGGTGTGGTGAGATTATCGCTTAACGCCTGTTGCTTCATTCGGTTGACAGCGAACAAACACACAAACAGCTTTTTTTCGAAAACAGCTGCTTTTGTTTAAACAATTTTGGTTAAATAACAAATAAATCAATTATTTTTTTTGATGCAGAACGAAAGTAAATATTTCAAAGTTAAACTTCAAGAAAGTTTCATTTTATTTGGTTGATTCGTTTATGATTTATGGCCGTGGAAACAAAAAAATTATGTTTTTTTGCCACATTTTGACCGATTGCCACGCCCCCTTTATATATTTCTTCACATTATATTGATACAAACCTTCCTCTTTAATCAATCTATCTTTAAAAAAAAACCGCATCAAAATCCGTTGCGTAGTTTTAAAGATTTAAGTATTCAAGGGGGCATAGGGACAGAAAAAGCGACTTTGTTTTATAATATGTAGTGATATGAAGGAAAAAATGTATGGTAATACTTACCACATACCTTATAAGATATGTTGTATACTAATATATGCATATAAACATGCACACATACATATACTTTTGTGCAATTTTCATAGTCTAATATACATATGTCCTATGCCAATACATATAAACATGCATATATACAATTTCGCGCAATTTGCAAAGAAAAAGAACAAATCTATATTATATGTAAAGATGCATACAAATTATATGGACATATCAAAAGTACGAATCTATTCTGTACGCAAGCAAATGTAAGCTAATGCTTGAACTGCAAGCAAGAGCTCGGAACGAACGACAAAGACGCACAATCGGCCTCCGCGTTCGGCAATGTTCGACATCTGGCTCTCTCCTACTTGTGTGAGCATATATATGTATGTGTATGTATGTATATGTGCATATGTATTCAAATTCACATATTTGTATTTGCATATGTCTTCTTCCTGTGTGCATGGTAATGAACCATTTCTCTGTTGAGAATAGGACGATGATAGGAAAAGTAGGAAATGAAAGGGGGTGTTTCGAGTGTAATGTGTCTTGAAAAAGGCAAATCGATGATGTTGCGTCTTAGTGTTGTTAACTTATTAACGTCTGATACACAATCGAAATCGAACATATCTTTCATGAATTTGATAAATATTTCGTCATTTTTCACGTTTGTGTAAATGTAACTTGATCAATTCCATTGCGATTCAATTTACCTCCTTCTCTATATCCATACAAAATATCTATGAAACAATGAAATTAAAATTTTCGTTTGAAAATTGCAACCATTCCATCAGTATTTTCTTATGACGTTGTCACGTTAAACTATCGCCAGTAAGCCGACTTTACAGACAACCTTTATTTTTTTTATTAATATTTGGATGTACATACCTATGTATCTATGAACGTACCTAACTGTATGATACAATATGACACGGTTTATGTATGTTTCAATATACTAATATGTATATGTATGCATAATATGATAATGTACGATGGCCCGGAATTATTCTTACCTGTGTAGGCTGACACGTCCTGGTTCTTGACATTAGGGTGGCTAAACATTTCTTTACTTTAGGGTGTGGCCTAAACATGCCGGCCCCCTTGCGACAAATAATAACTGTGCTAGGACGGAGGTGTCAGCCAACGCTCGGTTTGTTGATTGTGAGACATCTGAGGCCGCCGGTGACGTCTGAAAGTTTGCTGTAAAAATATAGATATTACGTAAAAAGGAGTAAAATTTATTATATTAAAATTTGTGATAAGTTATGTACAAGTTATATTATGTGGTGGTCGAAAGTTTCGTGGTGAAAATTTCGAATCCTCACTTGACGGTGTGCCATTAAAATCGGATTCGAATTCCGTTACGGCGTCGACTACACGAATATATTTACATATGTATCCATATTGTACGTATGGGATACCAAGTGTGCGGCATTAAAGAAATTGTTCCTTTACGAAATGGAGACCAATTTGTAACGAGACCCAAGCCCAAATGCACCACCGAGATTAAAGTACCAATAATTTGTATAATATATTTAATTATACATATACATATAAATGATTGCATATTTATTATTAAAAAATAATATATTATGTTTATATATAATAACGAAGTGAAACACGTCTTCTTCTTCCAAGAACTTTATTTCAACTCGCAGTTTAACAAAAACTCTTCTTAACCTAAAGCTTAACTAATATTTAACATTTATGAGAATGGGAGAAAGTATGTTGAGTGTATGTTGAGTGCGTGAGTAAGCGTGTGGGTGTAGAGTGTGAGAAAGTATGTAAAACAGTTGTTGGTTTAAATAACAGTTAGCATAAGTAATTAAATATAAGAGTAAGATTAAGTTAGAATTAAGAGTAGGTATAATATAGGAATAGGGTGATCATGTAACTAAGTATAGTAGTATGTAACATTATAATATAACTCCTCCACCCTTAAGTTATTTGCTACCACGCAAATAAGTACCTAATAAATTTACAAAAATAGAGTTATTTTGAAGTGCATATTTGTTTTTGTTTACGCACGTAATTTCTGTCTTTTTTTTTTTTAGGTGAATAAATGCAAGATCAATATGAATTGGTAAACCTGTATTTTCTTTTCCATTGACTCTTATAATATTTAGTTTTTCGGTTATTGGAAGTATCGACAACATAATTGCCTTGACGATCATGACTTTCAAGTTTCTTATATTTCGGCTGAGCTTTCTCTATTTGCCTATGGACAACTATATTTTCCAACTGCTCCCCTTCACAGTTTCTATCCACATTTAATTTATTAATTTTTTGTATTTTACGCTTTTCATATTCGTTACTCAAATTTTCTATTTCTTCTTTACTAAAATTTTTAACTATAAAATCAATAGGTCTTTTTTTCGTATTTGAGTGTATAGTTCTATTATAAGTTTAAAAAATTTTGAATAATTTTTCTTCTAAGGTTAATGTTGTATTACTTTTATCTGCTTTTAATATTCGTAGATGCTCATTGAGTGTGCCATGTAACCTCTCAATGTCTGAGTTTCCGGTTTTAAGATATGGTGTCGTTGTGTGCGTATCAATCTTCTGTTCTTTTAAAAACAATTTAACTGCGCTATGAAGTATGCAACGATCGTTGTCAAATATAAGTTTATTCATTTTGCCTAAAAATAAAATTCGCTCTTTTAAAGCTGCTAAAATTGATATCCAATTTCGATCATTCAATTTGTGAAATGTCGCATACTTAGAAAATGTATCTATTGTGGTTAAATAAAATGTATTCCTGCAGGGAAACCAAATGTCAATATGAACTATATCGTTAAAGTGTGATGGACTTTCAGAAATTTGGTATGGAATTTTGATAGGATTTCTGTCATGTTTAGCAATATTACATATAGAGCAATTATTTATAAAAATCGTTATTATTTTATATAGTTTAGGGTAAAAGTATTTATTTTTTAGTTCTGAATATACTTCCTGTATTCCCCTATGGTTATTTCGAATATGTTCTTTTTCTATTATTGTTAACATGTCATTTTTATCCGTAACTTCTATTAAAACAACGTTTGATTTGTACAAAGTAAGATTATTATTCTCAAAAAAATTTACGTATATATACTGGAACTTTATAAATAGTTCATTATCATCACAAAAAATGCACATAATTCCCTTGTTTATCAAGACTTTTTCCATGATATCTTTTAAATTCGAGTTTTTCGTTACTACTATATGAGTCTGACACTTTTTGTTAACGATTTTTATAAAAAACTGTTCACTTTGACCGTAACTGAGATATATCTGATTTTTGTAATAATTAATGCTTTTTTCTGTTATAAATATATATTTTGAATTATCCTCAAGAGTACTGTGTGCTGTTTCTATAGACATTGAGTCCAAATTATCACACTTTTCATCATCAATTTCCATTTTACTGCCTTCAATATTATTGTACAAATTAGCTACTTCACTATTTTTATTATACTGCTCAAAATATCTGCTTAATGTATCTGCAACGTTATTATCTTTTCCCTTAATATACGTTATTTCAAAATCGTATTCATTTAGAAGTATTTTCCATCTTTGTAATTTCATATTAGGCTCCTTTAGATTGTGAAGCCAAATAAGCGGTTTATGATCCGTTTGGATGATGAACTTTCGTCCATATAAATAAGTTCTAAAATGCTTTACAGCCCATACCATAGCCAGAGCTTCTTTCTCTATAGTGGAATATCTTATCTCATGATCACATAAAGTGCGAGATGCATAGCATATAGGGTGATTTTTTTGGCTTAGTACCGCGCCAATAGCGAACTGAGATGCATCAGTTGTAAGCACAAATTTTTTACCAAAGTCTGGTGGCTATAAGACAGGTTCATTGGTAATTAGAGTTTTTAATGTATTAAAAGCTTTTAAAAAATCTATATTTTTAAAATCCAATATTGCGTTTGCCTTCAGAAATCGAACCATTGGGTAAGCTACTTTTGCGTAGTCCCGTATAAATTTTCTATAATATCCTGTCATACCAAGGAATTGTTTTATTTCTTTTACACTAGTTGGGGGTTTCATATTATTAATCGCCGTTATTTTCGAAGGATCCGGTTTTATACCGTCTTCAGATACAATGTGTCCCAGAAATTTTGTTGTGAAGTCAGCAAATTGACATTTGTTAAATTGAATTTTTAAATTCGACGCTCGTAGAGTATTAAATATTTTCTTAATTGAGACTACATGCTCGTCAAAACTAGTTGAAAATATAAGTATGTCGTCTAAGTAAACAACACAAATTTTATTTATATATTCCCTTAAAACATAATTAATTAACCTCTGAAAGGTGGCAGGTGCTGTCTTAAGGCCAAAGGGCATACGGGTGAATTCATAATGGCCATCTACCGTTGAGAAAGCCGTTTTTGCTCTATTATTAGGGTGTACTTCAATTTGGTGAAATCCCTTTGCTAGGTCAATTGTGCTGAAGTAGCAACATTTTCCCAATTTGTCGAATATGTTTTGCATATTCGGAATTGGGAACTTATCATCGACTATTTGATCATTGAGCTTCCGGTAATCAATGACAACTAGCCATTGCGGTGCCCCATCTCTATTCGCCTTTTTGGGTACAACCCATAAAGGTGAATTATATGGGCTATTACTTGGTACAATTATTTTTTGAGCTAGCATATCACGAATTTGCCGATCTACTTCCGATCGATGTATTACCGGATACCTATAAAGTTTACTGTACACTGGGATATCAGTTTTTGTTATTATTCTGTGTTGAATTTCTTTGGTAAAGGGCAAGCTTTCTCCTTCTTTGTAAAATATATCCTGATATTCGTTTAAAAGTGTACTTAGTATTTCCTTGTCTCTTATATTTAAATGTTTAGCAAAAATATCATTGGAGGATTTATCTATTCTATCTTCATAAGTAAGTATTTCTAAGTTTCCATTTTTTAAATATTCATTTTCTAAAATCTCTTCTTCTTTATTAAAATATATAGGTATAGTTGCTTCATCGGTTTTTAGTTTTCTATTTTGATAATCGATTATTGTATTTAAAAAAAGTAAAATATTGTTTCCTATAATACCATCGAAATATTTATGAAATGAGTATTCCAGAAAGCTCACACAAGTATTGGGTTTTTTAAATTCTTTAAATAAAGGTATAGAATATTGCTTACTCGTATAGACAGTTCTTCCCAAAACTTTTAATACGCGAATGATTGGCTTAACAGCATACTAAGGGTTGCATACTTCAGGATTTATTATGCTATACTCTGCCCCTGTATCAATTATAAACCTAAGCTTTCTAATATGCGTATCAATCACTATATAGGGTAATTTCTTTTCCCGGGATATTGAAAATTTTGAAAACTCTCGTTAACACCTAACTCCATTGGTTCAACTGATGTATTTTTATAATTTTGGTTACTGTAAGGAATCCTATTTGTATCAATATAATTTGTTGTTTGAAAATTGTTTTCTGGTTGCCGGCCTGTTTGTCTGCTATACCTATTACTAAACATCGGCTGTGATGAAAAATTTTGACTATCGTTTGCATGACGCTGCTGGAATGTTGTATTGTTGTTGTAAGGTTGTCCACTGTTGTTCTTGCTAAAATTTTGTCCATTATATTTGTTATAGTAAGATTTACTGTCATTACTGTTGTAGTTTTGCCTACTACTATTACGAAATTGTCTATCATTATTGTTGTTGAAATTTTGTCTAATACTATTTTTATTATTATTTTGTTGAAAATTTGAATTGCTGCATGTTATATGTGTAACATGATCACAATATTTTTTATTGTTATATTTCAGATACCCATTGGATTTTATTATATCATACGCGTCTTTTAAATTTTTCGGATTCCTGCTCACAATAATACTCCTAACAGGCTCCGGTAATCCATATTTGAAAGAATTGAGAGCAATTCTGCCATTACTTTCAGAATTAATTTCTAAGAAATTGTTATTACTAAAATACAGAGCATTATTTAAGCGACATAATAAAGCATTTAGATTATTATAAAAATTTTCTATAGTTGAATCACACCGACAAGATCTTATTTTATCAATTAACTCATCAAGAGATTTTCTTTATTTCTGGCCAGGTGTCTACATTGCCATTAATTAGAATTGATCTTCTTGCACTTCCAATTACTTTGTCTTTAATATTACCCATAAGCAAAATTTTAAACTCTATAGGGAACGATTCTAATATGGGTATCATTAAATCAATTCTTTGTACAAAACTTAAAAGAGCATCTGCATTTCCATCATAGCTTGGTATACTACTTAAATTTGTAGAAATAATCTTAAATTTAGTGTTTACATCTAAGTTATCCATTTTATATTTATACTTATTTTATATTCGTTTGTCCTTTATTTATTTCCTTTTTCTTTGCTTTTTCTTCAACCACTGCCCTCGCTGATATGTTCTCCGATGCCGCCGCTGCTGCTTTCTCGCTGCTGTTGTGCTTGATGTTGTTGCTGTTGATGGTGCTGCTGCTGCTGTTTTTGTTGTTGAAAGTGTTGCTGCTGCTGCTGTTGATTTGGCTTTATTTTATTCCAGCCTCTCACTTTGAATTGACTTCAAGGTGACCTTTAATTGACTTCAAGGTTTTATTTTCCAGCATTTCAATAATAGGAACGAATGTTTATGAAACTGGATTCACGTTTACACCTGAATATACAACCGTCGGCATTTTTCACAATTTTTTCACTGCCATTTAGCACTAGAAAGATTACTTTTAAAACACCGGTGCGCTTAAAATCTACTAAGCATTTCCCGTTAGTCGGCCTTTAGATTTTCACACAATAACGGTAAAAAAAAATTAAGTCTCGAATTAACAAGTATTTCTTTTGTTTCTCAAACAAATCTGTTTTACTCGAAGCGCCGCCACACTTTACGTGCATTCTGTTGCGCTACCGAATTCCAACTTTTAATAATTTTTTAATTTTTGCCGTGCCTTTTAGGCCTTTAACCGACTGCGCCAATAACGAAGTGAAACACGTCTTCTTCTTCCAAGAACTTTATTTCAACTCGCAGTTTAACAAAAACTCTTCTTAACCTAAAGCTTAACTAATATTTAACATTTATGAGAATGGGAGAAAGTATGTTGAGTGTATGTTGAGTGCGTGAGTAAGCGTGTGGGTGTAGAGTGTGAGAAAGTATGTAAAACAGTTGTTGGTTTAAATAACAGTTAGCATAAGTAATTAAATATAAGAGTAAGATTAAGTTAGAATTAAGAGTAGGTATAATATAGGAATAGGGTGATCATGTAACTAAGTATAGTAGTATGTAACATTATAATATAACTATATAAATGAGGCTCGTCACCCAAACAATGTGCAAACAAAATAAACGGAATAAGAAAATTGTTAGTTTAGATTGAAAATAACTGCCGCGCGCACTTATATTTTTATTGTCTGTTTTTTTATTTTTATTATTATTATTTTTTTTTCACCAAAAAAAAATTTGTGTAATAAATTCCACGTACCTTTATATGCTGGAATAGGAATGTTTTGACCACTGCCTTTTTAACACACTTTTATTAGGTCGGGTTGTATGTATGTATGTATGTAACGGAATCTTTGAGCTTAATTTTCACTGGCTTCTAAAAATCTGATCGACTTAGAATTTTGCACACCTATCAAGGACCGATGACAATGCAATAATTTGATAAAAGTTTTCCATTTTCCTTATTAGGATTGCCAGGATTAATATTTTCTTTTTTTACCTGTGGGCAAAACGTAAAGTGAATTTGGTTGTAAAATGAAAAATCTTTATTTATTCTTGTAAATCAATTTCATCCCCTTCAAAACAATCCCCTCTCGATGAAATGCACTTATGCCAACGATTTTTCCAATCCCCGAAATATGCCAAATAGTCCATTTCCGGTATAGCCATCAGCACCTTCTTCGATTCAGCTTTTATCTCCTCAATCGACTCGAAACGCGTTCCCCGGAGTTGTCTCTTGAGTTTTGGGAATAGCCAGAAGTCACACGGAGCCAAATCAGGCGAATACGGTGGTTGCGGAACGATATGCGTGGAATTTTTGGCGAAATGGTCATGAAGAACGAGTGCAGTGTGAGACGGTGCATTATCGTGATGCAAAAACCAAGAGTTGTTGGGCCATAATTCTAGTCTTTTTAGATGAATTGTTTCACGTAAACAACGCATAACGCTCAAATAATATTCCTTATTAAAAGTTTGGCCAGGTGGAAGGAATTCATAGTGCACCACACCACGAAAATCGAAAAAAACTGGTCAATGGAGTTGGGTAGCCGTTTCTCAGGCTCCCTCCACGAAATAAGTTCTTCATCCCGATTACTTCTTTATCACGGCCGATAACTGCATAGCTTTAGACTCACAGTCGATAAGAAAGGAATTAAATATAACACGAATATATCGAATCATTAATTCACTGACTGCAATGATAACAATAATTTTCATTCATAAAAAAAAATAGTTTAAAAAAAAAACTTAAAAACACGCTTTTTTGCTAATCGAACTAAAATGTAGAAAATAAAAAATAGTTAAAAAAAACTAATATAAAAAACACGCTTTTATTGCCAATCGAACTAAAAAGTATAAAATAAATTTTAATGACAAAGATACCCATAATGAAGTAATAGCACTTGAACGATCAGTCATACTCAACTGCCTCAGAACAGAATTATAACAAAAATTAAGATACAAATAGAATAATTCAAATTAGAGTTAAAAGCGTGGGATGCATTTTGCTTCACTTTCATAACCCTCTGTACGTAGGTAGTTGCCAATAGAATGATTGTAATATTTACTATATCAAGCATCCCACGCTTTTAACTCTAATTTGAATTACTCTATTTGTATCTTAATTTTTGTTATAATTCTGTTCTGAGGTAGTTGACTATGACTGATCGTTCGATTTGCTATTACTTCATTATAGGTTCCTTTGTCATTAAAATTTATTTTCTACTTTTTAGTTCGATTAGCAATAAAAGAGTGTTTTTTAGTTTTTTTAAACTATTTTTTATTTTAGTTACAAACGTGTAGAAATCACCTCACAATTAAACCGAACTTCGAATGCAATCATTCACGCAATAACCTTATTAACACCAACGGTCAAACACACAACCAAAAGAAAATGAATTTCAGACAATATTAAAAGATAAAACTTAAAAGAAAACTAAGGAAACAATGGCAAACAGCAAGACACCTAGACATCAAAACAATCTTAAACAAAGTGGCTAAGGATATTAAACAGATGTTAAAGGAATTTGAAAATAAAAAGCTACAATCTTATCTGGCAAGTTTAGACTCTATAAAAAATAGCAAACTCTAACTATGGAAAGCGACGAAGAACATAAACAAAACAACACTTCCTCAACATGCAATTCTTACCGAAAATAATATGTGGGCGAAAACAAATTTGGATAAAGCTTGCGAACTTGCGAACTACTCCAAAAATACCTTCTGCAATCAAAAATACGAAAGGAAATTGATAACAAAAATTATTGTGTTGGTTCATTATTGGTGCTCCACAAGGAAGCTTTTTGGGGCCACTCTTATATATTATCTATACATATGATATAACCTGCCCAAGTGACGATAGCTTGATTGCAACCTTTGCTGATAACACCGTTTTAATGACCTCTGTCGTCAACCCGCTTGCAAATTTAACCCTCTTCTGGTTAACGACTGATTTTGAAATTAAATTAGTCAGATTAAGGCAGCGGCAAATTCAACGAACGGCACACTGCGGTATGTATATACAATAATTAACGCTAATTCTATGCATGCGCGTTTTTACATACAAGTGTGTCCGCACAATAGGTAACGGTCAATGCAGAGTCCTTATTTCATTTTTTGTTATTCGTATACATATGTACAAACGAGCATGCATAGAATTAGCGGGAAATGAAACACATAGAATATATAAATCAAATAATCAGGTGCTCCCAACATTCCCGCCTCCGTGAATCAAGCCGATTCACCACCATCATCGTCCAGAAAAGCCAATTTGGAGACGGCGCGGCGCTTTATTCCACTCGAAGCGCGTACGTCAGCTCGTCTGAGCTCACCATCCACTCCTGCGTACAAGCATTCCACCTTGCGTCGACACCAGCCCCGACGAGATATATTGGGATCGCATATAAAGACGAGGTCATCTATCTGCAGAGTGTTTGTTCTTTGGCACCACTTAACCCGGCGTGGCAATGTCGGAAGGTATTCCGCTATCCATCGTTTCCAAAAATGGTCCCTTAGTTGTCGAACAAAACATGTATTTTCCAGAACTTCGCTGACAATCGAAGTTCGCCGTGGGTTGGCTTCCCCCCGAAGGAAGACATTTGGAGTCAGCGGCTGCTCCTGGTTGACATAGATGGTCAAGTGCGTCAATGGCCGAGTATTCACAATATTTTACGCCTCGATTAGGAAGCAGTGCTCCCGTGACGACGTTTCTTTCAAAGTGCGTCGTAGTACTCTCTTGACGCACTGCACCAATCGTTCCCAAGCGCCCCCTCTGCCGGGCTGAAAGGCGAGTTAAAGATCCACTTTACGCCCCTTTGCGACAGCTCACTCTGCAGGCCATTGCAATCAAAGACTTCACTGAAACGCTTTGCTTCCATGTCAGCGCCGACGAAGTTCTTCCCATTATCGGACCTCATACATACGGGAACGCCGCGACGATTTATGACATGACATGCACAGTCCTGACTGTCAGGCATGTAAATAACGCCACCCATTTTTTTCGTTGGCGTGGCGAACACTTCCTCTTATCGGTCCAAAGTAATCAAGGCCTGTATAGCTGAATGGCCTGACATAAGGAGTTAGTCTATCAATCGGAAGAGGGCAAATCAATGGCGATACGGCATGCATTTTTCTTAGGCGGCATATGGCGCAATTGGCGGCCATACTCAGCAGTAAAATTCTGAGGCGCAGTACCCAATAAAGGCGACGCATCTCACAAATAGTGGCTTCTAGATTTTGATGATCATTTTGACGTGGTAGTGCATGGCGACCAGATTTGAGATACAATGCTTTGGCGGCAGTATGATGGGGCGTCTCGCGCTTATTGGGAGCCAGCTGGCAGCTTCTATGCGTCCTCGAAGAACACCATCTTCGTCTACATAAGGCGAAAGTTGAATGAGTGAACTGGTGCGTGGTAGGTTGCAACCGCTTTCGATATGCTGAAACTCTTCGGCGTACTCACCACGTTGTTTTGGAGTCACTCCAAATGACGCAGTCATCGATGTCCAAGGAGTGCTCCTCTCGGAGGCAGCTCATCAAACGCGTACCTAATACGGCTGCCTGAAGCTCCAATCGAGGGAACGTCAATGACTTCATCGGCGCGCATTTAGCTTTTGCAGAGATAAATACGACTTCCACCTCACTGGCGGTATTAGTTCACCTCCAGTAGTCTACCGCGGCAGAGACATACTCCCTGGCGTCAACGAAATCATGGAGCTGCAAAACTTCAGCTTTACCATTTCGACAATAGTATCGAGAGATGGTATATTCGGCAACAATTGGCAGTTGCTTACGCCATCCTTCCCATGCGGTATTTACATTGTTTGGCAGTGGCTCGTCCCACCGGATGTCATTCTTCCACATTTCCCGCATGAATATCTTGGCGCCCACTTCAAAGTTGTTAAGAAAGCCGAGCCCATGCGTCACTTGCCTGGCTTGTTTGTATTTCTAACGGCAAAATTAGGCAAGTACCATGTCCAATTGTAAGTTTTTTTTTTTTTTTTTTTTTCCCCCTGTCCATTGACATTAAGTACGTTGTTTAACAATTTGGCCAGGATTTACATACATCGCTTAATGACCAGTGCCAAAGCGATAAAAATTAAAATAAACGAAATAATACTATATACAATTAAATAATATTCAATACAAGTTTTACTCTACATAATTACAATTTTACAAAACTTTAACAGCAATTTAGTTGTAAGTTAAAGCAGCTTTTTCTGGCGACAGCTTTCGTGGGTAGTCCTTCGTAACGTAAAAACATATGATGCGGTTATATTCAGCGGCAAAGTCTGAGCCACATTTTCGCTTAATACCCGCTAGTATTTTCAAAGCCATAGAATAGCTGGCAGGTAGCTGTATGTCGGAACGCTCCCAGAGCAGACCAGTCTGGTACCTTCCTTCAACGCGGCATGTAGTAGACTTCAAGATTTCGCGAGCATGGACATCAGCTTCACTCTAAGTTTTCAGCGACCATATTATGTAGAGATTCATCAGTGTGGCAGTTAACGAATAAGCATGATAGCACTGATAGATAAGAGTTCATTGTTGGCCCAACCACAACCCATCCTTGCTCAGTATTGGCGGCGAATGGCCCACACTTGTTGAGATGCATTGTAGTTGATGGCAAACCAAGTGGCAGTGGTCGAGTCCGATTAGCAGCATTGGCTTGACTTGTGCGTATGGTTCAACTGCCAGCTTATTCCACTGCCTTTCATGGCAAAGAAAATCAGCTTTACTCAGACTCTGAGAAGGCAGCTGCAAGTTTGAAACGCCGTAAACCCTTCGTAACTTATGTCTCTTTTGCATACCGGCTCCACTCACGAGTAGATCTACCACCATTGCTGGCTCTTGTCCTCCTAACCGCTGCACGTTCAAGCGTTCAGTCCGGCCACGTAAGCCAAGCTCTTCAATTAGTGTGCTACCAATCATTGTTATTGACGAACCTTCATCTAAAAGTGCGTCCGTCTCAACGCGCTTTTGGTTCCCATACAGTACAACCGGCAGAATCCGAAATAACAACTTGCTTTTGTTATCTGTACTGCGACTAAGGACCGCTGTACCCGCATCTCCTTGCTGTTCAATACGCGAAGCCGGCTGCGTCCTCGTACTAATACCTTTACGTTGAACGGCAATGGAAGCACGTCATTGGTGACCTCGAGGCGGCGGTGACTCATTTGACGACCCATCGATAGTTTTCCCCATTTCGTGTAATAATTTATGATGTCACCGTTTGCACCCGTCGGTTTGCAATTGCGCGACCCATGTCCAACGTTGAGACATGAGCAACAAACGTCGTCGTTTCACTTCCTCCCAGCATTCCGGTACTGTAAGTTGGCTGAACTGGGAACAGTCGACTGTCTTTTGTTGGCCCTGGCAAATAGGGCAGGCTGAATGACGTTGTGATTTGGTAGCGTGCAGCACATTCCGGCGCTTCGAGTCTTTCGCTGCTTCCCTATCGTAAACCGTGCAGATGACATTGGCAGGGTGCGTGAGCCAATCGCTAAAATGCTGAACCGTTGCATAAGGCTGTAAAGACGACGCGAAAACCGCCCATTCCATACGCTTGCTCATGGGTAACTTTACAACGAGCTCATCGAGGAGTGTTGGATTCACTAAATACTGCTCTCCGCCACACGCAGAACCTAAAAATGCACAAACGTTGTTAATCTTTGTCGCAAATGGTATCAACTTTACCACTGAGCTTTCCGATATCGGAGCAATTTCTCGAACAGGGGCTAGCTGGCTTCGAATTAATTGCTCTGGGCGACCGAATCGGAACTTAAGTTCTGAATGATATTGGCCACGTTGTTCGAATGGATTAGTAGCGATTTAACAGCTTCTCGGGTTTTACTCTTTAAGCACTTTTGCAGGCGTAAGTGGTTTTCAAAGCAACCCACCAAACTCCGGCAAATCTTGCAATTTCCTTGGCTGCGTTGAAGGCTGTAAGGGTACGGAGTCCACATTAGCGGAAATTGGCACCGTTGATGGAAGACTGCTAAAAAATGTGTCGCACGGAGGCAAAGTCGAGTTGGTGTACGTCCCATTTGTTGAGGATGTGTAAATAAGCGGTGAGGAACAAGTGGCGGTGTACATCTGATAACGTGTAGTGTCCTGAGGTGACCGGGGCGACTGCACATTATGCACACAGGTAGCAGCACAAGTTACTAACGGCGATTGCGGCTGAAGCAACTGGATCTGCGTCATCGGCAGGCTTGATGACGGCAAGGCAGATTCGTTGGCGGAACTCTTGGTGGTTGCACTGGCTATGCTTTGCGAAACAGCGCGGTGGGCTTCGTTAACTCGTCTTCCCTTATTTTTTCTTGGGCAACTTTCAGGCTGCGTTCAAGCGCGGCTATGCGTTTTAGCATAGCCTGAAACATCACTTCCTGGCAGGTGGCAGATGAAGCACGAGTACTGACTCCTCCGGCTACTGGAGTATTTGACAAATCAATTATACCGACGGCAGTGCCAGTATCCGATACCTTCTGCTGGTCAGCCACTGAGGCAGGTGAAGTGGCTTTTGAAACTGGTATAGCCATGATTCAACTAGGTCCTGGATATCACACGCAATGCGAGATAAAGATTTTGTCGTCAACCAGCTTGCGAATTTTACATTCTAACGTTTATTTCGCAAGGTGTCTTTCGTTCCTCTTCTTGTTAACGACTGATTTTGAAATTAAATCAGTCAGATTAGGGCAGCGGCGAATTCAGCGAACGGCGGTATGTATATACAAAAATTAACGCTAATTCTATGCATGTGCGTTTGTACATACAAGCATGTCCGCACAATAGGCAAGGGTAAATGCAGAGTTCTTATTTCATTGTTTCTTATTCGTACCTATACATATGCACAAACGAGCATGTATAGAATTAGCGGGAAATCAAACACATAGAATAGATAAATCAAATAATCAGGAGACCGAAGGAGAAACTTAAATGTTGCCACAAATAAACTAAATAGTTACAACAGCTACTTAACTCAACGCTGACCTGGTTCAATACATGGGGAATCGAAGTTAACAGAGATAAAACTATCCAAGTATCATAACATCCACAAGCAGAAAGTGTGATCCACAAATAGTGAATAGAGAAATGAAATTAAAAACAGATTCAGACAACTCTACTGGCTACTACGAAACGACTCGCGACTTTCACTTGGTAATAAATTATTAATTTACAAAACTCGTATACTCTAATCTGGAAATATGGCATCGAACTATGGGGAACAGCAAGCAAATCAAACCTTAATATAATATAACGACTACAATAAAAAATCCTAAAGACTATCACAAACACAGGTTGGTACATAACCAATGGTGGTATATACAGGGACCTCAAAATAAAATTTATGAAAGACGTCATTCGAGAATGCAGCACAAATCATATTCACAGACTACTAACACACACAAACGAAGAAATGTTGAAAATTCCCCATTCAGAACTGCAAAAACGAAGACTAAAACGAATAACATCTCTAGCACATACTTCATCACTAAAATATTTATTTATTTAATATATGGAAAATAACAATAAATTATTATTTTAAAGTAAAAGGAGCACTAGCTGCCAAGGCTTACGGCTCAATGCTCTAATAAGATTATATTTTGACTAGAAAAGTTAATAGCTTAACTTAGGACAGGTTATTTTTTGGAAAAGATTATTAACCACTATCGACACATGAATTAATAAAGAAATTAACTTCCCGCATTGATATTTAAGTGAAGAGACTTATGGTTTAAATCAATTTTCTTAGATCTGCTCTAATTAAGTATTCTGTAATTTTTTCAATGCTTTCCTGAAAAGGTGTCTTTAGAATTTCCGATGGAAGATGATTCCTGAAACTTGTGTTCCTGAGATTCATAACATGCGTGCAGTCGTCCAAAAGGTGTTTGACTGTTAATGTTGACATGGTGCAGTACGGGCAGGAAGGTGGCCTCTCACCATTTATAATGTACGAGTGAGTACCGATTGTGTGTCCAATACGAAGTCGGATGAAGGCAGTTATGTCCTCGGTACGTCGTATGGCTTGATAGTTGGGTTTAGTGCTAGTTGTATTTAAGCTTGAATAATGGCGTTTCACTGTTTTCCATGCCTCAGTTCTTTTTGCCTCCAAAGATTTATTAACTAGTCCGTAGATGTCTTTCATCAGCATACAATCAAATGTGTGCAACGGGTCCATTAATGCAGCCTTAGTTTTTTGGTCGGCAAGCTCATTCCCTTTAATAATAACGTGCCTAGGAATCCATATTATTTTGACTTTATTTTGATGCTCAATACGCTCGAAAGAAGAGGTGATGACTGTGTACACAGAACAGTAGTAAGATAGTTGACCCTTCGTTATTGTTTCACCATCAGCATGTACTAATGCAACCGTGGTGTGTTATAGAGTTTTTAAACAATCTTCTCTTCTTCTTAATTGGCGCCATAACCGCTTTCGCGATTTTGGCCGAGTTTACAAAGCGCGCCAGTCGTTTCTTTCTCGTGCTATCCGGCACCAATTGGACACACCAAGTGAAGTCAAGTCCTTCTCCACCTGATCTTTCCAACGCAGAGGAGGCCTTCCTCTTCCTCTGCTACCACCATCTGGTACCGCATCGAATACTTTCAAAGCCGGAGCGTTTGTATCCATTCGGACGACATGACCCAGCCAACGAAGCCGCTGGATCTTTATTCGCGCTATGTATATGTCGTCGTAAGGCTTATACAGCTCATCGTTCCATCGTCTGCGATATTCGCCGTTGCCAACGTGCAAAGGTCCAAAAATCTTACGCAGAATCTTTCCCTCGAACACTCCAATCGTCGCTTCATCGAATGTTGTCATCGTCCAAGCTTCTGCGCCATACGTTAGGACGGGCATGATGATAGTCTTGTAGAGTGTTAGTTTTGTTCGTCGAGAGAGGACTTTACTGCTCAGTTGCCTACTTAGTCCACGCTAGCACTTGTTGGCAAGAGAGATTCTACGTTGGATTTCAAGGCTGTCATTGTTATCGGTGTTAATGCTAGTTCCTAAATAAACGAAGTCTTTTACAACCTCGAAATTATAACTGTCTACAGTAACGTGGGTGCCGATACGCGAGTGCGCCGACTGTTTGTTTGAAGACAGGAGGTACTTCGTTTTCTCCTCGTTCACCACCAGACCCATTCGCTTTCCCTCTTTATCCAGTTTGGAGAAGGCAGAACTAACAGCGCGGTTGTTAAGGCCGATGATATCGATATCATCGGCATACGTCAACAATTGTACGCTCTTATTAAATATTGTGCCTGAGCGATTAAGTTCTGCGGCTCGTACGATGCTCTCCAACATCAGGTTAAAGAAGTCACACGACAGCGTATCACCCTGTCTGAAACCTCGTTTGGTATCAAACGGCTCGGAGAGGTGCTTGCCAATTCTGGTGGCGCTACTGGTGTTGAGCAACGTCATCTTGCATAGCCGTATTAGTTTTGTGGGGATACCAAATTCAGACATCGCGGCATACAAGTAACTCCTTTCCGTACTGTCGAATGCAGCTTTGCAATCGACGAAAAAGTGGTGCGTGTTGATTCTCATTTCGTGGGTCTTTTCCAAGATTTAGCATATTGTAAATATTTGGTAGATGGTAGACTTTCCACGTCTAAAGCCACACTGAGAAGGTAAAATCTGTTGGTTGACGGTGGGCTTCAGCCTTTCACACAATACGCTCGATATAACCTTATACCGATAGTTAGAAGACTAATCCCGCGGCAATTGGCACGGATTGCAGGATCACCCTTGTTATGGATTGGGCAGAGCACACTTAAATTCCAATCGGCAGGCATGCTTTCATCCGACCATATTTTGCATAGAAGCTGGTGCATGCACCTTACCAGCTTCTCGCCACCATGTTTGAATAGCTCAGCCGGCAGTCCGTCGGCGCCCGCAGCTTTGCTGTTCTTTAGCCGCGTTATAGCTATTCTCACCTCGTCAGGGTCGGGTAGCGGAACGACAATTCCGTCGTCGACGATTGAGGGATCGGGATCTTCACATTCTCTGTGACATGCGCAGCTGTCACTATTTAACAGGTT
Source organism: Anastrepha ludens (assembly GCF_028408465.1). Classification (NCBI taxonomy): domain Eukaryota; kingdom Metazoa; phylum Arthropoda; class Insecta; order Diptera; family Tephritidae; genus Anastrepha; species Anastrepha ludens. Next base: position 1,301,180 of record NC_071503.1, on the reverse strand, counting down.
CGAGAAGTGCTCCCACCATAATTTAAGATTGCTCTGGATGTCAGTCACCAGTTCGCCGTCTTTGCTCTTACAGGAAATCGCCCCGGTCTTAAAACCTTCTGTAAGCCGCCGAACTTTCTAGTAGAATTTTCGGGCGTAGTTCCTGTTGGGAAGCATCGCAAACTCTTCGCACTCACGTATTTCGGCCTCTCGTTTCTTCTGTCGGATAATAAGTCTCTCTTCCTTTTTCAGCTCTCTGTAGCGGTTCCACATGCCTCGCGTTGCGCCCGATCGCAGCGTGACTCTATAGGCGGCATCCTTTCTTCCTGCGGCAGCAGGACATTCCTCGTCGAACCAACGGTTTTTTCGGGCTCGCCGGAATCTGATTTATTTTTCGGCGGCGGTACGTAGGGAACAAGAAATGTTGCTCCATTGCTCGCGCATGCCGGTTTGTTGGGCAGTGGTCTCTTAGAGCAGGAGTGAGAGTCGAATGGCGAATCTTCTGGTTGTCTGTTGTGATTGCAGCATTTGGATGTTGAACATTCTTTGCGTAGGTAGATGTACGTTTTTTCTATCACAACATGAGCGATCGGGTTTCGCGTTTTTCGAACAGGAGACAGCCAGGTAGGTGGTGTATCTTTTTATGCTGGAATCTGGTGCTACAGACTACCATGTTTCGGGCCCCGGCGAAATCGATCAGTCTCTATCCGTTACCGGATGTTTCGTTGTGCAGACTGAATTTTCCGACTGTGGGACCAAAAAATCCCTCCTTTCCCACCACGGCGTTTAAGTCGCCAATCACGATTTTTATGTCGTGGGGGGGGGCAGCGCTCATAGGAACGTTCCAAGCGCTCATAGAAGGAATCTTTGGTCGCATCGTCCTTCTCTTCCATCGTGGCGTGGGCGCAAATTAGCGAGATGTTAAAAAATCGCGCTTTGATGCGGATTATTGCGAGACGCTCGGCCACCGGAGTGAACGACAGTACTTGGCGACGAAATCTCTCTCCCACAACAAATCCGACACCGAATTTGCGCTCCTTTACATGGCAGCTGTAGTAGACGTGGCAAGCTGCTATGTTTTTTTTACCTTGCCCCGTCCATCGCATCTGTTGGATGACAGTGATGTCAGCCTTTACTCTCACGAGGGCATCAACCAGCCGGGCAGAGGTACCTTCCCCATTAAGGGACCAGGCATTCCAGGTGCATGCCCTCAAATCACATTCCTTATTTCGTTTGCAGACGTCGTCATCAGTAAAGGCAGTTCTCATCCGAGGCTTTGCAGTTCTTTTCATTGGGGGGGATTTTTATGTGGCGGGTCCCAAACCCAACGCACAACCAGCTATCCTGGAATGCTTCGCCTTCTCACGTTAGCTCTCTCCTGAACGGGTGTTCGGAAGCTACCCAGAGGATACGTGGGCTAATCCCGGACGTTGTGAGCTGCTTGAACCATATGCAGAACGATCATCCTGGCCACTCCCAAGGGAATGGCTGAACTTTCCCCAATAGCGTGGACTTCTACACATGGAGCCATTCTCCTCTTTGAACAATCAGTGTAGATAATTTTCCATTCAGGTCTAAATGGTGCGACGTATTCTTCAAACTTACGCTGATATTCTAATGAACTGGTGTTGGATTTAGGAAGTCTCGCTATACCAAAAAGGAGTGGGACTGGACTTGGGGGTCCTTTTTTGTAATCTAAACAGTGTTCCTTAAAATTAAGAAGCTTATCAAAGATAATTCTAAGAAATGGTATGCTGTGAGCATTTACAGTATTTGTACAATATTATTATAGACTACATTTAAGTTATTATATTTATGCTTTCTATAACACATATCTGAAAAGATTTACATTGATTAAGGAAAGGTGGAGTTGCCTAATCTTCCATCGGGCGCGTCTCAGGTAGTGGATAGGGAAGCCTTGACATCACCCCTTCCCTGATGGGGTGGGTTCAACACTCATGTGATGACTCAAAGTTGACATAGAATCAGGGTGCCATCCGCGAACCAAACTGGCTTGGGAGCAGTTCCGAATAAAAACCATCCTGGGTAATGGACAACGCAGAGGATATTACACTGACAATCCACCCGCTTCGACGGCAGGGGCATGGATTCTGGACGCCCCATCCATTACCCAAGTCTCTCAGCTCTATGAGCGACAGCGCATCCTGGAGGGGACGGGGGTTGCTATCGCAATCTCCTCTTCTTCAGAGCCTGAAAAACGTTTTCTTGTTTCGGAGGGCCTTAGTTGTTAGGTCTCTTCGGTGGCGGCACGACCACCCAAAGAAGCCGGGAAATCGAAGAGCGTGGCATGCAGAGAGGGAAGAAAGAGGCGGGCAAGGCTCATGCGAGAGAAATACTCATGTGGCTTTGCCGACCCTTCTGCGTCTGTATTTCCAATAGACCTTGGTCGGCGGAAGTAACACCATCGGAAGCTACCGAATCCTCGGTGGGCACTTGCGTTCCCAAGCTGTCTTCCTTTCCAGTAGGCGGAGAAGGACAGTGGCTGAAAGCAGTACACCTCCCTGTCCTGCAGCTGCCGCTTATGGCCGAGCCGCGACCCCCAAGGTGCGAGCGCGGTCTTAGCGCCAGTCAATGCGGCGGGGAAAGGTTCTGCTGAGCCACGTCCCTATCGGCGCCTCGACAAATAGTCCAGTACAGCTGTCTGCCCGGCGAAATTTTCGTCAGTGGAGGATGGGGAGCTGGACCTTCCCCCAAGCACATCAAAGGATGCGGCCAAGCCATCGTAAAGCGAGAAAGCTGCTGGCCCACGATCTGTGGCTGTGATTGGTAAACTGGGACCTGACCATCAGCTGATGGATGCAGATATCAAATACTGCTAAAGTCGACTGATGCGTGATGCGGATGTCCTATCCTGTATACGTGTCAAGAATCCGGGCAACAGCCCGAGGCTTGGGCGAGTCGTCTCGTACACCAAGAGCAAAAACCGGGAAGGATAGGAAGGGGCTGCTCTGGTGGTACGAGTGGATGAGACCAGTGTTGATGTCATGGGTTCACGGTACGGGAACCGCCTAAGTCTCTTGTTTGGGACGGTCAGTTTTCACGTCTTTCCCAAATGATTGGCCTCGACGGTTCCTGTAGCTCCCGTCCCTTGACGGTGACACAGATTTACTTGCAGCATTCCAAAGCCGCCATAGCCCTACTAAGTAGAAGGCTTACCCAGCTGCACACATTACTCCACATAACAACAATGCAAGACCCCTGGGTCTTTAGGGGCCACCTCTGTGCTTTAAGCGCGCTGAAAGAGGCGCCGTTATTATATGACAGTAGTTCGAGTAGACCTAGGACCGGTCTTATGAGCAATTTTGTTACCAAGACTTGGTAGCAGATGAGGTGTGTTACAGAAGTAGACGCGGATGGTCGAAGTTTGTGAGTCGAAGGCGTGAGTCGAGAAAGCTTCTAAACCGGGCCCTCAAGATTAACTTTGCTTAGGACTGGAAGCGGTACCGTGATTTTCAGAAGAACTACAAGAGGCTCATTCGGGAATCGAAAAGAGCCTCATATAGGGAATTTTGCACCGCTATTGAATCTCTTAGTGACACGGCGAAATTGCTTAGGATCCTGAAAGGGCCCCAACTGCAAAGCTGGGGTCACTTAGGAAATCTGATGGCGGAGCGGCAAAGTGAGACACTCTGCTTGCTGATGGAGTCTCACTTTGCTGGTAATCAGATAAGCGTCAGCCAGTAACAGCCCTTATTGAGAGAGGCGGTTATCCTTCTCGGCATGACTGGTACTTTGTCAGATCTGTGGTAAATGAGGCCGCCATCCGATTTTCTATCAAATCTTTTGGCGGCTACAAGTCGTCCGGACCAGGTGGCATATATCCTGCCATGCTGAAGAAAGGCATAGAGTCCGTGACAGCAGCCTGGCACTGGTCTACATACCACGCTCTTGGAGGATGGTGTGGGAAGCCTTCATCCCTTAGGTGGGAACAGACAACTATACCAGCCCAAAAGCTTTAGACCAATCAGTATGACTTCCTTCATGCTGAAAAGTCTTTAACGACTAGTGGAACTGCGCATGCGTTAGAAGTCGCTGAAGGCTTACCCTCTGTCTCCGTTTCAGCACGCCTATCAAAGTGGAAAGTACTGCGAGTCGGCACTGCAAAACATTGTTGCTAGGGTAGAGCTGGCCATCGACAGGAGGGACTACGCTATGGGCATCTTTTTAGACTTAAAGGGGGTGTTTGATAATGACACTTTTGACAGTATGTGCAGCTCTGCTAGTAGGCACGGCGTAGGCCGGGTGCTAGTGAATTGGATTTGTTCGATGCTGGCCCAAAGAATCGTCTCGGTACGAGCAGAGGAAGATCTGCTGGTGTCAAGCGGAGTTAATACAGGTTGACCCCAAGGCGTTGACCCCAAGTGTGTTGCTGCCAGAAGCTGAATTCTGGTCAAACTAAGAAAATGAGCCCGGCAAACACTGTCTTCGCATTTTCACGGATGGCTTCAGGACCGAGCACAGTTTTAGCTCTGGTGTCTACGTGAAATCCAGCGGGACAAAATTACGCTTTGCCCTTGGAATTAACGCATCTGTGTTCCAATCAGAGGTATATGCTGTTCAAGCAGCGATGAACTTTGTTGTAGATAACAGTTCAGGAGGCAGATTTATATGTGTCTGCAGCGACAGCCAAGCTGCGCTCATGGCCTTAGAAAGCCTTTCAACCACTTGAAAGGTAGTTGAGTACTGTAAATCCAGGCATAACTATGTTGGCAGACATAATACGCTGATGCTTTCATGGGTTCGGGACACGTGGGTATCGTGGGTAACGAGACCTCTGACTCCTTAGCTAAGATATGCTCTGAGGCCAACTTCCTTGGCCTGGAACCCGTTCTACCACTCCCTTCTGCGGCCATGAGAACCACGGCTAGCAAATGGGTAACTACAACCCAAAAGCGAGCTTGGCAGGATGAGAGCAGAAGGGAGTGCAGACGGCTGCTTGGACTGATGAAGGGCCACAAAGGTTGGGCATCTCAGACAATGTACTCTGCCCAGCTTGTGAAGAGGAGGATGAGACGGCGGACCACTACCTGTGCGTCTGCCCCGGCTTCGCTCGAATCAGGTTTGAGGTCTTTGGCACTGATGTGTTAAGAAGCGACCCTCTTGGCTCCTTGGCATCACAAGATCTACTCAGATTTCTTCGGAGATCAGGTAGATTTAAAGAAAATTAAAAGAATCCAAGTGTGGTACAATGGATTTAATTAATGTCTGAGTGCTGCACTTGCTAGTTGTCCCGACAAAAAAAAATGCATTTTATGTTATGCTATTTTTATTATTGTCTTCAATTGAATACATACTATAATTCTTTTGTGTTTGCCTGCACATTTTACACACTCTGTGTGACAGTAATTGAGATGAGTTATGCTATATATATCTTTGTCATTATCTTTGGTTTTCAAATAGTGAGTGTGGCTGCTTTTTGCGTTCTGAATTGGTTCTTTGTATATTATGAATGTGTGTCATCTCATGACTTAACCCAGCTAGCTCTTGTTTTATATATTCGGTGTCAGTTGGATGGTGCATATTGCGAAGTATTACTTTAAATCCTCGTTCATCTTTTGGTCTAAGCGTGTAGTATTTTGTTCCTTTTTGTTTAAGTAATGCTTTCATTTTTTTATAGAGTAAAGACTCTTTTGGTTGTAATTTTGTTTCGTTTTTGCTAGGTACGAAGTGTGTTCAAAAAATAAGGTGAATTTTCATTTTTCTCAGATAATATTTATGTATTAATCAATTTCTATTTTATCTCCTTCCAATCCTCGAAGTAGTTCTTATATGCACTTTTGTCCTTAAGCTCCCTCAGCGATTAGGTTTTTATCTCCTCAATCGCAAAACGCCATGTTTTCATGGGTCTTCAATTTTGGGAACAAGGAAAAGTCGCAGGGGGCCAAATGTGGTGAATGCTGTGGCTAAAGCATGATAACGGTGTTTATTTTGGTCAAATAATCTCTCACAAGCAAAGATGAGTGAACAGGTGAATTATCATGATGCAAGAGCCATTCATATTTTTCCACATTGCCGGGCGTTTTTTCGTATTGCTTAACGGCGCATAACTTCAAGGTAATACCCCCATTTACCGTACAACCTTGTAGTAAGAACTTATGATGCACTACGCCATAGTAATCAAAGAAAAAAGTGAGCCAAACCTTTACATTTTATCGAACTTTGCGTACTTTTTTTGGTCTGGCTCTCCTGGACTCTTCCATCTGGATCATCGTTGACGTAATTAAACAATTCCGGAACAAAAATTCATGTTATAAGCCAACCGATATGCCGACATCCGCAGTAACTTCTCTAATTGTAATTCGACGATTTGCCATAACAATTTTCTTCACTTTCTCAACAGTTTCATGGGTTGTTGATGTGCTGCGGCGTCCAGAGCTAGCGTCCTCATTCACATCTTCTCGACCTTCTGTGAAAAGCTTGTACGACTTGTAAACATTTTTTTTGGTTCAAACTACTTTCACCGTATGCCACTCTCAAGGTTTCAAGTGTTTTTGAGCACTTAATTCTATTTGTTACACAAAATTGGATGCAACTTCTGTGATGCACTTTTTTCGGTAGCAGAAAATCGCCGAACACACAAAACATTTATCTTATTTATGCCTCTCACAAACAAACTAAACACGCTATATTGCTAAAACCGTGAACATATCTTTGAGACGAATGTACCAACATAAAAAAAAATAATCGAAAGTCGAGTGTACGTAGTCACGAAATTTGAAAATTCGTCTTATTTTTTAAACACACTTCATAATTTCAACGCAATCCAGAAGGCGATCGCCGTTGTGGTAGTATACACGGTTGTTGTTGTGGCTTTTGATATTGCGGTAGTTATATATTGCCTTTGTGTTGTTAGTGTTGCTGTAGACTTTTTAGTGAATGTCTCATCAGAGTGTGAATATGGAACAGAATTATAATTTTTTGTTGCTGGTAAGAGAGATGCAATTGGGTGTAATGGAGTGATTGGGGTAGTGCTTTGAGCAGTCCCAGGGAGCGTAATTGCGAGAATTACAGGCGATAAGGCATAGTTTGTTTGTTGGCTGCTATTGAGGCGATAAGGAAGGAGTCTTTTTATTTTCACTTGACATTGACTACGCCTACCGAGCATACACGTTTAAGAGAGCGCACGGTTCCATGTAGGTGGAGTTCGTTCTACTGGCATTACAAGTTGATTTTGCAGAAGTGTTATAATCTCAAACATTGGAAATAGAGTGTGATCGTCCCGTCACTTCAGCCAGTTACCACAAACCGATTGTATCCACTGCTGCTATTGCACCATCAACACAAAATGTACAGGCTATTGAAGCACCGACTAATGTACAAGTTTCAGAAATAAATGAATAATAATATTATCCACTATTATTGTATGTAATTTTATAAAAAATCATTTCAATCCCCATTAAAATATTTAAATTTAATCCAGAAATTAAGAAGTATCACTTCAAATATGCGCACATAGTGTCTCAACATATAATTTATATGCTCATTTGTACTTTTGAAAATTTCTCATAACGAAAAATCGTACATTCAAAACTACATCAAGTTGCCATTTATTAATTGGAGCGTTGAACAATAAAGTATCTACTATTTAAAGTAGAATACCTGGAAAACGGCTAAGCTTTGGACATCATATCATATAAACAAATTAATTAGAAATTCGTTGAAAAATAAGATCCTTAAGTATCTAGAACGACTTTCTGGGTCACCCTAAATTGCCTTCACAGTCACAAAAAAATTCTTAATGTCATTTTAATTTTTTTTAATTTCTAGAGGAAACAAATATTTTTCTTTTCTGTTTTTTAATCATGAAAACCTTTTTTTCAAGGAAAACTGCCAGAAATATTATGTAATGAGTGTACTAATAGTATAGTAGACTTTGCTCTCATATTTTCCAATCTTACTGATTACAAATAAATTATCATTATTCTCCCTTCTATTTTCATTATCATTAACATCACGTACTATGTAAAGTAATAATATTTTTTTTGTTAATTATTCATGGAGAAGTAAACATCCATGCCCTTTTCGTGCATTTCTTTATATGATAAATAATGTGAATTTTAAAAATTTATATATATGGGGCATTCTTTCTCAACGGGAGACCCCTATCCATCCAAAAATTTTTTTGACCTAGAGAGTTCTAATAGGGCTTAAAATTGAGCTCTTTTTATCTACTTTTCAATGCAGAGTGCCCAAAAACGAAATTCAAGATGGCTCATTTAATATGGCTAAAAATGTAATCAAAATTCATTAAATTCATTCTAATAACCTATGCCAAAAAAATTCATTTCAACGGAAAGAGTTGTACGAGGTCTCAAAATTTAGCTAATCAAGTTTACTTTAAAATACAAAATTAAAAATTTAAAAATTCAAAATGGCGGATCCAATATGGCGGACGGATTTTTGAAAAAACTCATGAATTCGCATGAAACTCGCTACTCGGGGGTTTTTTGGGTCGCTGATTACAAATCTGGTGTTAGATTTCCAAATTTCAAAATGGCGGATCCAATATGGCGAATGATTTGTCAAAAATATTTTTAATTTACATTGAATTTGTGTCTTGAAGGATTTTGTGATATTAAAAATCAACAATTAAAATTATAGCTGTTTAGATACAATTGACAATTGACAATTTTACATTTTTTTTACAAATTAATTGAAGTTGGTTTGTTTTCTTGATACCTAATAGATTTGGAATCAGTTCCAATCATAACATTTTTCGTGTGTCGTGACATATCCCTTGTTTTACTTTTTGATCGCTACCATATGGCTGTAAAGGTGATTTTTCATAAACAGAACACTTTTGAATCTTTGCTTAATAACTTCATAAATATCTTCTTGATTAAGTTGAAATTATCGGTTTTTAATTAATTTAAATAAAAAATTTATTTGTAACAATTCATCCTGAATTTTTTGTTTTTTTTTTTTTTAGCTGAAGTTAAGAATTTGACGAGTTTTTTGAGGTTTAGTTCGTTATTTTCATTGACACCCAAGCAATTCTTTGATAAATTCATGTAAAAATGACAAGTGATGGAAAATCAGTGGAACCAATTAACAATGTTACTGTTAAATTTATATTATAAAACAATATAATTTGCGAATTTTTATAATGTCTTACCTCCGGTTTTACTTGAAATAAGCATTTTTAAAAATATATGTCAAGAAGATATTATCACTCAGCAGTTGAATAATAAGATAACCATCGCTAATTTTGGTTATCTTATTTTTAAAAATAGTTTTTTCTTTTTACCTACATAATTAATTTTCACGGATATATAAAGAATTATTTATATACCATTATGCCCCAACTCCCACATACCATACTAACATACCATTCATCATATCTATGTCATATGTCGAACAAGTCTATTGACTTGTTTGCTTTCGAGAAATTGAACATTAAAAATTAATTATACTATGATCTTGCCTTACCTTTACCAGTTGGAACAAAAATATTCTTGCCTTAACTGTCAGGAAAATGATTTTGTCTTACCTTTGCTGGTTGGACCAAAACTAGTCTTGCCCTAAGTGTCTGGAATATGATTTTCTCTTACCCTTGCTGGTTGGACCAAAACTAGTCTTGCCTTAACTGTCTGGACCTTAGCTATCCATATTGGATCCGCCTTCTTAAATTTTTTGAAACTAACAAAAGATTCGTAATCATCGACTAAAAAACCCTTGAGTAGTAAAGAGTTTCATGCGAATTCATGAATTTTTTCAAAAACCCGTCCGCAATATTGGATCCGCCATTTTGAATTTTTAAGTTTTTAATTTTGTATTTTAAAGTAAACTTGATTAGCTAAATTTTGAGACCTCGTACAACTCTTTCCGTTGAAATGAATTTTTTTGGCATAGGTTATTAGAATGAATTTAATGAATTTTGATTACATTTTTAGCCATATTAAATGAGCCATCTTGAATTTCGTTTTTGGCCACTCTGCATTGAAAAGTAGATAAAAAGAGCTCAATTTTAAGCCCTATTAGAACTCTCTAAGTCAAAAACATTTTTGGATGGATAGGGGTCTCCCGTTGAGAAAGAATGCCCCATATATATGGGCGCGTACACCTTTTTGGGTGTTTGGCCGAGCTCCTCCTCCTATTTGTGGTGTGCGTGTTGATGTTGTTCCACAAATGGAGGGACCCACAGTTTCAAGCCGACTCCGAAAGGCAGATATTTTATGACGAGCCTTTTCATGGCAGAAATACACTCGGAGGTTTGCCATTGCCTGCCGAGTGGCGACCGCTATTAGAAAAATGTTTTTCCTAATTTTAGTCTTTCACCGAGATTCGAACCAACGCTCTCTCTTTGAAATCCGAATGGTAGTCACGCACCAACCCATTCGGCTACGGCCGCAAATTAAAAATTTACTCACCAATAATTACCTACATGTTTTTTGTTAAGCTTAGAAAATAATTTAAAAAATATAACCTTCTTTAATGAAAACGCTTGCTCATTACCATCACTATCAGCACCTTCATCACCACTATAATTCCCCATAAATATCACCTGTCTTCCTGAAATTTTTTTTTGAGCATACTTGATATATAGAAGTGTCGGGAATTATAAGAAGTATACTTAATATTCAGTGTCCGGTGGCAGAATTAAGTTAAAAATTAAAAAATTCCCCCTAAACGTTGAGCCTATGAGCATTAGCTTCGTTATTCGTTCGTATTATTTTATTATGTTGCAGGTGAACAACGCGATCGAATTTGAAGGCCAGTGATTCATGTGCAACTGCTCGTCGTTGATTTTTTTAATATAAGGTGGTCAAAAAAGTCTTGCGGTATTTCCGCAAGCTTGTCTTTGCAAGCGCGTAGTTCTAGTTGTATTCGTCGCATCGGCTCACGCTAGAGCTTTTTGGAAAGCTCTTTTCACGTGCTAACACGTGTTTCATTAATTGTTGTTTGCTTTTAGTCGTTCGTGAGTTATAGCGTCACAAACATGGAGCAAAATAAAGAGAAAATACGGCATATTTTACAGTACTACTACGATAAAGGCAAAAATGCTTCTCATGCTGCCAATAAAATTTGTGCAGTTTATGGACCCGATACAGTTTCCATTTCCACCGCACAACAATGGTTTCAACGTTTTCGTTCTGGTGCAGAGGTGATCGAAGATGCGCCACGGTCCGGAAGGCCTGTCGTCAAAAATTGCGATAAAATCGCTGAATTGATCGAAAGAGACCGGCATAGTAGCAGCCGTAGCATCGGCCAAGAGCTGGGCATGAGTCATCAAACCGGTATAAACCATTTGAAGAAGCTTGGATTCAAAAAGAAGCTCGATGTATGGGTGCCACATGACTTGACGCAAAACAACATTCTTGCCCGTATGGATGCATGCGAATCGCTTTTGAATCGCAACAAAATCGACCCGTTTTTGAAGCGGATGGTGATTGGCGATGAAAAGTGGGTCACTTACGACAACGTGAAGCGCAAACGGTCGTGGTCGAAAAGCGGTGAAGCTGCCCAGACGGTGGCCAAGCCTGGATTGACGGCCAGGAAGGTTCTTCTGTGTGTTTGGTGGAATTGGCAGGGAATCATCCACTATGAGCTGCTCCCCTATGGCCAAACGCTCAATTCGGACCTGTACTGCCAACAACTGGGCCGCTTGAATGCAGCACTCATGCAGAAGAGGCCATCTTTCATCAACAGAGGCCGAATTGTCTTCCATCAGGACAACGCCAGGCCACACACATTTTTGGTGACGCGCCAGAAGCTCCGGGAGCTCGGATGGGAGGTTCTTTTGCATCCACCGTATAGTTCGGATCTCGCACCAAGTGATTACCACCTATTTCTGTCCATGGCGAACGAGCTTGGTAGTCGGAAGTTGTCCACAAGAGAGTCCTGTGAAAATTGGCTCTCCGAGTTTTTTGACAATAGGGAAGCGAGTTTCTATAAGAGGGGCATTATGAAGTTGGCATCTCGTTGGGAACTCGTCATCGAACAAAACGGCGCATATTTGACTTAAATCGCATTATTATAACCAATTTTATGAACAATTGAAAATTCAATAAAAATACCGCAAGACTTTTTTGACAACCTTATATTACGTTTACGTGATGCGCCAAGTGAAGATGTGATTCGTGCATAGGTGAGAAGGTTCCGCGTGAGCCCGCGGCTGCCCTGGGATTCCCAAAAATTATTGTGAACGAAATATTGAGAAAGGATCTTCGACTTCACTCCTTCAAAATTCAAATTGTACAAGCATTTAAACATAGGATTACAATTAGCGTAAAAATTACTACGAGACAACGTTGGATATGAAACCGATTTTCATTTAAATGGGAGTGTAAATAAGAAAGATTTCCTTTATTTGTTACCTAAAGGAACCCACTACTAAGTATCAATAGCCTCTTCACATCCCGAAAGTGACGGTTTAGAGTGCATTGTCAAACAGTCAAATAATTGGACTATATTTGGTAATAATAATGGTAGAGGGCGAGAAATTTCTGTGGACGGTGTCTCTCATCAGAGCGTGGTGAACGCACAAGTTTGGGGATGGTTCAACCCTCAAATTTAAGATAAGATATATATTTAACAAATATGAATCTTTCTTTAAATGTCTTTTTGTTTTAAGAAATAGAGATATTCCATTGGTGATAACTTAATATATTTAAAGATTCACCTATTAGATACTTGCTGTTTAATGTAGTTTAAGATAAGAAATAAATATAACAAAGAAGTGCTCTCTTAATCAAATATTGATAAGAAATGGAGCATTGAGGTCAATAAAGACAAAACACAACATGTAATATACGTGAAGAGAAAATCTGCAAGATATCCAATCCAAATTAACGGGGAAGACATAAAAATACACTCAAGTGCAAAATACTAAGGCATAACGATTGACTCAAAACTCACATGGAAAAAACACATACTGAACAAGAGAAACGAGATGAAAAACAAATTCCGACAAATCTGCTGGCTACTAGGAAAACAATCAACAATAAGCTTACTTAATAAACAAATTATATACAAATCAATAATCAGACCGACATGGACCTACGGACTAGAAATTTGGGGGACTGCCAGTAAATCAAACTTACAAATCATTCAGAGAAGTCAATCTAAGATGCTAAGGACAATCACAAACGCAAATTGGTACATAAAAACTGACGACATTCACCGCGACCTCGGCATAGACACAGTCACTGAAGCAGCAGTAAGCACATCTTGCGGCTATTAGAGCACAAAAACCATGAGATGAGACTGATACCGGAAATGGAACTTAAACCAAGAAGACTAAAGCGCAAAACACCCACAGATCTTGCTCGTACTGTAATATAAAATAAAATATAATAATATAAAATTATAGAAAACTAAGTATTAGTAAAATTGTAACTAAATACCACCAAAGACAGTAATGTTCTCTTTCAAAGGGAAGCGACATTTTAATTCCAAACCCTAACACCAATATATGTAACAAAGAAATATCCTGTAAATTCAAATTCAATCTAACACATAAATCAGAGAATTTTTTTAAACAAGTCAGTCGAAAAACTCAAATCAAAGTCATGATACTCTGGAGACAATTTAAGAACGTTAGCATAAACACTAGCTAAACTGTATCTGATTTAAGTGTTTAAGTTAAAGTGTTTAATTTAAGTTAAATACATAAATAAAGAAAAAGACGCCTGCGTCTACAAAAAATATAGTGTTTGTTTTTTTACGGAGGCCAGATTCCAAGAGTGTATAATACGTAATGGTCAACATTTAGAGGAAGTTGGTGAGCAATTAGTCCAATTTATTTTTTAAACTCCTTCTGAAACCATTCTTTATTTTCGGAAACTGATAGATTTTCATTTTTTGATCGTGCTTGATACTTTTTTATCCGCAGTAAGAAATATGGGCGATTAAAAAATTGAATCAAGTTATACATATTATATTCGATAAACTGAAAAAGTGCGCAAACATGCCCCAACTTTATAGAACGCAACAATAATGCCCATGGTGTATGAAAACGAAAATACCTTTGCTTTGCTTTTATGTTGGAAAATAAATAAAATATTTAGACCACAGTAAAAGAAAATAAAACCACTGCGTATTGCTAAAATATCTGAATAAGAAGGTTCGATTACAGCTTGCGCTATATCCTTAAAGAAAACTTTGGAATAATATTAAATCAACTTTATCACTGTGCATATATGTAAGTTAAGGCATGATACCGAAACCTACGAAAGCAACAGCATTTCGTTGCAAAACCTCACATACCCTACCGCTCTTTCTATCACCCCAGTGCTGACATCTAAGCTCAGCCTAACACCAACAAACATGATGATCACTACCTGCGCTTACCTTAGCAACAGCATGCCGGGCAGGCAGCGCAAATAGAAAGACTCTCACCTGGCTTCACAAAACAACCCGCTGCATAACAACAAACAGTGATCACTGCTTGCGCTTGGCTTGGCAACAGGATGTTAGGCAGGCAGACCAAAACACAACAATTGTTGTCTGGCCCAACTAACCACCGACTGCATAGCAACACAACATGTGTGAGCCTAGCATGCAGATCAACTGCATGACAACAGCTCGATCAATGCATTGCGCCTGCCCTAGCAGCGTCGTGTTGGGTAGGTAGCCCATAACACAACGGTGCTTGCCTGCTTGAGTGAACCACCGATTGCATAGCAACGCATCGTTGACATGCTTGGTAGGCAGGCCAGCGGTACCACTTGTCATGCGCATGCAACAACACAATTGTGTTGCTAGCGGTAGAGTCCGAGCGACCTTTTTCGCGCAACAACACTTACAGGTGACTACCACTGATCGCGAGGGTATAAAAGGCGGTATCATTGCCTGTCGAAGTTCAGTTCTTGTAACGTTGCAGAAGTTGCAGAGTCAACTTAAATAATAAAGTTAATAAAGTTCCTATGTATTTAATTCAAACAAAGTGTTGTTTTATTTTATAAGCAACTAGCGGACCCTATGCCTGCTTCGCTAGGCATATCAAAATTAGAAATGAATAATGAACACTCGATTTAAATTCACTCTATGTGTATTTATTCTTTTTTTACAATATAAAATTAATGTTAATTTTAAACTTAAACTAACGCAAAGCCTTTTCGTAAACTACATTTTTTGTTTTGCCCTGAGTTGTGGTATAAATAAACAGAACTGATGGCTTTCCTACACGTGAACATGATACATATAATTGTCCGTGGAAGAAGCATGGATATTCTAAGTCAATTCCGCATAATTCTAGCGATTGTCCTTGTGCTTTGTTTGTTGTCATTGCAAATGCAAGACGTATTGGAAATTGCTATATTTTGAAGTCAAAAGTCAATACGTCTTCACCTTTGAATTTTCCTTTTAAAATTGTTGCTTCAATAAGATTATTCATGACCTTTTTGACTGCTAATCTTGTTCCGTTACCCAATCGTGGCTGATTTAAATTTCTAAGTAACATAATTGGTGCACCAACTTTCAATTGTAAGCGATGAGCCGGCAGTCCAGGTAAATCCAAGGAATTTAAAAATTCTGTTGGATAATTTACAGCGACATCTTGATTTATAACTGTATCAATTGATTTAAATGTTACAATCTCACCGGGCACATCATTTAAAATATTCGCATTCAATTGACCAACATCCTTATTTTTCGCAGCCAGTATTGCTCTTTCAGCAGATTTTGATAATTTGTCCATTTCCTATCTTCAGAAGTTGTCTTGAAAATTCGTCAGCCGATGCATAGTTTTGCAAATAAACTCGCAGATTTGTTTTCAAAGTCAAAGTTTTTACGTGCCTCCATAATGGGTGAATTCACGTTTTTCAGAAAGTTGGCAACAGAAGAAAATTGAAGAAAGTACATATTTTGCTCATATTTGCTATTTTAGTTGTTAAATGAAAATGTGTTTCAGGTACTTTTTAATGTTGCAACTACTCTTTGGCTTTGAAACTGCTTACACTCACAAAATAATCCAACTCTTTTAAACACACATACAAATATAATTATTTATTTTGGTTTTTCCACTCGTCAAAGCAGCACATAAGGTTGCATATTTTAATTATTACCTAATACAAAAATGATAATATTACTATGTGAAATCAAGTAAATATGCATTTTTGTATTATATCCTGAGCATTTGTCTTCAGCGCTATACCAATGCTCGAACACTTGGAGCATGAAATTTACAGAAGTATTATAACAGAACTCCCTGAGAGCGCTTTTTTAGTTATACCTGCTTTTAGGCATTTATCTCGTAAACGTACGTTTGCCCATATAAAATTGTCTACCTAAATGCATGAAAAAAGTGTTAGCATAACTTTTTCGAGTATATATACATACAGGAGGATTTATTTTTTACATTTTGCTCGTTGGCTTTCGCGTTTTCTTCTCTTAGTTTTAGACTTTCACCACAAAAAAATTACGCAAACCCATGAAGAAAGTTATACTAATAGAAACCTGATCTTAATACTCGAGTTACCATCAAATTAACACATTTTATTTTTTAAAAGAACATTTATGGCGACTGTCAATCCATAGTGATGGATTTCAAAAAATGTATGGATTCGACCGCCGAATAATTTCGTATATTTTAAATCCATCTAAACTTTTACATTTGCGCATTTATATATACCTATATTATGTATTTAACATTTAATTTAAGTAAACGTTTCAATATTTGTCCAAAAACTTTGAACTTCGAAAAATACAGGCTTATGGTTATTAATGGAATCAAATATATTTAACGAATTTTTATTTTATCTAAATCATAAAACGTTCAAATGAAGCTCAAAATATTTTTCCAGCTTAAAAAAAAGCAATGTGCTTTGATGCCGTGTCACGCATGCATAAAAAGGAAAGAAAAGAGAGGACAACTATTGCGTTACGAATAATACAGTCGCATACGTCACTCAACATCGAAACAATGTTATTCATGTATGTGTATATTCTATTCATTTGCGTGTATTCTCATTCCGTATACGTAATGTCCGAATAAGGAAAACACGCAAATATTGTATTTTTCACACTAACACAACGCACGCGTACTTTTACCGATTTCTTTAAAACTTCACATAAACCATCTATGGACTAATACCAATGATCTGAGAAAGTTTGATTGAAATCGGTGAATGCGTTTAGGCGTGAATCGGCGACTAACGAACACAAAAAAACGTCTCCATTTTTATATATAAGATATGACTTGCTTAACTGGCGCCCAACTAAAGTAGAATCCAGTGTCCTGTGAAAAAATAAATATCCTCTTAAAGAAAGGATAGTGACTGGTTAAAACCATAATCTAAAAAAAACAAAAAACCTTTTATAAATGTGTAAGAAAAAAAAGGATAATAAAAACTATGGAAAAAGAAAAATTAAAAATTGATTAGTGCTTAAATAAAACTGAATTGAAGTGCTAGAAATAAAAGAAAAAAACTAATATCCTTTCAAAAAAAAAAAAAAAAAACACAGAAAAAATTTGTGACTAAATTTGAACCTGCTTAAAAAAAAAAAAACAAGAAAACTTTCCTCAAGATGCGAGTGCTTGAAGAATATTACAAAAACACAAAAAAAAAAAACAAACAGCATTCAGAAACGAAGGGAAAAAATATGATAAATGATAAATGCGATACCCAAACAGCAAACAATGACAGATGTTGAAGCAAAAAATAGCAGCAAAAACAAAGCAAATTAAATAAAAATTACAGCAAGACGAAGCGGCAAAAGGCAAGAAAATATTATACAAACCAGCATTATTGTGAAGCGATTGCCGGTAATTGTGTGAAAACTCAAAGCAAAGAAAATAATTCTGTAATTCTCCCAACTACGAAGAACTGATGAGTAAGTAAATTAAGAAAATATAAAAACAAGAGGAAAAATAGAAGGAAAAAGTAAAAATTAAAATAAAATCAAAAACAAAAATATAAATAAAAAATAAAACTTACAAATACATACATACATGCATACATTTATTAAGAGACAAAGTAATGGAAATAAGTAAAAACAAATAAAAAAATATTTACATGTAATTTTTGTGCACTCATGAGAATGAAAACTCACTAGAACTCACAAGCAACAGAGCAGATAGAAAGTATAGTTTAAAGGAAAACACCACTCAACAAAATCTTGGCTATCAGAAGTCTAGTAAGTATTGTAATTAAAAAAAAAACATAATTAGAGTAGGTCGTTTACTTAAAAAAAAAAATATTTTGTGTTATTGAAAATAAAATAAGTAATTAATAAACATTAAAAATGGATAGAACTGCAGTGGCTAGTCTGTTAGAGTCGACAGTAGAAGTGGTTGAGCAGAATTTTCGGGAACAATTAGCAGAGCTAAAACGAGAGTTTCAAAGTATTTTACCCAAAAAAATAGAAGTTCTTAAGCCCGTTACTATTGTCCAAGGTGTGCAAAGTACTCACACGGACCTTAATTTGATAAAGTCTCTACCGGAATTTAGGGGTAAAATTTCAGAATACCCAGCTTGGAGAGAAGCAGCTAGGTTCGCGATAAGCTATTATACCGAGGGCTCAGAGCCATATTATATTGCCATGGGTATTTTGCGTAACAAAATAACCTCAGCAGCTAATGAAAATCTTAGCGCTTTTAACACACCATTAAACTTTAAAGCTATTGTAAGTAATATAAATTAGATCAACTTTATGCAGATAAACGACCACTCCACATATTAGAGAACCAACTAAACACCCTCAGGCAGGGAAAAATGTCTATTAATGGATTTTATGATGCAGTTGATAGGCAACTAACATTGATTTTAAATAAAAATATAATGACCTATAGCAGCAATGAGCAACTCGTTCATGCATTTAATGCTCAGGCTAGGGAAAATGCTTTAAGAGATTTCATTTCTGGCCTTAAACGCCCACTCTGCGATACCCTTTTTTCAGCGAACCCTCCGGATCTTCCCAGTGCACTTGCTGCAGCGCAGGAGCTGCAACATAATCGCGAAAGGTATGAGTTTGC
This sequence comes from Anastrepha ludens, assembly GCF_028408465.1. NCBI lineage: Eukaryota > Metazoa > Arthropoda > Insecta > Diptera > Tephritidae > Anastrepha > Anastrepha ludens. Next base: position 1,282,264 of record NC_071503.1, on the reverse strand, counting down.
ACGTACATATGCCTCAGGCATATTGCCACAAGCTTTCCAGAGCGCTCCATTGTTTAACACTGTGCCGCAACCGAATCGAGCTAACAGTCCAGCGCAATATCCTGTCCCTATGGAAGTAGATCGGGGAACCTCTCTACTTAGACAAATCCCCCAAACTCGAACTAATCCCTCCGACCGATTCAACCGTCAACAAATATTCCAACAGGGAAATAGTTCTAATTTCCCAAATCCTTATCAGCAGCGGTCACGGCAACAAGCCAATAATTTTTTCCAACCACAACAACAGTGTAGCATACCTCATACTAATCACAGCCCCACTCAAACACCCTTGCAACGGCAACAACAACAACAATATAAGAGACCTTACACCCGTACAAATAACACCTCCACTCAAGCGCCCATTCAAAAACTCCAGCGTATCAACGCTATGGGAAACGAGCCATATTCTACCGAAATGGACGAATATGAGGACCCCTTTTTAAACGAACCACCGTACTCCGAAATGGGAGACACCTAGTTACCAGATGAGGTCAATTTTTTAGGCTAAGGTCGAACTTGCCCTTCATTACCCGAACCTTACCAAATGGACAAGTTCTTCAAATTTTAATAGATACAGGAACATCAAAAAATTACATTAAAAGACATAGTTTTTTGAAAGGTATAACTCAAATAAAATATCCCTTTCTACTAAGATCCATAAATGGTGTGAATAAAATTTCTGAGAAATGCAAAGTAAATATTTTAGGATCTACTGCTACTTTTTTTATACTTCCACAACTAGATACTTTCGATGGAATCATTGGGTATGATTTGTTGAAAGGTATCGAGGCAAAAATTGCCACTAAGGTTGGTCTCATTTTCCACAAAAACGGAAAAGAGAAGCTTAACTTTTTTCAGTGCCAACAAGTTAACACGGCCCAAACTAAACCAATTGAAGTACCCTGTAGTATCGAAGAATTAAAGCAACGTAATTTTAATGCATTTGCAAATCCCGATAGAGCTCTCCCATATAATACAAATGTTATAGCAACAATAGACACATTAATTGATAGGCCAATTTACTCAAGAAGCTACCCATACCCAATATCAGTAGGAAACTTTGTTAATAATGAATTAGAATCTCTGCTTAAAGACGGCATAATAAGAAAGTCCTATTCACCCTACAACTCACCTGCCCATGTAGTCTCAAAGAAAGGTTTAGATGACGTCGGAAATCCAAATTTAAGAATGGTTATCGATTTCCGGAAGCTAAACGAGCATACTACTTCCGACAAATATCCCATTCCCGATACCACAGTGATACTTACAAATTTAGGCAAGTCCAAACTATTCACAACTCTAGACCTTAAGTCTGGGTTTCACCAAATTTGTCTTCTAGAGAAAGATAGGTGCAAAACTACATTCAGCGTAAACAACGGCAAATATGAGTTTTGTCGTTTGCCCTTTGGTTTGAAAAATGCACCTAGCATATTTCAAAGAGCAATCGATGATATATTGCGCGACGACATTGGGAAAATATGTCACGTTTACGTTGATGATATCATCATTTTTTCACCTGATGAAAAGTCACATTTTAAGCACGTTGACTCTATATTGAAAAAAATTGAGCAAGCAGGAATGCGGGTATCGTTAGAAAAATCGAAATTTTTTAAAAGTGAGGTCGAGTTTTTAGGTTTCACAGTCTCTCATAAAGGAATCCAAACATGTCCTAGCAAAGTAAAAGCTATCCTTAGTTACCAACAGCCGAAGTCGTGAAGATCTTTGCGGTCCTTTTTGGGTCTTTCCGGTTATTACCGTAGGTTTATTAAGGACTATGCGCATATTTCAAAACCTCTCACGAAATATTTAAGAGGCGACAATGGCCATGTTAGCAGTCGTCAGTCCAAAAAAGTGAATATTTCCCTTGATGATGAAGCAGTCAAGGCCTTCAATAAATTAAAATCTATTCTGGCTTCGGAAGATGTCCTTCTTCAACATCCAGACTACTCTAAGCCATTTGAGATAACAACGGACGCCTCATCCGTAGCCCTAGGAGCGGTACTTTCCCAAAACGGCAAACCCATAACCATGATATCTCGCACGTTGTCTAAGGCTGAAGAGAATTATGCTACAAACGAACGCGAACTCTTAGCGATAGTTTGGGCATTCCAAAAGTTAAGACATTACCTATACGGTATTAAAAATATACATATTTTCACTGATCATCAGCCCCTTACATTCGCTATGTCAGATAAAAATCCAAATTCCAAAATTAAAAGATGGACTGCATTCATAAATTCTTTCGCACCGAAATATTTTTACAAACCCGGCAAAGAAAACAAAGTAGCTGACGCACTTTCTCGACAATATATTCACAACCTTGATGACTCACATGATGCTGCTCATAGTATAATTTCCCTTTCTAATACAATTAAAACCATTAAAAATTCTGTAAACCAATTTAAAGCTCAATTAGTCCTATTACCATCCGAATTTAACAGCAAATCTACCAAAAATTTATTTCAAAAACTACTTAGGCATACCGTACATTTTAAAACTGCGGAGTGTCTTTTACAAACTATCCGGGAAAAAGTCAACCCAAATGTAGTTAATGGAATCTGTTGCGACCTCGAAACCTTAGCTAGAGTTCAGTCTCTTCTCTTGTCCAACTTCCCAGGAGTAAGATTTATCCATACGGAAAAATTGGTAATAGACCTAATAAAAAGAGAAGATCAAATTGAAGCTGCTACTATGGAGCATAACAGAGCCCATCGTTCAATCCTAGAGAACTATAAGCAGTTGGTATCCGAATATTTTTTCCCAGATATTAAGAAAACTTTAACAACAATAGCTAAAAATTGTAAAACATGCTTGGAAAATAAATATAATAGACACCCATCAAAAACCAATATAGGGCAAACACCAGTTCCAGAATATCCCGGTCAGATCCTCCATGTGGATATATTCTCTGTTGAGAAATTTCACTTTTTTATCTGCATAGACAAATTTTCCAAATTTACCATTACCATTCCAATTGAATCCAGATCAACGAATGATATCAAAACGGCTTTATTAATAGTTCTAAATAAGTTCAAAAAAACTAAAACAATTGTGTCGGACAATGAAAAATCCATCCAGTCTAACACAATATCTAATATGTTAAAATATCATTTTAATATTGAGCAATTTTTCATACCAGCCTTACACAGTAACAGTAATGGCCAAATCGAAAGAGCGCATTCAACGCTTACAGAAATCGCTAGATGCATAAAAGCCGAACAAAATATTACAGATACCCAAGAACTAATTCTACTTGCCACATATAAATATAATAACTCCATACATTCTACTGTAAATGCAAAACCTTTAGATATTATTAATCATTTTACTAAAGATCACCTTGAATCAGTAAAAGCAGCACTTACTGCTGCACAAGACAGTATTGTTAAAAAATCTAATAATAGTCAAAAAACTTATCAGGAAGGCGAAAAAGTATATGTTCGTCGTAATAAGCGTTTAGGAAATAAATTAAATAAGGTGTACGTTGAAAATGTCGTACAAAAAGATTTAGGTACGACTGTCTTGATAAATGGTAGAAAAGTCCATAAAGATAATTTAAGATAACTTCCGTTAATCTGTTTACTAAAGGAAAAATCCTGAAAAATATCAACGACTTCTACTGTTCGCACCAAAACTAGCTTAAGATAAAATCGTTTTCGATTGAAGCATATTTTGTTAATATATAATTTTACCATTAAAATGTAATATCAGTTTTTTTTTTAATTTTTGTCTAAATTACTTATTTCCAAAAATCAGAAAATTTCACTACATCAATGTACAAATAAAAAAAATACGGAGGAAATAATTACAAAAAAGAAACGTACATATGTATACGGTAATTATAATTTCCCCATCATAATTTTTCAAAACATAAAGTTGTTAAAATATAAAATTATTTAGTCTTATTGTCCAAGATTAATTATTAAATAAAAATTTTTTTCTGTAAATTCTACTCTTTTCGGAAAGCAAAGATTTTTCTTATTGTTAAAATTCGTAAATAAAATAAAGATGTTTAATAAGAAAAAGTCGTACATATGCATACGAAATACATAAACTCTTTAAACAAATTTTGTTACGATCATCTACCTGACCCAAAAATTATTAATTATGATAAAATATTTTTGTCCAAAAAAATTATTTTGTAAAAAAAAACCCTAAACACGAATATTTAAATATTTTCACATATGTTTTTTTTTTCTCAAACGTAATTTTATTTTATAAAACAAAAAATAACTATAAAAGCACCACGAATGTGTAAACTTTGGGTACTATAATTAAAGATCAAATTTTGAATTGCTTAAAAAAAAGGAGAAGCTAATTATAGTAAAATATTGTTGTTCGAAAATAAATTATTTAATAATAAAAAAAAAACCAAAAAACTAAAATTGTAACATTTTCATTTATGCTTTTTTCTCAAAAGTAATTTTTTCTATTTAGTGTAAAGCAAAAAAATAAGCATAAGAACAACGCGAATAAGCAAATGGAACGCATAATCTTTTTGAGAAGTTAATTAGAATTTTGAATTGTTTAGAAGAAAAAGCTAATTATAAAGCCACAACTTTTTATTTTTTTTCAAGACATTTATATGGAGTATATGTTATTTAGTTAAAAAAGTTATAATGTTAAACTCATTCTGTTATCATAAAAATTCCAAAAATATCAACCAAAAATGAAAGACTTTTTCTAATTGAAATTAAAATTGTAATTTTCCAAAAGGCCGAAAAAGGCATTACTTTACTTACAAAAATAGCCTAAGAAATAGTTGTAAGCTTTAGATTTAGCCTGACATACATATGTATTTATTATTTTGTCGGATCAGGGACGCTCCGAACTTAAGAAGGGGAGGAGTTAAGGCATGATACCCTACCGCTCTTTCTATCACCCCAGTGCTGACATCTAAGCTCAGCCCAACACCAACAAACATGATGATCACTACCTGCGCTTACCTTAGCAACAGCATGCCGGGCAGGCAGCGCAAATAGAAAGACTCTCACCTGGCTTCACAAAACAACCCGCTGCATAACAACAAACAGTGATCACTGCTTGCGCTTGGCTTGGCAACAGGATGTTAGGCAGGCAGACCAAAACACAACAATTGTTGTCTGGCCCAACTAACCACCGACTGCATAGCAACACAACATGTGTGAGCCTAGCATGCAGATCAACTGCATGACAACAGCTCGATCAATGCATTGCGCCTGCCCTAGCAGCGTCGTGTTGGGTAGGTAGCCCATAACACAACGGTGCTTGCCTGCTTGAGTGAACCGCCGATTGCATAGCAACGCATCGTTGACATGCTTGGTAGGCAGGTCAGCGGTACCACTTGTCATGCGCATGCAACAACACAATTGTGTTGCTAGCGGTAGAGTCCGAGCGACCTTTTTCGCGCAACAACACTTACAGGTGACTACCACTGATCGCGAGGGTATAAAAGGCGGTATCATTGCCTGTCGAAGTTCAGTTCTTGTAACGTTGCAGAAGTTGCAGAGTCAACTTAAATAATAAAGTTAATAAAGTTCCTATGTATTTAATTCAAACAAAGTGTTGTTTTATTTTATAAGCAATATGACTTGCTTAACTTATACAAATAGAAAAAAACCATGCTTTTCAGAACATATTGCGAGAAAACGATAAATTTTTGAAACAATATTTGTTTAGTGTGATTTGTATAGTAATGTATAACACTAGTTTACGAATTTTCACTTTTAAAAATGATCCTCGACCAAAAAGCGTTTTTTAGACTAATTTGAGGTCGCTGCACCCAAAAATTAACTTTATTTTTGTTTTTCAAAGAACGGTTTCCGAGATACTCCCAAAAACCCTGTTTTTTGGGCAATAGTGCAGTTATTACCTGCAATCTAGAAAACAGTGCCCGCCATTTCTTTGAAGTGCATAAATTTCGAAAGGCATACATATAACCTACATGGCAATATGTTATATAATTCGTGTCAATGGAAGTCGTAGTCTTCGCAAAACAGCTGTTGAAAGTTAAAAAAACACATTTTTGACGTTTTTTTACTAAATTATCAAAGTTTATTCACTTTTTTCTGGAACAAAAAATTTTTTTATATCGACATAAGATAGGTTTTCTGAAAGACAATTTTGTCACCTACATTTTAAGCCTAAGTTTGTCTGAATCGACGAAAAATTGTCGAAGTTATAACGTATTATGTGAATGAAGACAATTTCATCGTCTGTCGTATATCCTTTTGATGTATACAATACGGTTTCGAACAAAAGTAAATCATGCCAGCCTGCGTATTGAGTCACGCAAAATAACTGTTCTTAGGCTCACTATAATTAAAAATTATAGGCTTATAGGTTAGGCTTATTTGCCCATTGTACCAATTCCAGCTAAATAAGAGCTAGGTATGAACATTGTACGTCTGTGTATATATTTCGGTGGCGCCATATTTCTGCAAATATAAATTTGTGCACGACGACAGAGGGCTAATGAAGAATTTTGTGAAAGCTTTGGCAAAAAAACCGGAAAACACAGCCCTTAAATACTTGAAAACCAAGTTCCCAAGATTGTTAACAGAGAAAATCAAAGCGGGTGTATTCGTCGGTCCACAGATAAAGAAATTGTTTACGGACACAGAATTTCAACAATGCCTTGACAGTTCCGAAGCTAAAGCTTGGAAAGCTTTCCAAAAAGTTGTTCATGGATTCTTGAGAAACAACAGGAGCAACAACGACCGTCAATTGAAATACTTTAAAACTACTGGTTAGTATTGTAAAACGTACATACTCCAAAATATATTTATCATATAAATTGATTGGAAAATTCACAATTAACTTTGTTTTTGTTAACAGGTGCTCGCATGTCGTTAAAAATGCACCTACTTCACAGTCATTTGGATTTTTTTCCTCCGAATTTGGGAGCTGAAAGTGATGAACAATGCGAGCGATTTCATCAAGATATTGCTACGATTGATGACGATTGCGACAACTGCTGGATGCAACTTCGTGAAGATTCCGTGCAACATAAAAGAAGAAGTTTGAGAGTAAAAGCATATTTTCGACCTCAAACATAGCCATGTCAAAAACTGCAAAATCACACGTGTTGACTTTGTGGGTCATAACTTCTACAATTTTTCGTCGATTCAGACAAACTTAGGCTTAAAATGTAGGTGACAAAATTTTCTTTCAGAAAACCTATCTTATGTCGATATAAAAAAATTTTTTCTTTCAGAAAAAAGTTAATAAACTTTGATAATTTAGTAAAAAACGTCAAAAATGTGTTTTTTTAACTTTCAACAGTTGTTTTGCGAAAACTACGACTTCCATTGACACGAATTATATATTACCATGTAGGTTATATATGTGCCTTTCGAAATTTATGCACTTTAAAGAAATGGCGCGCACTGTTTTCTAGATTGCAGGTAATAACTGCACTTTTGCCCCAAAACAGTTTTTTTGGGAATATCTCGGAAACCGTTCTTTGAAAAAAAAAAAAAAATAATTTTTGGTTTCAGCGACCTCAAATTAGTTGAAAAAACGCCTTTTGGTCGAGGACCATATTTGGTGTAAGCTAGTGTAATTTCATTGGTACCTAAAAAATTTTGTATCATGAAATTAATTTTTTGGATTGTTGTATAATATCGATATCAATTACCGTGCGTGATGGTGTTTGAAGTATTATATTTTGATGATAACATTTGGTTCGATATTTTCCTGAGCAAGATCTTTCATTTGTGCGTATACTACCTATAGCAGCACTTACATTTTTTTATAACGGATAGGGTGACAGGTAACGCAGTTTGCAGTAATTCTGCGGCCTGTAAAACTTTTTTAGGGCTTCTAAAAAGTTTAGCTCTTTTTACGTTTTTGATTCAATGACCTGAAACGAATAAAACTCGTCTTGAAAGAAAAAGTTTTACCTGTAACATAAGAAAATCAATGCTTAATATCCCACATATTACTGCTATTAACTCGCACACAGTTGTGCATACGTAAAAATACAATTATATTCGTCACAATTCGATATACATACAGCTTGCTGGGCGCCCAACCAGACCAGTTTATTAGATTGCCCAATACCGGTACTTGTTGTTTGATATACTTTTTTGTTTTACTTTGTATTAGGTATATTTTAGAAATTTCAAAGTACCCATAAATATATCTCACTGCTTTAAGAAAACTTAGGCGATTGTAGTCATGCTGTTACAAGCAGTCGTTGTGATTATCTGATGGCTAAATTTACTCTTGCAAAGTAACGCAAATAGATTTGAGACTGCGCAGATGACTGCTTTTAAGTTATAAAAATTATTTGTGTTTTTTTTTCAAAATTAAGAAAAGATGTTTCAGTTAAAATGTTGTGCAAAATATAAGTTAGTGTCGAAAAAACTCGTTTTTGTACGGTTGTATTGGATACTTTGGTTATCTATTTTGGTTATTGTCAATCAAGGTAGCAGCGTGCGCATGCATGTGATATTGCCAACTACTGCCGGCTTCTATCAAAAATTTGGAAAATACAGTGGACATCAGGTGCACTATTCTCCATCCGTAATCGGGCAATCGCTGGTCAAAAACAATTTTGCTCCTACTATATCCGCAAACTATACACACCCGCCGTATGAAAATGCGCTACCCAGTGGTGATGTTGGTGAAGGCGGCAATGAGGTAGTTGAGCCATCGTCACCAGTGGTAATAAGTGAAGCTTTGCAAATCGTGAACGAGTGGAAGTATTTAGATTTCGAATATCCAAGTTACGCACAGCGTCAAAATGCCATTGCAAATCGGTAAGTTTTGTTCATAATAAATACTTCACACAACTGTGTTAAATCGTCAGGTTAATAACTGAAACCAAATACTCAACTAAAACTGAAAAGCGCACCTTCTGGAGGCTTATAGTAATTTGTAATTTATAGGCTTATAGTAAAATGTAATTTATTGTTAAAGTTGTTTAAGTGAGCGAAAAGTTAGTGCTGCGAGAGACCTCAAAAAAGAAGTTCGACCGCAGGTTGAATTTCGCGGAGACGTTGACTAGAAGGATGTTTGTAAATTTGTAGAATTTGGGTAGAACTTCTTCTTGCAGGGGGCCTTCGACAGCGCTTCAAAAAAACGTTTATAAATTAAAACGTCATATGCATGTGTATAGTAAAGGGTGGTTAAATTTCAAGGACCGATGTTGAATGTGAACCACACCTGAGCGTCAACGACACCGTTGGACTTCTTTCTTTGGGGTTATTTGAAAGAAAAGGTCTTCATCGATAAGCCAGCAACAATTCAAGAACTGAAAGATGAGATAATTCGGCACATTAACGGCATAGAACCTCAATTATGCCTCAGCGCCATCGAAAATTTGGACTATCGGATGGAGGTGTGCCGCCGCGGCCGCAGCGGCCATTTGGCCAATATTTTGTTTCGTACGTAATTGAGCCATACCAATATTATCATAATAAAGAGAAATGATTAGTATCATACAAAAATTGTATTTTCTTCAAAATCAATCCGGCCCATGAAACTTAGCCACCCTTTATGGAGGCACGTTAACCACCGCCATTCCAATCAGCAACACTATATTTCTATTTTTATTTGCAGGCAAATTGAAGTGAAGCTTAGAAGAAAACATATGTAGTTTAATGTGCCAAATTATAGTGAAGTCATTTTTTTTTGTTTTTTGTTTTTTCTTTATTTATTCAACCCTTCTTGTCTAAGAAACTAACAATAAGCTATCAAAACTTAAGTGCTAGAGTATTATGTTTCCTTACCAGTGCCAAGAAACTAATTATTTGAGATATATTTATATGATTAAATAAATTAAAAGTGAATAAATGGATGGAGCTACAAAGGACGGGTTTCCAGTCTCCGATCCTTCGTAGCTGGGAGCCGGAAAGACCTAGTTTCTAGTTTCCCTTAAAGGATCCGTTATCCCTCATGCTGGTTGGGGAAGATTTTTTCGGGTGTGATAGATGTGGATGCGGGGAGCTGAAAAGGACGAGTTTCTAGTCTATGAGTTTTCATAGCTCTACCTTGTATTTCGGTCCACCCAGTGACAAAAGAATTATGGGGGTAAAAATAACGATAAAAATGTAAATCTGTATAAAATGCATGTACGAAAAAATTTCAGCCACGTTGAATAACTGCGTTTTGAAGTATTTGCAAGGACGCCAAATTTGAGAATAGTACTTCTATAAGTACCTGGCTTAGTTTTCACGTCGACTACCCGTATCGTTCCATTTATACCGTGTTTGATGGCCTCGATTCGGCCGACCTTACAATGTTGAGGTGACAAGTTGTTCTATTACAGTTTTCGTGCACTACAATCTACCAGTGGTCATGTTTGGTTCCAAAATCGGTGATGTATGCTGAAGGTATATTATTCCGACCATCGCTGCCATGAAGACAAATTTCAGGACCTTTTCTGCAGCAAATAATTGATGACTGCCTCTCTGCGCGTTGAAAACCTCCTGGAGATTGCGAAGTTTATTTATTTATTTAGTTTTTACGGTCTTAAAACCTAATTTATATTTTTATATGTTTATATGCTAAGTAGTACAATAATAATATTCCTATGTGTACAGTAAAACAAATTATCGTTTATAGTTATCAAGTACAGTTACAGCGTAATTTATAGTTTAACATTATACAACTTTTCGGTTTTCGACCGTTTTTTATTAATATCAAATCTCAACTAAAAACTATGTTCTTACAATCTACCCTAAATCCCTACTTGCGGTGTAGCTATTCAACGATGAGTTTGTATTGATATAGATGCGCCGGCAGCTTTGTTTGTATGTTGGTACGAATGTACCTATTCTCAGCTGCATTCCTCAAGCTGCCCAAAGTCACGTACGTGAATTGACGATCAGCTTGACCGCTGTGAGGTTTGTTTACAAAATCCAAAAGCCAAGCAGGCGTGGGAGTAAGCTGTGCGATCTAATTACAAACAGCCAGTAACGTGGAAGTGATTGTTTATTTGCAAAATCCAAAAGCCAAGCAGGCGTGGGAGTAAGCTGTGCGATCTAATTACAAACAGCCAGTAACGTCGGAGTGATTCAAGGGAATCACCAAACCTCTGTTTTAGCTTTGCAAGTGTGCAATGCGCTAACTTACATATTCCTACTGCTTAAAAATGAAGGGTGTAGTTTCTATCTAATCAGCAACATTTTACAATGATTTAACAGCAGCCTCTTGAAAGTGCTCATGTTAACAGATTTTTTTATTTTAGTTGGTAGCTCGATAAAACATTTTAATTCTTTGTTGAAAATATTTTTCTTATCAACTTCTGTTCTAAACAGGGGTAGTCTAAAACTATTACTTTCCCTGAGTATATATGAATGGGTTTCATTTATGTATCTAAGATTATCGCTCAGATAATACGGTAACTTGCCCTGCTTTATATTAAAAACGAATAGCGTGGTAAAATATTTGCTGTTTCACACTCAGCCAATTCAAGTCTTTGATAATTTCTTGTATGGGTGTATCATGACGCTTATTCAAAATGAATCGCATAGCTCTGTTTTGGATTTTTTGGAGTTTCTCAACTTGTGTGTCGCTAGCCAGGAAAAAAAATCGTTGGACAGTACAGAAAATGCGGCTCAACTATTGATCTATAAACCAAACTTTTATAACTCTTTCCGATGTATTTGCATGATCTTTTCACGAGCCCAATTTTTTTCGCAATCTTATTAACTGTATATTCAACGTGGTCTTCAAATCTTAACTTATTATCTACATAAATTCCATGATATTTAATTACTTTTACTTCTTCAATTCTCTCATTTTTTATTTGTAAGCTATGGTCCCCGAAGCTAACAATTATTGCTCTAGAAAAAATCATGAACTTTGTTGTTGTCACATTTTATTTACGCACAATCAATTGTATTACATAAAGATCTTCTTGGATTTTTGTTACTGTTCATTTTTGACTAAGTTATGAGCATTTAAAAAACAAAAAATTCTATTATAATGAAAAAAAATCGATTTTGTGCCGAAGAACAAAATTGCCGACAAATCTTGAAAAAAAAATTTTTCGAGCGAACAAAAAAATACGTGTCTCATTAATTTGACCAGAAAACAACATATTTAAGTTACATCGAAATCGAAGAACATGACCCGAATAGCCCGGTTGAATTGAAATGGAAAGCATCTATATGTTCTATCAATATATTATATATAAAAATTCAGCCGTTTTTCGCGTTGTGATGAACTTTACGGAGAATGGCTCAACCGATTTTAATCAAACTTTGCCACATTGCAGAGACACATGTGGAAAAGGTTTGTGTTTTGAAATTTTAAGAATAAGATACCAGGGTCTCGAGAAATAGGTCAAAACGTGGACCCGGGTAACCCTAGGATGTGTTTGTACAATATGGGTAGCAAATGGAAGCTGTTGATGATTTCTATAGTATAAAGTATTTTTCATACCGTTCCGTGACTAGGGTCTCGAGATATAGGCCAAAACGTGGACCCGGGTAACCCTAGGATGTGTTTCTACAATATGGGTAGCAAATGGAAGCTGTTGATAAGTGCTTTAATACGGGGTAATTTTCATACCTATTGATGACTAGGGTCTCGAAATATATGCCAAAACGTGGACCCGCCGTGTCTTTGCACCGAATTAAACCAAACTTACACACATTGTTAAGTAAGTATTGGAAATGGATTTCGTAAAGTTTGGTTGTAATTCGGAACACCGGCAACGCGTACAGTGTTCTTTTGAACCAGCCATAATGTCGTTTACTTTTTTAACGCTTGGGGCGGAACAGAACTGTCAAATTGACAGTGTGAGTTACAATGTGTCAATATTTCTTTCTGATTTGGACGCCATAAGGAGAAGACGTAAGTGCAAAGTGTAAACATTTTTTGTGCATTTTTTTGGAGTGAATTTTGTAGCAGTGAGTAATTTCTTACGAAATTTGAGCATTTAATGTGAAATCCGAATGTTCAAATGAAATTATGTTTTGTGGATTTATTTTTTCGGTTCATATGCGATAAGCTACGATACACCATGAGTGAAAAAAATGGTAAAAAAAATGAAAAAACAAAAGAAATTGTTAAAGGATGCAAAAGAAGAGCACGAAAAATGCGTAACTTTGATGAAAAAGTTAATAGTCTGATCATGCAAATTGTCAACAATTTTCAAAAGAAAAGAGATGATTTAAGAGAAGCACAACAAAATAAAATAATCCTGACCATGTGGACTTGGGCTTTTAAACACATATGCATCGAAAATATATCCCACAAAATTGAAAAAAAAAGTGTTTCAAAATCTCAGAATACCATAATTACAATCATGTTTATTACAGTACAAATGCCAAGACAATCACGTAATCATATTGGTCGTTCGACAAATAATAATAGGCGCATGAGAAATGCCCGGAATAACGCGACATCAGAAGAACGTCAAGAACAAAATGAAGTAGTCAAACGATTGATGAATAATGTTATCCAAGCAACTATTTTAATTGGCAAATTCAAAAATGAGGACGTTCTAATACCAAGAATTCCAAGGATTCAACCTGAATTGCCATTTGACTTCAAGCGTTTGCAACTGCCCTTTCGTTTAGCATTTGCAATAACTATCAATAAATCACAAGGGCAAACTTTAGAAATATGCGGGATGAATTTAGAAGAACCAGTATTCACCCATGGTCAATTATACGTTGGCTGTTCACGTGTTGGGAAGCCAACATTATATATTTACTCAAAAATAAATGGAAAAACAAAAAATGTTGTTTATGCCAAAGCGCTTGAATAAAGAATTAAGAAATAAATAATATAAAAACCATATCTTTTCTGTTCTAAACCATATCTATTCTATTTCAGTGTGCCCAGCGAAGCGGGCCGGGCTTGCTGGTTATTAATATAAACATTGAATAGTATGGGAGCTATGACCGACCCCTGTGGTAAGGTAATTTCGACTCCTACCTTTCTTACATCGATGAGTTTATAAGCGTTTGTTGCTTCCGGTCTGACAAGAAACTACGGAACCATCAAGTTCAGTGTTCTCTACACCAATATATTCCAATTTTTTTTAACATTATTTCCCGATCAGTCTCGAAAGCTCTTTTAAGTTCAATAAATACTGCTACTACATTCATTTTGGAACGGAGGTCTTCCTTCCACTGCAACAGTACAAAGTTAAGCGCAGTTTCGCATGAATGTTTTGCCCTGAAACCGGATTGCTCCTTTATGAAAATATTATTGGACTCAATATAGAGTATTAGTGGGTTTTTAACCACCGTTTCTAATATTTTTTCCAAATTAGGAAGGGTGTTTATAGGTCTAAGTTCCTCAGTTTTTATAGTATTTTTCACCTTCTTTACTAGTACTATGTTGGAAGTTTTCCATTCCATAGGTACTGTTCTAGACCTAAGACTACTATTTACTAGTAAGGCGTAAAAGTGACCGATATACTATATTTCACTGAATCCTTAATTACCCCTTCTGATAACAAGTTATTTTCATCCAATTTGCTCTTTGATTTCCTAACAATATGAACGATATCATCAGTGCTTATTTCTTCAAATTTAATTGTAGTTGAGAGTTTTTCCTGCCTTATCAATTCAGAAGCAACATTTTCTATGTTGCTATTTATGTGAGTAATACTATCCACAAAGAGTTCGTTTAATTTATTAGCCATCTCGCTATTATTTCTATATATTTTCCCGTTGATAAGCACCTCTTCAATGTTTTTTTTTGTTATCTGTCAATTTGTTTTGAACCTTGTGTTCCATATACTGAATTTTTTTAACTTTAACCATTCTCTTGTATATTTTCTTTATTTCGTTGTATTCTACCCACTCTCCTGTCATAATGGCTTTTTGATGAAATGTATACTTTTTTTATTCGTTTCGACTAATTCTTTATCATACCATTTATTCTTAATTTTAATGTAAATTTGCTTTTTAGTAGTTAACTGTTTCGTTATGGACATCAGACAACCGCTAATCTTTTCTTGCATAACATCAGTGGTACGAGTACAGCTAGATATTTTTACGCGAATTGTAATCGTTAGGCTTAAGCGCAAGCACAATTTGAATTTTGAAGGGGTGAAGTCTAAGGTCCTTTCTCAATATTTCCATCCTAGCAACCATGTTTTAAAGTGCCGACTCGCAGGATTTTCCACTTTAGCTTTACTTACCTGTCGCTATTTGCTTTCGTTCGTTGACTCTCCTTTTACTAACTTTTTCTATTTCTATTTACCTATCCTTTCCATTTACTTATCTGTACTTACTCCAACTTTCCACTTACTGTTCCTTCGTCTCCCTTATTATTATAATCCTAGTTTTAAGTAGTAGTATATTCGGTCAAAAAAGTAGCGGGAATTTTTCAATAAAACGAAAAATAATGGTTTAATCATCAAAATTTATTTTGACACCTTCAAAACACGCTCCATTCGAAGCAATACACATAGTCCAACGATTAGACCAGTCATCAAAGCACCTTTTAAATGAGTTTGAAGAGATCTTCTTCAGTGGATTCTCCTTAAATGCCTCTATGGACTCAAAGCGACATCCGCAGAGTGGCAATTTAAGTTTTGGGAAAAAGAAAAAGTCACAGGGCGCTGAATTCGGTGAATACGGTGGTTGTTCGATATTTGTCGAGTTTTTGGTCAAAAAAGTGTCCACAATATGAACCTTGTGAGACGGTGCGTTATCATGGATCTTGCCATGAGTTTTCTTTCCACAAATTGGACCGTTTCCTATGCACACAGTCGGATAACTTTCAAATAATGTTCTTTATTTACCGTAGAACTATTTGAAACGAATTCCGAGTGCACAACACCATGTTAATCAGAGAAAACGAGTAGCATGACTTTCATTTGACCGACTTTGATGTGGTTTTTTGGATTTCGGCTCATGTGGATAGCGCCATTCCACCGCCTGTTGACTGGTTTGCATGTCAAACTCATATACTCACGCCTCATCACCTGTTATAATGCGTTCAAAAGACATTGGGTCCCAATTCATTTGCTCAAGACATGCTTCAGCCACCCTCTTCGGATGAATTTTTTGAAAGAAATTCAACACTCTTGGAACGAGTCGAGCAGCCACGCGTCTCATGCCCAATTGATGGTGTAAAATGTTGCGAATTGATTCGTAAGACATGCTAAGGTCACAAGCTACCCCCCTCAAACTTAAATTATGGTTTTCCAGCACCATTTCCTTGACTTTGTCAACGTTTTCATCCGTTAGACATATGTGTAACGAGCGCTTTTTTTCACAGAATGTGAAATACGAGTAATAGAAAATAATAATTGAATGGTGCAATCTGACTAGTGTGGTTAACACTTTCTTAGTTCACTTCCAGGAAATATTCTGTAAATTTCGTGTCTCCCAAAACTAATACTTTAGCTTCAGCAGGAGCCGTATCGAATTTTCATCTGAAATATGGCATTTTATCTGAGAAATTGTATAACTGGGTTGAGGAGAAGAAATTATTTTTGAATTTTAGACTGCGTTTTCATACCGTTAAATTCTTGACTATACTTGTGATTTAGCTTTCATGAATAAAGAAAGTGAACGTCAGCTGGCGCACCCGCGGTGGGTGTGATTGTGGGAGGGTACGAAACGTGTCGAAAAAAATTTTTTACCAACTCATTTAATACCGGCTGAAGTTTCAGCAGCGCCGTAGAGGGGGGAAAATACGTCAGCTAAACAGGCGAACTTGTAAAATAAATTATAAAGTAAGACTACTTTATGCCGATTGAAATTTTTTTACATAATTTTGGACATATATGAAAATATAATAATGATGGTCAGCTGCGTTTATAGCGGTGGGAAGACCATCAGCCGAAGCAAGAATGTATCATTGCGTTCATACATCTCGGCGGCGCGCGGAATTTTCAATGCTGAAAATTTTTTTTATTCTACTAAATATCAACAATACACAGAAAAAATTTCAGCCGGTATTAAATGAGTTGTTAAAAATTTTTTTTCGACACGTTTCGCAGTATCCCACGCATGTACCCACCGCTACTGGACCAGCTGACGGTTGGTGGGGTCTGCTTTCAGTATTAAAATCAGTCGGCATGAAATGATGAGGTCAAAATGACCCCTGGCTCCCGGACTATTAGTTGACTATTGTTGACTGACTCTCTGTTTTAATTTAACTTTCCCAATAATTGCAAATATTTAATTCCTGGTGGCAGTTTTAGTTTTCAAGCTAAGTTCTCAGTTATGAAATGTTCCAACCAATAACTAATAGCTCTTAATTTGAATAGCTCTGGCACCAAAAAAAACAGGCGCCATTAACTTATATTATAACAAAGTTACATAACCAATATTTGGTACTACTGTATTATATTATGTACTATTTTGTATTTCGAATCCATTCCTTTTATTTTTTCCATTCTCCCGTAATATATTAGATTAATATTTTATTAATATATGTATATCTTGAGAGATTTTCAAATTAAGAAAATGTTCCCAAAATATGTAACATTTTGAAACAGGGGTTCAGTTTTTTTGTATTTTGTTGGTTACCCTACCTTTTTGTTATGAGTACCAATGCGAACTTCTGAACATTTTTAGCGAATCATGATTGTTCAGAGTGCCACTGCATAATTAATGTAGTGAGTGAACAGTTTTTAGTTTTGCAAATACCTATGTTACATTTTACCTTACTTTATAATAAAGGTGTACAATAAACACTCTCTGATTTTGGCTTTCACGCATTGCGCAACTGCATATCATATATTGCTTTGTTTTCTTTCGCTATTATATTTCTTTTGCTATTCAATCGCGCGCAAAAAATCTTGCGCGACGACTACATTTTTGGTGACCCCAACGTGATGACATGGGCACCGCTATTTGACGTTGTGATTTTGCTGTAAAACGTGAATTGCATCTACATACAGTTAGTAACATAAATAAGTATACAAGAGCCTGATTTATGGAATTGCTTGACGCTAACGCTTTCCGTAATGTGTAATCAAAATATTTTACACGTGGTAATTGTGTACTGGGATAAGCTTTCATATGCGCCTTAATTTAGCTGTAAATTGTATGTATCGTTATCCACGCTTTGCTTTGACTTTGATGCCAGCGAAATTTGTGTCACAAAAGTTAGTATACAGCAAACGGTTGTTCAATTAGCATAACATTTATTTTTACGCTTTGATTAAAAAAGTTAAAACTATTAAAAGGAAATAATCAAAGTGAGTATAAAAATTTAGGGAAGTACGATTTGTATTAATTTTTGCGACATTTTTAGTAATGACACCAAGAGGAAAAGAGCTTTCTGATGATTTAAAAAAACTGATTATAAAATTACACAAGGAACATAAATCATTGCGAGAAATAGCTCGTTTGATAGATAGGAGTTTTGCTACAGCTCAAAATATTGTGAATAAATATAAAAGTGCGGGAAGCACCACTAATAATGAGCATTGTGGGCGTCCGCCGCTCTTAAGCCCCAGAGAAAAGAGCTTAGTCGTACGGAAAATCAGGGCAAACCCCAAAGTAAGTGCCCCCAAATTGAAATCTGAAGTTAAAAATGAGACTGGAAAACAATTTCGCACCCAAACTTTTCGCCGGGTTTTGCATGGTGCTAGTTATCATGGGCGCAATGTTAGGAAAAAGCCCTTCGTGAGTAGTGTCAATCAAAAGATGATGAAAAATGTGACCAAACGTTTTGGAACCAAGTCATATTTTCCGATGAGTGTAAGTTCAGTATCTGTGTATCCGATGGATGGCCGTGAAAAAGTTTGGAGAAAAATTAACGTGGAATTGTATCCAAACAATATGACCGGCACAGTGAAGCATGGCGGGGGCTCTGTGATGGCTTGGGGATGTATGGCTGCGAACAGGGTTCGGAACTTGGTATTTATCGAAAATATTAAGGTCCGATATGGGTATTTAAATATTTTGAAAAAAATATTTAAAAGAAAGCAGCAGGATAGTGACCCCAAGCACACATCCAACATTGTACGAGAATGGCTGTTATAAAATGTGCGAAAACTGCTGAAAACACCGCCACAGTCCCCGGATACCAACCCCATAGAACATTTATGGGAACATTTAAAGCGACAAATACGTAAACATCCGATTAGAAATAAGGAACAACTGAAAAGAGGAATGGAATAAAATACCACCAGCAGTAACTGAAAGCTTGGTGAAATCAATGCCATCACGACTTAAAGTGATTGTAAAGTCTAATGGTTATCCTACCAAATACTAGGATTTGATTTTAATTATGTTTTTGATTTCACAAATTAATTATGTGATGAACTGTATACCTACTTTTGAGACATGAATTTTTATAAGGTTTAATATAAAAAGCTACAATTTTGTTCCTTTTTAAAATTTTGTCATTATTTGGATTAAATATGATTTTTGTAATAGGACTATGAATAAGTTCGTGCGGTTTTACAACAGATGGCGTAACTTGATTATTATTCCATCGATCCACATTTCCAAACATTCATTGGAGAGCTACTGTCGTAAGGCACAAACGTCAGTATAAGTTTTTTATTTGAAGCGTAAACAACAATATTTTTACCACACTTGAAAATGTCGAATTTCGTGCCAAATAATGTGTTTTTGCGGGGAATTCTTCTTCATTATTTTAATATGAAGAAAAAAGCAGCCGAAAGTCATCGTATCTTGGTGGAAGTTTATGGTGAGCATGCTCTATCTGAGCGAACGTGCCAGAAGTGGTTTGCACGCTTTAAAAGTGGTGATTTTGGCTTGGAAGACGAAGAACGCGAGGGTGCGCCGCCAAAGTTCATGGATACCGAATTGGAGGAATTGCTCGATCAAGATCCGGCTCAAACGCAAGAAGAGGTTGCAAAAACTTTGGGAGTTGATCAATCAACCATTTCCAAACGTTTAAAAGCCATGGGAATGATCCGAAAGGTAGGCCATTGGGTGCCGTATGAATTGAAGCCAAGAGACGTTGAACGCCGTTTTATGGCATGCGAACAACTGCTTCAACGGCACAAAAGAAAGGGTTTTTTGCATCGAATTGTGACTGGCGATGAAAAGTGGGTCCATTACGACAATCCAAAACGTCGGGCAACGTATGGATACCCTGGACATGCTTCAACATCGACGTCGGCGCAGAATATTCATGGCCTGAAGGTTATGCTGTGTATCTGGTGGGACCAGCTGGGTGTTGTGTATTATGAGCTACTGAAACCGAATGAAACGATTACGGGGGATGTCTACCGACGACAATTGATGCGTTTGAGCCGAGCACTGCGAGAAAAACGGCCGCAATACGCCGATAGACACGACAAAGTTATTTTGCAACATGACAATGCTCGGCCACATGTTGCACAAGTGGTCAAAACATACTTAGAAACGCTCAAATGGGATGTCCTACCCCACCCGCTGTATAGTCCAGACCTTGCGCCATCCGATTACTATCTCTTCCGATCGATGCAACATGGCCTGGCTGACCAGCACTTCCGTAATTACGATGAAGTCAAAAAATGGATCGATTCGTGGATTGCGGCAAAACCGACCGAATTTTTCACAAAGGGAATCCGTGAATTGCCAGAAAGATGGGAAAAAGTAGTAGTAAGCGATGGACAATATTTTGAATATTAAATTTGTAACCATTTTACGTCAATAAAGTTTCAAATTTCGAAAAAAACCGCACGAACTTATTCATAGTCCTATTATTTTATTCATGTAAATAAAACACAATTTTGTGATAACTTAGGTTGTTTGAAGGAATCGATTGGGGGAAAATTGAAAACGTGTCCGGTGTATACTTACTTCTGTTACTAATTATTCATAAGTACCATACACAAATCTCGCGAACAGTTACCTGAGTGGAGCCGTTTGTTTTTCGTTCTTCGCCATGCAAACAAGCACCGTGTACCAATAATTTGAAATCATCAGAAAACTTTTGGAGTTTTCAGCAGAGAAGCGGACTAATTCTTAAGAAATGTTGTTCTTAAAACGGAAAGCGTAGACTTAATACGCCAACTCAACTTAAAAGGTCCCGGTGGTCTAGAACTCGTAAATGTATGGTATTTTCAGGAATGTTTTTTACAATAAAAAAATTAAAAACGATATTTAAATTTTTTTTGCTTTTTATTTAGCTTCTTTCACATGACAAAAAAAATTAATTTTAATAATTTTAAAAATGGCGCTGAAGTTGACTCTCCCGAAAAATTGGACCTGGACGGTGTTGTCCATTTTGGCTCTTCTATTTATCTGAAACACAAAAACCAAAACGATTATTAATAAGTATGACTGTAGCTATGTCCCGCTACTACAATAGAATTAAAAAAAAATTGACAAGATGGAGCGGTTTTGAATTTGACAATCTGAAAATCGTTTTTTTTTTTCAGTTTTTTAGTAAAAAAAAACACGAAATAATTGAAATATCGTAATAATACGATTGTAGTACGGACGAGAGCCATTGATGTTGCGAACAACATATCAAAATTTCAGACGAATCGGTTGAATAGGACCTAACGAACTCGACGCCAACAATCGTAAAACAAGGTAGATTACCAAACAAATTTCGTCAACGACGAATCAACCACCGCAGGGGAAGAACGAGTTCGCTGAAAGGTTGCCAACTTCGACGGACATGGCTATTTTTTTTTAGAAGAGAGGCCAAACAATACAAAATGTAGCCCACGCTATGGTAACGAAGTCAGGTTGCTCAGGTGAGCAATCTTAAGTATAGAAAAACCTCGTATCAAAGACTGGTCAAAAAATCTGTGTCGTCTGTAATAAGCATGATCACGTCATCTACTCCTGCCCCGTGTTTGCCAGTATTAGCACGAATGCACGCTGTAAGAAAGCAAAAAACGTTATTTTGTGTATTAACTGTCTTAAACCATGCCATCAGGACAGCAGTGCACATAATCTGCATGTCGCCGTTGCTCATTCGTGCACCATACGCTACTGTATTTTAATCAGACAAATCTAAGGCCACCTTGCAACTGTTATTGTTTTAATTCGCAATTATGTCATTTCTCTCGTGCCATTCTCGATTACGCTTCACAACTTAATTTTACAGTAACTACCATATACTGGCTAGTCAATTCTTCTTCTTCTTAATTGGTGCGATAACCGCTTATGCGATTTTGGCCGAGTTTAACAAAGCGCGTCAGTTCTTTCTTTCTCGTGATAATCGGCGCCAATTGGACACACCAAATGAAGCAAAGTCCTTCTTCACCTGATATTTCCAAGGCAGAGGAGGCCGCCCTCTTCCTCTGCTACCACCAGCTGGTACCGCATCGAATACTTTCAAAGCCGGAGCGTTTGTATCAATTCGGACGACATGACCCAGCCAACGTAGCCGCTGGATACTTTTTCGCTGCGCTATGTCTATCTCCACGCGACATTCGCTGTTGCCAACGTACAAAGGTCCAAAAATATTACGCAGAATCGTTCTTTAATACACACCAAGCGTCGCTTCATCGGATGTTGTCATCGTCCCCGCTTCTGTGCCATACGTTAGGATGGGCATATGGAGAGTCTTGTGGAGTGTTAGTTTTGTTCGTCGAGAGAGGACTTTACTGCTCAGTTGCCTACTTAGTCCAAAGTAGCACTTGTTGGCAAGAGAGATTCTACGTTGGATTTCAAGGCTGACATTGTTATCGGTGTTAATGCTGGTTCCTAAATAGACGAAGTCTTTTACAACCTCGAAATTGTAACTGTCTACAGTGACGTGGGTGCCGATACGCGAGTGCGCCGACTGTTTGTTTGAAGACAGGAGGTATTTCGTTTCGTCGTCGTTCAGTACCAGACCCATGCGCTTTGCCTCCGCCTTTATCCAGTTTGGAGAAGGCTGAGCTAACAGCGCGGTTGTTACGGCCGATGATGTCAATATCATCGACATAAGTGAACAATTGTACGCTCTTATTAAATATTGTGCCTGAGCGATTAAGTTCTGCGGCTCGTACGACGCTGTCCAACATCAGGTTAAAGAAGTCACACGACAGCGAGTCACCCTGTCTGAAACCTCGTTTGGTATCAAACGGCTCGGAGAGGTTCTTCCCAATTCTGATGGCAGTGCTAGTGTCATCTTACATAGCCGCATTAGTTTTGCGGGGATACCAAATTCAGACATCGCGGCATACAGATAACTCCTTTTCGTACTGTCGAATGCAGCTTGGAATCGACGAAAAGATGGCGAGTGTCGATTCTCCTATCATGGGTATTTTCTAAAATTTGGCGTATTGTAAATATGTCGTCGATGGTAGACTTTCCAGATCTAAAGCCTCACTGATAAGGTCCAATCAGTTGGTTGACGGTGGGCTTCAGCCTTTCACACAATACGCCCGCTGGAACCTTATTGGCTATATCTAGATGACTAATCCCGCGGTAATTGGCACAGATTGCAGGATCGCTCTTCTTATGGACTGGGCAGAGCACACTTAAATTCCAATCGGTAGACATGCTTTCATCCGATCATATTTTGCATAGAAGCTGACGCATGCACCTTACCAGCTCCTCGCCCGCGGCTCTTTTGTTCTTTAGCCGCGTTATTGCTATTCTCACCTCGTCATGATCGGGTAGCGGAACGACAATTCCGTCGTCGAAGATTGAGGTATCGGGATCTTCACATTCTCTCTGGCATGCGCAGCTGTCACTGTTTAACCGGTTTGAGAAGTGTTCCCTCCATAATTTAAGAATGCTCTAGATGTAAACGCCCCGGTTTTAAAACCTTCTGTAAGCCCCCGAAGTTTCTGGTAGAATTTTCGGGCGTTGTTCCTGTTGGCCAGCAACTCAAGCTCTTCGCATTCACGTATTTCAGCCTCTCGTTTCTTTTGTCGGATAATTCGTATCTTTTTCTTTTTTAAATCTCTGTAGCGATCCCACATGGCTCGCGTTTCGCCCGATCGCAGCGTGGTTCTATAGGCGGCATCCTTTCTTCCTGCGGCAGCATGACATTCCTCGTCGTACCAACGGTTTTTCAAGCTCGCCGCAATCCGATTTCTTCTTCGGCGGCGGTACGTAGGGAACGAGAAATGTTGCTCCATTGCTCGTGCATGCCAGTTTGTCGGGCAATGCTCTCTGAGAGCAGGAGTGAGAGTCGAGTGGCGAATCTTCTGGCTGTCTGTTGTGATTGCAGCATTTCGATGTTGAACATTCTTTACCTAGGTAGATGAATGTTTTTAGCTACACAGAGGCGGGTGCGCAGTTTGGCTGCAACAAGGTAATGATCCTAGTTGATGTTGGGTCCTCGGAACGTACGTAGAACTAAAACAATAGAAGCGTGTCTCCCATCTATCACAACATGATCGATCTGGTTTCGCGTTTTTCGATCAGGAGACAGCCAGGTGGCTTGCTGTATCTTTTTATGCTGGAATCTGGTGCTGCATACTACCATGTTTCAAATTCCGGCGAACTCGATCAGCCTCTGTCCGTTAGCGGATGTTTCGTTGTGCAGGCTGAATTTTCCGACTGTGGGACCAAAAATTGCATCCTTTCCCACCCTGGCGTTGAAGTCGTCAAGCGCGATTTTTATGTCGTGGTGGGGGCAGCCCTCATAGGAACGTTCCAAGCGCTCATAGACGGAATCTTTGGTCGCATCGTCCTTCTCTTCCATCGGGGCGTGGGCGCAACTTAGCGAGATGTTAAAAAATCGTGCTTTGATGCGGATTATTGCGAGATGCTTGTCCACCGGAGTGAACGACAGTACTTGGCGACGAAGTCTCTCTCCCACAACAAATCCGACACCGAATTTGCGCTCCTTTACATGGCAGCCGTAGTAGGTGTCGGAAGGTCCTATGGTTTTCTTGTCTTACCCCATCCATCGCATCTCTTGGACGGCAGTGATGTCAGCCTTTACTCTCACGAGGACATCAAATGGCTAGTCAATTACAGATCAGAAAATCTAGGTCATTAGTGACAGTTTCGGGCATTGGAGATTCGTAATCAACTTCAGCGTGAAGATCTTAATACCGTCGTTACATAGCAACTTCACTACGATAATAGATGCGGCCATAACTCCAATAATTACCGATTTCGAACTAAATTATTCACTTGACATCACTCATTGGGTAATTCCGGCGAACGTTACTTTGGCAGATCCCGAATTGCACAAGGATCAACGTGTTTGGCTGGATTGTGTCCGATGTATGGTGACAGGCGAATATTCGGTTTGCCCGACTTTAAAACCCTGCGTACATTTACTTGGAGATTCGTACCAGCATGCCTTCCGGCGATTCTTGGCTCGTGAAAGACGTCTCCGCCGCAACGTGAAATCACAATATTCATCATTCATGAAGGAGTATATTCGATCGTAAAACTAGCTTCAAGAGTTCCCATTTCTTCTTGCCTCATCATTGCGTATTGAAGAAGGACAGTACAACAACCAAACTCAGAGTTGTGTTTGATGGCACGGCGCTGACAACAACTGGGTATTCGTTAAAGGAGGTTCTGATGTCGGGCTCAACAATTCAGGTAATGCTAGCAGATACACTGACTCATTTCCAATCACATCCGGTGGCACTGAGCGGAGAAATTTGTAAAATGTATCGGTGCGTTAAAGTCGCACCCTTTGATAACTACTTGGTGTACATATTTCGGAGGGATGACCTACAAGATGACACCCAAATGTTTACACTCGAAACAGTGACTTACGGTACAAAATTGCCTCCCTATTTGGCAGTTCACACTATGTATCAACGTGCGGCTGATGAATAATCTTCAAATCCCCTTGGCGCTAAGATCATCTTTCGCGATTTCTACGTCGATAACTTACTCACCGGCGGCGATACTATTAATGATGTAAATTACCATACATAATGCAACAAACATCTGAGCTCCTAGGTAAAGGTAATTTTGAAATTAAGAACTGGTGTTCGAATGTACTAGAAGTACTCAGCAACGTGTCAGAAGTAGATAGAGAGAAAATCATCAAATTTGATGATGGTAATTACATCACAAAGACGCTTGGACTCCTGTGGGCACTCCATTCTGACTTGTTCCTATTTTCGGTTGATGCACGCCAAGAAAGCAATAAAATAATAAAGCGCCCAGTTTTGTCAACAATTGCCCAATTTTATGTATAATCTACTGTGATTGATTGGGCCACCGTATGTAAAGCAAAAATGTTTCTTTAACGCTCATGGATGGAAAGGCTCGTTTGGGACGAAAGTCTACCAATGTCGCGTCGAACAGCTTGTTCTCATCTGTATGGGGAATTCGGTGCCCTCAGGCAATTGAAATTTCCTCGCTACATGACCAGTCCAAATGCTAGTTTGGCCGAGCTCCTCCTCCTATTTGTGACGTGCGTCTTTATGTCGTTCCACAAATGTAGGGACCTACGTATTCAAGCCGACTCCGAACGGCAGATATTTTTTATGAGGAGCTTTTTCATGGCAGAAATACACTCGAAGGTTTGCCATTGCCTGCCGAGGGGCGACCGCTATTAGAAAAAGCTTTTTCTTGTTATTGGTGTTTCACCGAGATTCGAACCTATGTTCTCTGTGAATTCCGAATGGTAGTCACGCACCAACCTATTCGGCCATGACGGCCGCAGTTACGCATTTTCAATTGCCCGTTTTTCTGCTGATCAGATTCCACAAAAGTTTTATCATGGTCACCGTCTAGTTTAAACGTGTTTGTCGCAAATCGTATTATAATCATACAGCAATCCACAACCGGTATGGAATGGTGATATGTGCAAACGAGACTTAGCCCATCCGATATTTTATCAAAAGGTGTTTCGCCAATCGAAATAGCAAGTTCATCGTTTTTGTCCAGCGGGCCTCCATTTCTACACGAAGTATTAGACTTGAAACTTTGCCTGAACGACAGAAAGTTGCTTTACTGTCCTCACCTTCAGTAATTGATGCTGCATATGTTCATTAAGATGGACCGCTCAGGTAATCTCGTTACGGCACACATTCATCAAGGAACTCGGTAATTACTTCGAATGATTCAACGAGTTCATGTTTTTCGTAATATAAAGTTCTAAAAAAGACGTTTCCCATAAATTTATCAAATAAACTAGCATCTCTGTCGCCTTTCTTCTTTCTTTTTGACTCATTCGAATTGGAGGTCATTTAAGAAACTTGTTGCGGAATTTTCAGTCTCGCCATCCAATACTGTTGCCGAAATCACATCCACTTACTAACTCTATAATAATGCGTTTTCACCACCGATCTACATGCCGGTCCTCAAACTTTCGTGGGAGTAATACGACAACAATACAGGCCGATTGGTGGCAAAAAGGCGGTAGGTTAGGTTAGGTTGAAGAGGTTGTCCTGTGGGACACACTCAGGCTCAAAGCCCATTGTGATGCCGCGTGAGGAGCTTGTCCCTATCTCTCCTCAAACCAGTGCGTGCTTTTCAAAATATGTCTGACTTCTGTAGAACTGAAATCTTCCAATTCATCAAAAATTGTTCACTCAGAATAGTAAATCTGCCTCTGGATAGAGCAGGACTGTGGCACAGCAGGTACGAGATTGTCTCTGCCCCGTCCTCATCTAGACAACTTCTATAGAAGCCATGTGTTTGCACTCCCCTCCTTTGGGCGTGTCTACCTATTAGGCAGTGCCCCGTTATGACTGAGATCAATGTGCTAAGACTGTGTTTATTCTGGCTTAGCAGAGATTCTGTGCGTTTAGCATTTAGAGTCGGCCACAGTTGACGGGCGATTTTGCAGGTGGCTTCATTGCGCCATCTTTCGTTTGCTTTCTTTACAATTTCTTCTAGGATTTGTAGCTTACATGTTTGTAAGGGTATCTCTATGCCATTGTCTATGTGCTCATCAGTCAATTCAGTGCCTCTTTTACCCTCAATGTCGCGATGGCCAGGAACCCATGTTACCTTTAAGTGAAATGACTCAGCCATTTCGTTAAGAGATATGGGACATTTCATGGCTACCTTGGAGGTTGTCGACTGTTTTTTGAGGGATTTTACCGCCGCTTGGCTATCAGTGAAAATGTAGATATCATTTCCGGATATCGCATCACACTGTATCAGTGTGTATCAGTGTCGCGGCTTTTATTATTGCCGTCAGTTCAGCCTGAAAGACACTACAGTAGTCGGGGAGCCGAAAACTCAAGGAGATCCCACCCTGCCGTCGAGGTTTGAGCCATCTGTGTATACATGGATGGACTCGTCCTGTCTCACATCGTCCCGTTCCCACTCTTCCCTTGAGGATAGGAGGATCGTAAACGATGTAATGTCAAGTAAAGGCGGGAGTGCATAGTCCACCAGTCCGGGAAGCCCCAAAGTGCTAGCCAGGATTTTACCGTGACCATAATCCGTGTTTGACGACTTATTTAGAGTGTTCAGCCTTATTACTTCTAGTCCTCGACTTTTACACCAAAGTGATAATCTGTTGAGAGATCTTTGTTGGAGATCACATAATGTTGGAAGGTGTTGCCCCGAGATTGCTATTACAATATCATCGGCATATTTTATTATTTTACCTCCCATTTTTCCAAGTTCTTGAAGAAGATTATTGACAGTTAGGTTCCACAGAAGTGGAGAAATTACCCCACCTTGGGGTGCACCCCTGATCGGAAATTTTTGAATGGATCGTTCGCGCAGTTAGCATTCGTTCTATAAACGAAACTAGTGCACGGCTTAACCCCATTTCCGCTAACGCAGTGGTAATTGCTTCCGGATATATATTATTGAAGGCACCCTCGAAGTCTAGAAAGACAGCGAGGGTATATTCTTTGTTGTGAAGTGATTTCTCGACTGTGTGAACTGCCTCGTAGAGCGCTATTTCCACTGATTTGTCTTTGCTGTATGCATGTTGGGAAGGTGATAGTCTGTCGCTAATTCTTCCTTTGATATGCATATCTAGCAACCGCTCAAAAGATTTGAACAAAAAGGATGATAGACTAATTGGCCTAAAGTCCTTCGGTTTCGTATGTGTGGTTTTCCCTCCTTTGGGAATGAATACCACTTTTACTTCTGCCCATTTCTTGGGGATATAGTTAAGAAGTAGCACTGCCTCAAAAATTAAGGCGAGTGTAGGTGCAATCATATCTTTTGTGTGTTGCAAATCAGCGGAAATGATCAGGTCCCGGTGATTTGTAAGGTTTGAAGCTGCAAATGGCAAATTTTACGTTATCCTCCGTTATAAAATCTATTGAGGGATTCTAACCGGCTTGTATTGTTTAGTTGGGAATGAAATACTGTACATTAAATACCTATTATCTGAGAAGGAGTTGTCTGTAGACACTCTCCAGTCTTTTAAAATTT
Organism: Anastrepha ludens; assembly: GCF_028408465.1. Lineage (NCBI taxonomy): Eukaryota > Metazoa > Arthropoda > Insecta > Diptera > Tephritidae > Anastrepha > Anastrepha ludens. The sequence continues at coordinate 1,253,126 of NC_071503.1, read as the reverse complement.
GGGCCCCTCGTTCATTGACACACGTGATGTCTAGAACTGCAGTTCTCGTAGTTGTTACAAAAGTAGGGGTATCACCTATGTTACTAATATAAAGATTGTTACACATAATGAGTGACGGGGACAGCGAGGTCTGCTTGTCTTCTGACAGGATTTTGTTGCGAGGGGGGGTCTATTGCTGCCACCAGACGTAGATGGTATGTTATCCTCAACTTGACAGGGTTGGGATTGTTTCCAGTAAGAGGTCTCGCTGCCGTATAGGCAGTCCCTGAAGGGACGGAGCGAGAGATAGGCCCTGGCTTGGCCACAGGCTTTACTCCGCTTACGTTAGTGGTCTTTTTTATTGAAAGACCTGACCTTCCTGAGGGATTTGGTCTTACTTTTGGGCTGCCTTGTTTGTGTTTTGTTCATTTTTCCCATTTCATAATCGTCCGCACTGCTCGACGTGGCGAGCATGACGGACTAATATCTTTTAGGGGCGAAAGAGGAAACGTCGACCATGGCAGTTGCCTCAACCATGTCAAGGTCATTCTACCTCCTGAGGTGACCCAGGTTCAGAAGGGCGCCGTTAAAATACAGGCGAATACCCCTGGTTGGAAACCATCCATCGGGCACGGTGACGCGTAACACCCTGGATTAGGGGGGTACAGGAGAGGGGATGATGGGATACCAGGTTAGGGACTAACAGTGGGATGGTCGTCGGTAATCTCTGCATGGTGAATGACTGGCTTCCGCCGTTCTCCGGATGGTGGGCTAGCCAATATCCCTGGTGAGCTTCCCTCTTAGTTCGTGGTGGGTTATCCCTCATGATAAGGGGGCTAAACCAGCACTTAAGCCTCATCCTCGCGGCAAGGAGACCAACTTTATGAAGAAAAAGGCGGTAAGTCACTTCATAAATAAATGCATGCAATGTTTTAGACTCAGACACAAGATGTGCGAACAAATCATGGGCAATCTACCTGAAGGCCGCGTTCGACCCAGCCAAGCATTTCTCACTACTGGAGTTGACTATTGCGGACCGTTTCATTACGAAAGCAGTTCATATGGAACTCTCCAAGGAGCTGTCTACCGAGTCGATTCTAGCTGCCTTGAGGCGATTTTGTTCTACTCGCTGCAAACCGATGGTCATCTGATCTGATAACGCCACACATTTTTTGGGGGAAAAGTTAGATGACTGAATTACAGCAACATTTCCTTAAGCAACAACACGTTGAAGCAGCCCATCAGTATCATCGAAGGAATTAATTGGAAATTCATACCATCAAGGCCTTTGGGAGTCCTTAATCAAAATGGCGAAATTCCATTTATATTTCCGGCGAGTTGTTGGTTCAGCATTGCTTACCTTTGATGAACATAGGACTCTTGTATGTCAGATTTCAGCAGAGATAAATTCTCGACCACTTAATTCAATTTCCGAAAATCCTGATGACTTAGATGTGCCAACACCCGCGTATTTCTTGATAAGTGCTCTACTCACATCCATATCAGAACCGAATCTTTTGACATTAAACATTAGTCGACTTGGTCACTGGCAGCAGGTTCAGTTCATGCAGCAAGTATTTTGGAAAAGATGGATTTCCGAATATTTATCATTTCTGCAACAATTCTCATGTTGGGGAATGTCAAGAGATAATATTGCAATATCGGATCGCTTGTCCTCATCAAGGATGAAGTACTGCTCAAATGAGTGCTAGGTAGAATAACTCAAGTTTTCAAGGGAGTTGATGGCATGGTTCGAGTTGCTCAAGTAAAAACTGAAGGTTGCGTTTATAAACGCATAAACGTTGATGACATGGTTGGCGGTATGGCCTGCCAACGGCGGGAGAATCTTCACATCTTTTAGTTTTGCAAATAGCAACCCTATGTTATATTTTACCTTACTTTATAACACACTTTGATTTTGGCTTTAACGCTGTGCACAACTGCACATCGGTCCCGTCCCAGGTGGTGAATAGGGAAGCCCTGGCGTCCCACGAGGGCCTTCCCTGATGGGTTAGGTTCCAACACGCGTGTGGGGACTCAAAGTTGGCATAGAATCAAGGTGCCATCCGCAAACCACACTAGTTAGGGAGGAGTCCCGAATTAAAACCATCATCGGTAATTGACAACAATAGGCCCGAAGTAACACCTACGGAAGCCACCGAATCCTCGGCGCTCCCAAGCTGTCTCGCTTTCGAGATAAGTGGAGGAAGACGATGGCTGAAAGAAATACACTTCCTTGCCCTACAGCCGCCGCTAATGGCCGCGCCACGAGGTGTTGAGGCTTGAATCGAGAAAACTTCTAAACCGGGCTCTCAAGACTAATCTTGGTGAGGACTGGGAGCGATATCGTGATGTTCAGAAAAACTATAAGAAGCTTATTCGGAAATCGAAAGGAGCTTGTTATAGGGAATTCTACAGCGGTATTCAAGCTCTTAGTGACACCGTGAAATTGGTTAGGATCCTGAAACGGGATCAAACCGCAAATCTGGGGTCACTTAGAAAATCTGAAGGCTCCTTCACGGAGAGGCAAAGTGAGACACTCAGCTTGCTGATGGAATCTAACTTTCCAGGTAATCAAATAACGTTGGCCGGCAGCATTCCTTATTGAAAGAGGCTGATATCAGAGCTGCTACATCTTCTCGGTATGACTGGTGCGTTGTCAGATATGTGGTGAATGAGGCCGCCATTAGATTTACCATTAAATCTTTTGCCGGCTACAAGTCACCCGGACCAAATGGATATGCCATTTCTGTCATGCTGAAGGACGGCATAGAGTCCGTGACAGCAGCCTTGAAAAAAATCGTCTCTGCAAGCCTGGCACTAGACTATATACCACGTTCTTGGAGGATGGTGAGGATCGCCTTCATCCTTAAGGTTAGAAGAGGTAACTATACCAGCCCAAAAGCTTTAGACCCATCAGTATGACTTCTTTTACGCTAAAAAATCTTGAGCGACCAACGGAATTGCTCATGCGTCAGAAGTCGCTGAAAGTTCAACTTCGTTCTCCATCAGCATGCCTGTCAAAGTAGAAAATACTGCGTGTCGGCACTGCAAAACCTTGTAGCTATTTTTAAGCTCACTGAGAAAGTACCAAACTGCAAAACCACTAAATATAAAAGGTAACTCTACTATCAAGCGTAGAGCGTAATGACACAGCGCAGGGCGTAATCAAAGAGGGTTGAAACACTGCCGAAGAAAATCAAGCACGAATTTTCAGAATGTTTTTTTAAAGCGCCTTATCATAATTATATTCGTTCAAAGCTTTCACTGTTCTCAGAGCCTCATCAGTTAAACACGATATTAAATGTTAAAATTATTAAATCCCGGTTAAGCTGGGATGTACGCCATGTACGAGTTTTTGAATTTCTTCTATTTACCACAGATTGACTTGGTACTTACTTAGCTAAACCAACATCGCCTGTTTAATATAAGCAAACAAATGAAAAAGAAAAAGGCCACTCCTCATGGAAATTTATTAGTTCAATGATGTAAGTTTTGTTAAAACTAAACAAACCGACAGAAAAAAAATTGTATTAAGAAAATCATGTGAGCATACAGAAAAGAAATACGAGTATGTGTATTCAAAAAGTATCGCGAATTTTGAATTTTCGCAGGTTACGTATATTCGAATGTCGATTTTTTTGTGGCGATATGTTGGAACTCACGTGACTCACTCATACCAACGAGTTCGGCTTTGCTTGCACGTGTTTCGGCTCGTCTTCGATTTTTACCTTTTCAAAAAGATGGATCAAAGAACCTGTATCAAATTTTGTGTGAAAAACGAAATTAAGTGCGCGGATGCATTCCGAATGAGGACTGTGTCATACAGAGAAGCTACTTTGGACCAAGGCAACGTTTATCGGTGGTATAAAATATTCTTAGAAGGCTCAGAAGATGTGAACAACGAAAAGCGTGCCGGACGCCCGATTACTTCAATAACAGACGAAAAAATTGATGAAGTGAAGAAAATGGTATTGGCCAATCGTCGAATCCCCTTGAGAGAAGTTTCTGACGACCTAGACAAATCGATTGGCTTATGCCATTCGATTTTTTTAATGATTTTAGCATGAGACGAATCGCCGCAAAATTCGTACCAAAATTGCTCAATTTCGACCAAAAGCAGCATCGCATGAACATTGCTAATCAGATTTTGGACTCTGTCCGCGGCGACCAAAATTTGCACGAGAGGGTCATAACTGCTGAAGAATCGTGGATTTATGGTTATGACGTGGAAACCAAAGCTCAATCATCTCAATAGAAGTTGCCGCTCGAACCAAGACCGAAAAAAGCCCTTAAGTCCGGTCGAATGTAATAGTTTTGCTTACCGTTTTTTTCGATTGCAAGTTATGCGCAATTTGCCATTTCCAGTACGGAAAGGAGTTACCTGTATGCCGCGATGTCTGAATTTGGTAACCCCGCAAAACTAATACGGCTATGTAAGATGACGTTGCTCAACACCAGCAGCGCCGTCAGAATTGGGAAGGACCTCTCCGAGCCGTTTGATACCAAACGAGGTTTCAGACAGGGTGACTCGCTGTCGTGTGACTTCTTTAACCTGATGTTGGAGAGCATCGTACGAGCCGCAGAACTTAATCGCTCAGGCACAATTTTTTATAAGAGCGTACAATTGCTGGCGTATGCCGATGATATTGACATTATCGGCCTTAACAACCGCGCTGTTAGTTCTGCCTTCTCCAAACTGGACAAAGAGGCAAAGCGAATGGGTCTGGTGGTGAACGAGGACAAAACGCAGTACCTCCTGTCTTCAAACAAACAGTCGGCGCACTCGCGTATCGGCACCCACGTCACTGTAGACAGTTATAATTTCGAGGTTGTAAAAGACTTCGTGTATTTAGGAACCAGCATTAACACCGATAACAATGTCAGCCTTGAAATCCAACGTAGAATCTCTCTTGCCAACAAGTGCTACTTTGGACTAAGTAGGCAATTGAGCAGTAAAGTCCTCTCTCGACGAACAAAACTAACACTCTACAAGACTCTCATCATGCCCGTCCTAACGTATGGCGCAGAAGCTTGGACGATGACAACATTCGATGAAGCGACGCTTGGAGTGTTCGAAAGAAAGATTCTGCGTAAGATTTTTGGACCTTTGCACGTTGGCAACGGCGAATATCGCAGACGATGGAACGATGAGCTGTATGAGCCTTACGACGACATAGACATAGCGCAGCGAATAAAGATCCAGCGGCTACGTTGGCTGGGTCATGTCGTCCGAATGGATACAAACGCTCCGGCTTTGAAAGTATTCGATGCGGTACCAGTTGGTGGTAGCAGAGGAAGAGGGCGGCCTCCTCTGCGTTGGAAAGATCAGGTGGAGAAGGACTTTGCTTCACTTGGTGTGTCCAACTGGCGCCGGTTAGCACGAGAAAGAAACGACTGGCGCGCTTTGCTAAACTCGGCCAAAATCGCGTAAGCGGTTATAGCGCCAATTAAGAAGAAGAAGAATCCGCCAGAAACGTCCGGATTCGTGGAAAAACAAAAATTGGCTCTTGCATCACGATAACGCCCCGGCTCACATATCGTTGCTTGTGCGCGACTTTTTGGCCAAAAACAACACACGAATGATGCCACAGCCACCGTATTCCCCAGATCTGGCCCCCTGTGACTTTTTCTTGTTCTCGAAACTGAAGAGGCCCAAGAAAGCACGCCGCTACGCTGCGATTGAAGAGATAAAGGCATCATCAAGGAGGAGCTGAACAAGATAAAAAAAATGATTTTTTGAAGTACTTCGAGGGTTGGAAAAAACGTTAGTACAAGTGCATAATATTTCATGTGGATTACTTTGAGAGGGGACAAATAGATATTACTGAGTAAATAAATACAATAGTTTTTGAAAAAACACGAAATTCGCGATACTTTTTGAACACACCTCGTATAATAGTTTGTGCGTGGTCAAAACTTTTGCTCTTAACCTTGTCTGCTTCTTCTTAATTGGCGTGATAACCGCTTACGCGGTTATACTTTATACACCCAGATAATTCGAACGCCCCAAGCAAGGTTATTCTCGATGCTGAGCATTACAAAAATGATGCAAATTATGTCAACAGCATTAAATAGAGCCTTGGATATACAAACGTACATAAATATAGACTCAAACATGTAATTGGAAAACTTTTATTCCATACGCAAGAAAAATTTAATGTTCAGATCTACGTCGAATATGTTAAGGACGATCCAATTATATGTCGGGTCGGTGCTTTAACTTAGCTACGAATAGATCCAAAAATGCTGCTTTATCGGCAATCAAAATAATTGTTCAGCAGAAGTGAAAATTTCCGGAGAATCTCCAAAATTTCGTGAAATTAATGTCGTATATGCAATTAATGACTTGAGTTTGAGTCAGAGCTAATCCCATCTCTCTTCACAAAGGCAACTTACCATCAGACTGACTCTCAGGTTTCAAAACTATTGACTTATTAATACATTACTTCCTCAATTTGCGGGGTTTTTGATAGAAATATTGATGCATAGAAAAATCTGTGCTTAAGTGGTAGTTCCTAATATGCAGTAGCGATGTCCGCTTGTTGAGTCCAGCGATGACGAATAAAAACAAACAGCTTGAGTCCACAAATACACTTGTTGCATTTTGGAGTTCCCGATAATACCTTTATACTTTCATACCATTGGCTTGAGACTTGAGAAGGTACAGATGGAATTAAATCTTTGGGATGAACTAATTTGCAATATAATATCCACTGGTTCAAAAAACAGTGCACCGCCGGATATAACATATATTGTATAATTTATTAATTATTTTAGCAAATGTTCCATAACAACTTGGGAGGCTGAAATACCATTTTCTCGAAACGTGTTTAAGAAGTACTTACGTTTATGAAGAGTACGAAATGTTTATATACATTCTGTCAGAAAAGTACCGGGAATTGTTCAATAAAACGCAAAATAATTATTTAATCATCAAAAATGTATTTTGTCGCCCTCAAAATAGGCTCCATTCGAAGCACATATGCTCACGAATAGTCCAGTCATCAAAGCACCTTTTAGATGAGTGTGAAGAGATCTTCTTCAGCTCCTTGCTAATGCTGCAAGGGGAAATTTTTATTTATTTATAACAATTTACCCAATAGCGAATTACAGTATAAATTATATAAGCGTCTTCTTTTAAGCATATATTCTTATAACAGGTGCGAGAATAGAATAGAATAGAATAGAATAGAATGGAATAAAATAGAATAGAATAGAATAGAATAGAATAGAATAGAATAGAATAGAATAGAATAGAATAGAATAGAATAGAATAGAATAGAATTGAATTGAATAGAACAGAACAGAATAGAATAGAATAGAATAGAATAGAATAGAATTGAATTGAATTGAATTGAATTGAATAGAATAGAATAGAATAGAATAGAATAGAATAGAATAGAATAGAATAGAATAGAATAGAATAGAATAGAATAGAATAGAACAGTATAGAATAGAATAGAATAGAATAGAATAGAATAGAATAGAATAGAATAGAATAGAATAGAATAGAATAGAATAGAATAGAATAGAATAGAATAGAATAGAATAGAATAGAATAGAATAGAATAGAATAGAATAGAATAGAATAGAATAGAATAGAATAGAATAGAATAGAATAGAATAGAATAGAATAGAATAGAATAGAATAGAATAGAATAGAATAGAATAGAATAGAATAGAATAGAATAGAATAGAATAGAATAGAATAGAATAGAATAGAATAGAATAGAATAGAATAGAATAGAATAGAATAGAATAGAATAGAATAGAATAGAATAGAATAGAATAGAATATAATAGAATAGAATAGAATAGAATAGAATAGAATAGAATAGGATGGAATAGGTTTCCTATTCTAAGTGGACAATGTTCTTATTAATTGGAGGACCTCAGTTCTGCAGAAATCAGGGATATTCTAAAATTTCTGAGAAGCCTAAGATACAATAATTTTTCTGTTCTGATTTCAGTAATATGAAAAAGCAAAATAAACGATGTTAATATAAAAACCGATTATATATTGAGGAAATTAAATTTGCCTAGATTAAGGATATTGTTCTCCTTTAGAAAATTGGTGTTAATATAAAAGCATACAACAAATATTGAGCAAATTAAATCAGATTAGAAAATTTGTTTTAATTTAAAAACAAATTACAGATTTTTTTTAGAAAACTGTGCAAATGAAGAATATTTTTGAAGCCAGTTGAAAATAATGCTTTGTTTTGGTTAATGTAGTCAGCGCACTCATATTCGATTGTTTTTGGGCATTAAATGGTCCGACGCACAAGGGACAGCAGGATTGGCTTTTTCCAGTGAGGAGGTGAGAATGGGTAAATATCGTATGGCCTAGCCTTAATCGAACGTAAGGCTTTAGGACGTTTGGAGACAAACTTTTAGGATAGCATGGTGACAATCTTTTTGAGCTTAAATTGCAGTAATGGTGACCTTCCGTTTACCAATCGTCAAGCTCTTCAAGGGTTCTTTCTCTTTTAAGGCAAGGGCGGTATCATCAGGAATTTCCAGTAATTCCAGCATGCCCAGGGATTCACATAATCTTAATCTTGTTGAATGTTGTTATCATTGAGTCCCTAATGGATGTAACAGTTCTATTCGTGATACATGATTTTCTGTTAGGACTTTCATATGTTTTCTCTTTTTTATCTTTGCGTGATTGACGGCTAGTTCTGTGGCTAAAGCTTCAGTCGTGTAGATCGGGCACGTAGGATAAAGCACCCATTGTGTTATTGTGTCTCCATTTTTATTGATGACAACCAAAGAAGTGTAGTCAGAGGTTTTAGATCCATCAGTGTAAATAAAGTTCCATCGCGAAGCATTGTAATGAGCAAAGCCTCTAAGAATTGTGATTAAAAAGTCAAGTTCGGCGTATTTTGCTAAGACCAACTGAGTAAGGCGTCTTCAAATGATTTGTCGCTGATGTCAGGAAAGCGTTATGGAATATTCCTTCCAAGCAAGCAATCGTGAGATTGCATTGTTGAAAGTATTAGCCAGAGTTGTGTTCATGGTGCCGAGACATTGAATCGATAACTTTGCTAGCGATGCTCGGTAAGCTCTTATGCTTCAACGACAATGCTTGCGTGTTAAAGATCTTCCTCAGTGTCCGTAGATCGGTAAGGCGTAGTCATTTTTTGATAGAAAAAGTTCTCTGACAACATTAGTAAGTGTAGTTGGGTATATATAACTATGTTTGCTAGATAGGTTTTTTGATGATGTTTTCTTTAGTTACCAAAGATCTTCGAATATATTTACAGTTAATTAATCCTAGGAATTTTAGGTTTTCCTCTTTTTGAATACTGTAGTTATCAATATTTATAAATATATCACACGCACTTTTCTTCCGGTGTAAAAGGTGAGTTTTCTCAACAGAAAGTCGTACGCCTGAGGTTATCGGTAATGATGAAATGTGATTAGGAATATCTGAAAAAGTATTTGGGTGTCGCTGAGTTTAGAAAACTGCGAGTTTTATGTTAGTAAGGAACGATACTATAATGTTTCAAAATTTTGAACCAATTTTCTATCGTAATTGTTGTTTTAGAATAAAATAAATTCCTATGAAAGCCTTTTGGCAGTCTAATGATAACAAATATATGTTGTTTTTTCGGTTATAAAATGATCAAGAGTTAGCAATGCTTTATCGTATCGTTCCCCTTTTTATATGCACCTGATGAGAGCTAATAAGATTATTTATTTAGCCATACCAAGCAAGACGTTACCGATAATCTTTTCTTGGATCCTTCTAAAACCACTTAAAAGAGAGTCAGTAGCTTTGGGATCAGCGGAATCCTTCCCAGACTTAAGTTTTGACACTATGATAACTGTTTTCCAAAATACTTGCTGGAAGCCAAATCTGAAGAAAATGGTGGATATGGGAGCTATTCGAAGTTCAATTCATGTAGTTTTGCCATTGTTTCTTGTTTTTGGTCAACAGTGAGCAAACGAGGCACCCACTTTGAACAGAGCTTTCTTATAGTCAAATGCTCAAACATTATAAAGCCAACACGTTCTTTTGAGATCTTTACGACGTCAATTAACTCACGAAACTTCGCTGTTGAATGTGATATTAAGGATTCTATTGATTTTGCTGTAAAGTCACGTAATATCAAAGTCTTACTATTTCTAAATTCAGAGCTAAAGTTTTCATCGGCACTGCCGTTGGATAAGTAATTAGTAAAGAAGTTTGAGCGGTGTTTAAAGATCCAGTTGAGGTGATTAATTGAGAAATAGGGGTATTTTTAGGTCCTCCGGCCAATTTCTTTTGTTTTGTTTTTGGAAGAAAAAGAGAGATTGGTGCTCGCTGAAAAGTTTTTGGAGCATTCCCTCTTCGCTGCTTTAGCCTGACGTCGAAAACGAGCATTCAATCTTTTGTGAGCGACTAAGTTTACACGTGTTTGGCATCGTTTATATTCGTACCATGACGATTGTTTTATTGATCTAAGGGCTGTTAATTCAGAGCTCCACCAAGAGACGTTTTTCGAGGGTACCTTGCTGTTAGTACGTGGTATAGCTAGATTTGCAGCAGAATGTAAATTTTTTTGTATGAACGCTGCTTCTTTATTAATATTTACAGAAACTGTTAAATTTACTCCAGTCAGCATAACGCATTTTAAATTACATTTAGGTTTAAAGTTGCAACAAAGTTGCTGGGTACCTATTGTGCATATTCAAAGCACTCACCTTCAACATGGATCCCTCTGTTATTTGTATATGGGGAGCCCCAGATTTGGCCCAATGTGCTAAGGTCACCTCCAAGTATGATAGGGTGTAAGGTTTGTTGGAGCAAATGTTAAATATCAGCATTTGAGAAGTTTTGTGAGTGCCACACTTTTGTAGTAGTAATGCCAAAGCGGTTCACTTCAGGAGTATGAATAATTTTTCCAGTAGCAGTCCGTCGGCTCCTGTTGCTTTGTTGTTTTTTAGCCGCGCTATGACTATTCGAACCTCTTCAAGGTCGGCAGGTGTTGCGACCATTGCATCGTCCACGCATGGGGTATCGGTCTCACTTCATCTTCTACACTGCCACCTTTAGTGACTCCTTCATGAACCATGCACTAGGCATCAGTCATCGGATTGCCGAGTTTTCTTTGAAAGAACTGGCCTTGGTCTTGGAATTTTCAATTTGGCGCTTAACTCTTTGGAAAAATTTTCGGGTCATACCCATGTCACGAAACATCTCTGACTCTTCACACTCACGTTTTTCCATTTCCCGTTTCGTGCGCCTAAAATACGCCTCTGTTCTCTCCTCACTTTGCGGTATTGCTCTGTTGTAGCGCGCGTAGAAGCCGACGGCAGTGTACCCCAGTCTTTTGTCACAGTGGTGGCACTGCACCTGTCGTTGCACAATTGGTTCCGCTTTTGGCAATGGAAGCCGACCACCGTTTAGCAGCGGGAGATGACTTTCCACTGCGCGGTTACGTCGTCGAATTGAAGAGTACTCTGATTGAACTGGAGTGAGAGTTCAGCTGCGAAGTTCTTGGATATACGTTGTGATTGCAACTTTACGACATACGCCTTACGCCACACATAGTCTATGCAAACCTTAATGGTGCGCACGTCTACCACACTGGAGTAGTACCGTCCGTCAATCACAACATAATCAATTTTAGAGTACATGGTTGGATCGGGGGATAGCCAAGTAGCCTTGTGTAAAATAATATTCGATGTTTTGTATTCTGTCAAATTGAACGTTTTTATTATTTTATAACAATTTAAGTTTCGTAGCTACATAAAAAAACTAATATTGAATAACAGTTTTAATTCCTATTCGTTATATAAAATAATATTCGATGTGCTCTTGTCTAAACTTGTGCAATCAATGGCACATCGGCGAAGCAGAATTGGTGTGGGAAACCTTGCGTGTCCGAACTGCTGTTTTTCCATCTTCCCGTTGCATTTTTTTGTGTAGCAACAATTCAGGTCGCTTTGCATTAGGCTGTACTTATTGATCAATACCATTGTTGTTTTTTTTTAGCATAAGGTGACAATTCCGTTGCTTTTGCACACGGTGCCAATATCATTATCATCTTGTTTACAATGCAACCCAGTAGTAGCGTACTGGAGGGGAAATGAATGAATGATCATTGTCATTGTTAACTATCCCCCTTATCAAGCTCGAAACGTCCTCGATTCGAAATAATAAAAGGTACGTTGCAGCATCATCTTTGCGGTAGAGATTCGTTAGTAAGATGGATAAATACGATTTACGTAGTCGCTCGAGTTTACAAATTTTGACTTAAATATTAGACAATTTTGCTTCTTATGACACGTGTATGAACAATTAACTATCAAAATATATTACATACAATTATTAACAATCAATATTTGTTTTCTTAAGAAATGTGATAATTCAAAATCGGTGTGTGGAATTTATAGGTGAAACAGTAAGACAGTTAATTCCACAATTAAAGTAATTTTCTTCATTAAAGCTCAATTTCTCAAGTAAAATGGAAAATTGTGGCCTTTCTTTTATAAAATTAAAAAAAGAATTATATCTTTAGGCAACTGGCAGATAATTTTAAACTGCTGAAATTTTATGTTTGAACGACAAAAATTTTCATTCAAACTAAATTGCGTAAAAAATTTTCTGTCTGTACATATGTAGATATGTAGTATTATATATTAATAGTAACAATAAAAATAATTTCTAGTTGTCTTTAAACCATTACTTTTCGACAGAAACCATTACTTTACCGCAGATTGCTTTTGTGAATTTTTTTTCCAGCTATCAGAACTGTGGTGCCAAGATCCTTTTCAATGACCTTCTCAACATAAATCCTATCAAGCTTACCTCCAAGTCTTTTACTTCGTTTTAGGAAAACCTTTTCACCAGGAAAATAAGTTCTTAATTTGTTTCCTAAGTTGTTCCTGTGTAAAACTTTTTCTTGGACCTCCAACAATTTTTGTCTTACTATTTCTAATTTTACCGGAGGGTAATTATGGAATACTTCGGTGGGTTTAGCATTGATGACGGAATGGATACTGCAATTATACTTATGTGTCGCTAGCAGGACTAAGTCAACTGTTTCATCTATCTTCTGTTGCTCTTTTATGCAACGCGCTATTTCCAGCAAGGTCGAGTGAAACCGTTCCACCTGGCCATTGCTTTCGCTGTGGAGAGTGGGTATAAAAAACTGTTGGATAGAAAAATTGTCCCTAAGTAAACTCTTAATTAAATCCGAATGGAACGCTTTTTCATTATCTGAAACAATGGTTTTAGGGTTATTGAATGTCAGTAAAATTTCTAATAGGGCAACTTTAATGTCAATTGAGGATCTCGATGCAATAGGTTTGACAATAGCAAACTTTGAAAGTTTATCGACACAGGTTAGAAAATGGCATTTACCGGTCATAAAAATATCCATATGGAGTATTTCGCCTGGAAGGTGGGGAATAGGGGTTTTTCCTATTTCAGGATCAAGCGGTTTCCTCTGGTACTTGTTTTCCAAACATATTTTGCAATTTATGATCATCGTTTGCAACATTTTTTTCATCTTTAGAAAGTAGTATTCTCGAGATATTTGTTGGAAATTCTCGTGCATTCCACGGTGAGCGCGGTTATGTTCAGCTGCTATTGTTTCTAGCTGATCGTCCTTGTTAACCAAGTCTATCACTAGGATTTCTGTATGGATAAACTTTACCCCAGGAAATGTTAATTTTAGGGTATGTTGTATTTTGGCCAAAGTAGAAAGGTCACAATGAATGCCATTGCTAACATTGGGGTTAACAGCATATTTTATGCACTGTATTAGGTTTGCGATGTTGTCGAAAAAGATTGTATGCCGGACGAGGTTTTGAAAAAGTATCTTAGTGGTTTTGCTAAACGTATTTGATTCGGATAAAACTAACTGATTTCTGAATTGATTAATAGGGCACTTAACCGATTTAATGACAGAAGTTGAAGACTCTTCACTGTGCACACTTTGGCTTTGTTCCGTACAATTAAGGTTGTGACAGTATTGTCTGGAAAGCGCGTCTGCTACCTTATTATTTTTTCCAGGCTTGTAGTGGTGAAAACTCTTCTATGAAATATTTCCATCTTTTCATTTTTGAATTCGGATTTTTTTCCGAAATGGCAAATATGAGTGGCTGGTGATCTGTGAAAATATTTATGTTTTTTATTCCATACAAATAATGCCGTAGTCTTTTTAGTGCCCATACAATCGCAAGTAGCTCACGTTCATTAGTTGCATAGTTTTGTTCGCAAGGTGATAGTGTGCGTGAAATCATGGTGATCGGACGGCCATTTTGAGACAAAACTGCACCAAGTGCACTAGACGAGGCATCAGTTGTTAGCTCGAATGCTTGATTATAATCAGGGTATTGTAGCAGAACATCATCAGAAGCCAAAACCCGTTTTATTTTTTCAAACGCCTGGAGTGCTTCTGAGCTAAGCTCAATTTTTACACTTTTTGAACTCCGCGCACTAACGTTACCATTTTCACCCCGGAGATATGCAGTCAACGGTTTGACTATAGCAGCATAGTCCCTTACAAAGCGCCGGTAGTATCCGGATAGGCCGAGGAATGATCGTAATGCTCGAAGTGATTTTGGGGGTTCGTAATTAATAATATCATTTACTTTGTCTGGGCAGGTTTTGATACCTTTTTCGGATACCAAGAAGCCCAAAAACTCTACCTCGGTTTTGAAAAACTTAGATTTTTCTGGCAATACTCTCATCCCCGCCTTTTCAAGTTTTCCCAAAACAGCATCAATGTCTTTTAAATGAGACTCTTCGTCGGAAGAATAAATGATTATGTCGTCGACATAAACGTGACAAAACTTTCCTATTCCCTCTCGTAGGACGTTATCTATTGCCCTTTGAAATATGCTAAGCGCGTGTCTTAAGCCAAAAGGTAACCGACAAAATTCATACTTGCCATTATTTATGCTAAACGCCGTTTTTTGCATATCTTTTTCGCACATGAGAATTTGGTGAAACCCTGACTTAAGATCCAAGGTAGTGAAGTACTTAGATTTTCCTAAATTGGAGAGAATTACTGCTGTGTCCGGGATGGGGTATCGATCGGGGATAGTTTTCTCATTGATCTTCCTGAAGTCTATCACCATCCGCAACTTCGGCTTACCATACTCATCGAGCCCTTTTTTGGATACCACATGGACTGGTGAGTTGTAGGGCGAACTTTTAGGGATAACTTTTACTATATATCGGTTATTTGGTAATTGTGCGGATTCTGCCCTTCACAGAGGTGTTGTATGGCAACGCCCTATCTGGGTCAGCAAAGGCGTTTACGTTTTTATTTATTATATGACGAAATTTAGATTGAAAATCAAATGGGACTGAGTCTGTTTCTAGTGTTATTGAATTGACCTGTTCACTTGAGAGATATTGTAATTTAACCTTGCCGTTACGATAAAGTAAATACCCTGTGTCAGTGATGATTTTTGCATTGATTTTCCGAAGAAAGTCATACCCTATAATACCGTCAAACATGTTTAAATTTGAAAGTAAATAAAATGTTGAGGTATGGTCTAATATATTAACTAAGCATTTTTTATCAATGATATTCGTACCATTAATCGAACTTAAACGAAACGGCTTTTCTAACAGTTTAACACCTTGAAGAAATGGAGAATTCTTGATATAATTTTTTGATGTACCCGTGTCAATTAAAATACGGAGCTCCTGACCGTTTCTAGCTGTCTTAGTAATATACGGCAGGAGCGAATTTAGTTTAAAAAATTTATAACGTCTTCGTGATCTGCAATGGCATCTCCCTCCTCACGAATAATACAATCACTATGTTGGCTTTAATCACTATAGTAGTAGTCCCTACACTCGACACCTTCCTGAGTTTCAGTCTCACATATCGTGTTGGGGTTAGTTAAATCTGGCATAAAGTTAATCTTCTGGGCCTTTTGGATAGGTATTCGGTCGGAACTCGATTGCTCTCGAGCTCGTTTATGCGTGAATTGCTGGTTAGAATTGGAAATGTGCGGCTTAGGGGTGTAGGTAAATATGTTAGGCTTAGAAAAATTGTTGTTGTGTTGCTGCTGTGACAAATAAGGATTGGTGGTGTGCTGTCTATAAAAAGATGAACCGTTGTCAACCTCCATTGGGGTTGGCATCTTCGTAACATTTGGGTAGGAGCGTGGTTGCTGCTGTTGCACTGATGCTCTGGGGTTGTTAGGCTTTGGGGTGTAACCCATTGCAAATGCTTGTGCAAAGTCATAACGCATATGACTCATTTGAAGTTCTTGTGCGACTGCGAGAGCGGATGGAAGATCTTTCGGCCTTGCCGAGAAAAGTATGTCGCACATTGGTCGACGGAGACCAGATATAAAGACGCGCAATGCATTGTCCCTGGCACGATCATTCAGAGCTTCTACAACATCATTATTGCCACTATGAGTCATAATTTGTTTATTAATTATTAACGATAATTGCTACGACAAGGTGGATATGTCGTAGTACTCTGCAATTGACAAGTTATTTTGTCTCATAATACTAAGCTCGTTTTCCAATACGTATAATGGCCTTTTATCAGCATAGGTTTGATCGAGCCTGGAAATTATCGCCTTATAGTTTAAAACGGTATTAAATGATGCGAGAGTAGTGTTGGCAGAATCAACAATCTTATTCCTAAAAATCCCCATGGCTACATAATACCTCTCCGACCCCTCTTTGTAATAATTCATAGCGAATTCTGCGGCACTTCGCCATGCCGGGTACGTGGAAGACTCACCTTTAAACTCGGGTAGAGATTTAATTAAGTCTAAACTGGCATTATTTTGTTCAATTAATGGGTTTATGGATACTGGTAAGAACGGCTCGACACTGGCTGGTTCCAGCCGACTAACGGCTAAAGTTAGGCGTCGTATCTGTTCTCCTAGCTCCTGCTTGGTACGTTCATTAGACGTATTGACAATGTCTAACACCTCTTCTCTATTAGCAAACATTTTCGCTTATAAATTCACCCTTCGACGAAAGACTTGATTCACAACTTGACACAATTTATTTTACTTGAATTGGTTATTGTATGTACTAACGATATCACAACCTCCTGGATTTGACAGTCATGAGAGCACAAAAAATTAAGTTTGTATAAAAAATAATATATTCTCGCAGATTTTGAGGCAAAGAGCCTCCAGGCAAAGAGCCTCCACAAAAAAAAAATGTATATGTAAAGAAAAATGTATAAATATGAAAAATTTCACAAAAACAGTTTCTTAAATTCGGGCCTTGATTGGCCCAGTTAATGTCAAATCTCACTATTAATTAACACACATATGTACGTATCTTTATATAAAGTATTTAAAGAAGTTTTACTGCTAAAAGGTATCGAACTATAGCATTTGATAACAATTAAGTGAAAAAGTTCGAATGACCTTAAGCACTTTTTTACCTTTCTATAATTTATTTTTATTTTTCATTCAATGCAGTAAATAGAAATCTAAATTAAATTTTGGGGCATCAAAAAAAAAAAATCTTGTGGCAGTTTTCGAACATGTGCTGTTTTTAATTTTTATAAATTACTTTTAATGCACACAACACATAAAATTCAATGTTTAAGTTCCACGTAACCAATATTTGAAATAACACTTACATAAATAATTTCGTCGTTAAATTAATATATTAATAATGGTGTAAATCAGCTCCTCAGGGTTTCTATGGTCCTCTTCTTTTCGGGAAGCCTGCTAGTTGGGCGCCAAATAATATTCGATGTTTTGTATTCTGTCAAATTGAACGTTTTTATTATTTTATAACAATTTAAGTTTCGTAGCTACATAAAAAAACTAATATTGAATAACAGTTTTAATTCCTATTCGTTATATAAAATAATATTCGATGTGCTCTTGTCTAAACTTGTGCAATCAATGGCACATCGGCGAAGCAGAATTGGTGTGGGAAACCTTGCGTGTCCGAACTGCTGTTTTTCCATCTTCCCGTCGCATTTTTTTGTGTAGCAACAATTCAGGTCGCTTTGCATTAGGCTGTACTTATTGATCAATACCATTGTTGTTTTTTTAGCATAAGGTGACAATTCCGTTGCTTTTGCACACGGTGCCAATATCATTATCATCTTGTTTACAATGCAACCCAGTAGTAGCGTACTGGAGGGGAAATGAATGAATGATCATTGTCATTGTTAACTTGTATATTTCAATGTTGGAATCTGGTGCTACTTACAACCTTGTTTCGTGCCGCGGTGAAGTCGATGAGACTCATACCTTTGTGATAGTTTGTTGTGGAGACTGAATTTCCAACTGTGGAACCAACTCCTAATTCGTGCTTCGTCGCATGGCAGCTATAGTATAGCTATAGTAAAAGTCGTAGGAAGAATTTTTGGAGCAACCCTGCCCCGTCCATCGCATTTCCTGGAGTGCGGTGATATCAGCTCCATATCCAGAATAGAATAGAATAGAATAGAATAGAATAGAATAGAATAGAATAGAATAGAATAGAATAGAATAGAATAGAATAGAATAGAATAGAATAGAATAGAATAGAATAGAATAGAATAGAATAGAATAGAATAGAATAGAATAGAATAGAATAGAATAGAATAGAATAGAATAGAATAGAATAGAATAGAATAGAATAGAATAGAATAGAATAGAATAGAATAGAATAGAATAGAATAGAATAGAATAGAATAGATTAGAATAGATTAGAATAGATTAGAATAGAATAGAATAGAACAGAATGGAATAGAATAGAATAGAATAGAATAGAATAGAATAGAATAGAATAGAATAGAATAGAATAGAATAGAATAGAATAGAATAGAATAGAATAGAATAGAATAGAATAGAATAGAATAGAATAGAATAGAATAGAATAGAATAGAATAGAATAGAATAGAATAGAATAGAATAGAATAGAATAGAATAGAATAGAATAGAATAGAATAGAATAGAATAGAATAGAATAGAATAGAATAGAATAGAATAGAATAGAATAGAATAGAATAGAATAGAATAGAATAGAATAGAATAGAATAGAATAGAATAGAATAGAATAGAATAGAATAGAATAGAATAGAATAGAATAGAATAGAATAGAATAGAATAGAATAGAATAGAATAGAATAGAATAGAATAGAATAGAATAGAATAGAATAGAATAGAATAGAATAGAATAGAATAGAATAGAATAGAATAGAATAGAATAGAATAGAATAGAATAGAATAGAATAGAATAGAATAGAATAGAATAGAATAGAATAGAATAGAATAGAATAGAATAGAATAGAATAGAATAGAATAGAATAGAATAGAATAGAATAGAATAGAATAGAATAGAATAGAATAGAATAGAATAGAATAGAATAGAATTGAATAGAATAGAATAGAATTGAATTGAATTGAATAGAATAGAATAGAATTGAATAGAATAGAATAGAATAGAATAGAATAGAATAGAATAGAATAGAATAGAATAGAATAGAATAGAATAGAATAGAATAGAATAGAATAGAATAGAATAGAATAGAATAGAATAGAATAGAATAGAATAGAATAGAATAGAATAAAATAGAATAGATTTGAATAGAATAGAATAGAATAGAATAGAATAGAATAGAATAGAATAGAATAGAATAGAATAGAATAGAATAGAATAGAATAAAATAGAATAGAATAGAATAGAATAGAACAGAATAGAATAGAATAGAATAGAATAGAAGAGAATAGAATAGAATAGAATAGAATAGAATAGAATAGAATAGAATAGAATAGAATAGAATAGAATAGAATAGAATAGAATAGAATAGAATAGAATAGAATAGAATAGAATAGAATAGAATAGAATAGAATAGAATAGAATAGAATAGAATAGAATAGAATAGAATAGAATAGAATAGAATAGAATAGAATAGAATAGAATAGAATAGAATAGAATAGAATAGAATAGAATAGAATAGAATAGAATAGAATAGAATAGAATAGAATAGAATAGAATAGAATAAATAGAATAGAATAGAATAGAATAGAATAGAATAGAATAGAATAGAATAGAATAGAATAGAATAGAATAGAATAGAATAGAATAAAATAGAATAGATTTGAATAGAATAGAATAGAATAGAATAGAATAGAATAGAATAGAATAGAATAGAATAGAATAGAATAGAATAGAATAGAATAGAATAGAATAGAATAGAATAGAATAGAATAGAATAGAATAGAATAGAATAGAATAGAATAGAATAGAATAGAATAGAATTGAATAGAATTGAATAGAATTGAATAGAATAGAATAGAATAGAATAGAATAGAATAGAATAGAATAGAATAGAATAGAATAGAATAGAATAGAATAGAATAGAATAGAATAGAATAGAATAGAATAGAATAGAATAGAATAGAATAGAATAGAATAGAATAGAATAGAATAGAATAGAATAGAATAGAATAGAATAGAATAGAATAGAATAGAATAGAATAGAATAGAATAGAATAGAATAGAATAGAATAGAATAGAATAGAATAGAATAGAATAGAATAGAATAGAATAGAATAGAATAGAATAGAATAGAATAGAATAGAATAGAATAGAATAGAATAGAATAGAATAGAATAGAATAGAATAGAATAGAATAGAATAGAATAGAATAGAATAGAATAGAATAGAATAGAATAGAATAGAATAGAATAGAATAGAATAGAATAGAATAGAATAGAATAGAATAGAATAGGATGGAATAGGTTTCCTATTCTAAGTGGACAATGTTCTTATTAATTGGAGGACCTCAGTTCTGCAGAAATCAGGGATATTCTAAAATTTCTGAGAAGCCTAAGATACAATAATTTTTCTGTTCTGATTTCAGTAATATGAAAAAGCTAAATAAACGATGTTAATATAAAAACCGATTATATATTGAGGAAATTAAATTTGACTAGATTAAGGATATTGTTCTCCTTTAGAAAATTGGTGTTAATATAAAAGCATACAACAAATATTGAGCAAATTAAACCAGATTAGAAAGTTTATTTTAATTTAAAAACAAATTACAGATTTTTTTAGAAAACTGTGCAAATGAAGAATATTTTTGAAGCCAGGTGAAAATAATGCTTTGTGTTGGTTAATGTAGCCAGCGCACTCATATTCGATTGTTTTTGGGCATTAAATGGTCCGACGCACAAGGGACAGCAGGATTGGCTTTTTCCAGTGAGGAGGTGAGAATGGGTAAATATCGTATGGCCTAGCCTTAATCGAACGTAAGGCTTTAGGACGTTTGGAGACAAACTTTTAGGATAGTATAGTGACAATCTTTTTGAGCTTAAATTGCAGTAATGGTGACCTTCCGTTTACCAATCGTCAAGCTCTTCAAGGGTCCTTTCTCTTTTAAGGCAAGGGCGGTATCATCAGGAATTTCCAGTAATTCCAGCATGCCCAGGGATTCACATAATATTAATCTTGTTGAATGTTGTTATCATTGAATCCCTAATGGATGTAACAGTTCTATTCGTGATACATGATTTTCTGTTAGGACTTTCATATGTTTTCTCTTATTTATCTTTGCGTAACTGACGGCTAGTCCTATGGCTAAAGCTTCAGTCGTGTAGATCGGGCACGTAGGATAAAGCACCCATTGTGTTATTGTGTCTCCATTTTTATTGATGACAACCAAAGAAGTGTAGTCAGAGGTTTTAGATCCATCAGTGTAAATAAAGTTCCATCGCGAAGCATTGTAATGAGCAAAGCCTCTAAGAATTGTGATTAAAAAGTCAAGTTCGGCGTATTTTGCTAAGACCAACTGAGTAAGGCGTCTTCAAATGATTTGTCGCTGATGTCAGGAAAGCGTTATGGAATATTCCTTCCAAGCAAGCAATCGTGAGATTGCATTGTTGAAAGTATTAGCCAGAGTTGTGTTCATGGTGCCGAGACATTGAATCGATAACTTTGCTAGCGATGCTCGGTAAGCTCTTATGCTTCAACGAGAATGCTTGCGTATTAAAGATCTTCCTCAGTGTCCGTAGATCGGTAAGGCGTAGTCATTTTTTGATAGAAAAAGTTCTCTGACAACATTAGTAAGTGTAGTTGGGTATATATAACTATGTTTGCTAGATAGGTTTTTTGATGATGTTTTCTTTAGTTACCAAAGATCTTCGAATATATTTACAGTTAATTAATCCTAGGAATTTTAGGTTTTCCTCTTTTTGAATATTGTAGTTATCAATATTTATAAATATACAATATCACACGCACTTTTCTTCCGGTGTAAAAGGTGAGTTTTCTCAACAGAAAGTCGTACGCCTGAGGTTATCGGTAATGATGAAATGTGATTAGGAATATCTGAAAAAGTATTTGGGTGTCGTTGAGCTTAGAAAACTGCGAGTTTTATGTTAGTAAGGAACGATACTATAATGTTTCAAAATTTTGAACCAATTTTCTATCGTAATTGTTGTTTTAGAATAAAATAAATTCCTATGAAAGCCTTTTGGCAGTCTAATGATAACAAATATATGTTGTTTTTTCGGTTATAAAATGATCAAGAGTTAGCAATGCTTTATCGTATCGTTCCCCTTTTTATATGCACCTGATGAGAGCTAATAAGATTATTTATTTAGTCATACCAAGCAAGACGTTTCCGATAATCTTTTCTTGGATCCTTCTAAAACCACTTAAAAGAGAGTCAGTAGCTTTGGGATCAGCGGAATCCTTCCCAGACTTAAGTTTTGACACTATGATAACTGTTTTCCAAAATACTTGCTGGAAGTCAAATCTGACGAAAATGGTGGATATGGGAGCTATTCGAAGTTCAATTCATGTAGTTTTGCCATTGTTTCTTGTTTTTGGTCAACAGTGAGCAAACGAGGCACCCACTTTGAACAGAGCTTTCTTATAGTCAAATGCTCAAACAATATAAAGCCAACACGTTCTTTTGTGATCTTTACGACGTCAATTAACTCACGAAACTTCGCTGTTGAATGTGATATTAAGGATTCTATTGATTTTGCTGTAAAGTCACGTAATATCAAAGTCTTACTATTTTTAGGTCCTCCGGCCAATTTCTTTTGTTTTGTTTTTGGAAGAAAAAGAGAGATTGGTGCTCGCTGAAAAGTTTTTGGAGCATTCCCTCTTCGCTGCTTTAGCCTGACGTCGAAAACGAGCATTCAATCTTTTGTGAGCGACTAAGTTTACACGTGTTTGGCATCGTTTATATTCGCACCATGACGATTGTTTTATTGATCTAAGGGCTGTTAATTCAGAGCTCCACCAAGAGACGTTTTTCGAGGGTACCTTGCTGTTAGTACGTGGTATAGCTAGATTTGCAGCAGAATGTAAATTTTCTTGTATGAACGCTGCTTCTTTATTAATATTTACAGAAACTGTTAAATTTACTCCAGTCAGCATAATGCATTTTAAATTACATTTAGGTTTAAAGTTGCAACAAAGTTGCTGGGTACCTATTGTGCATATTCAAAGCATTCACCTTCAACATGGATCCCTCTGTTATTTGTATATGGGGAGACCCAGATTTGGCCCAATGTGCTAAGGTCACCTCCAAGTATGATAGGGTGTGAGGTTTGTTGGAGCAAATGTTAAATATCAGCATTTGAGAAGTTTTGTGAGTGCCACACTTTTGTAGTAGTAATGCCAAAGCGGTTCATTTCAGCAGAATGAATAATTTTTCCAGTAGCAGTCCGTCGGCTCCTGTTGCTTTGTTGTTTTTTAGCCGCGCTATGACTATTCGAACCTCTTCAAGGTCGCCAGGTGTTGCGACCATTGCATCGTCCACGCATGGGATATCGGTCTCACTTCATCTTCTACACTGCCACCTTTAGTGACTCCTTCATGAACCATGCACTAGGCATCAGTCATCGGATTGCCGAGTTTTCTTTGAAAGAACTGGCCTTGGTCTTGGAATTTTCAATTTGGCGCTTAACTCTTTGGAAAAATTTTCGGGTCATACCCATGTCACGAAACATCTCTGGCTCTTCACACTCACGTTTTTCCATTTCCCGTTTCGTGCGCCTAAAATACGCCTCTGTTCTCTCCTCACTTTGCGGTATTGCTCTGTTGTAGCGCGCGTAGAAGCCGACGGCAGTGTACCCCAGTCTTTTGTCACAGTGGTGGCACTGCACCTGTCGTTGCACAATTGGTTCCGCTTTTGGCAATGGAAGCCAACCACCGTTTAGCAGCGGGAGATGAATTTCCACTGCGCGGTTACGTCGTCGAATTGAAGAGTACTCTGATTGAACTGGAGTGAGAGTTCAGCTGCGAAGTTCTTGGATATACGTTGTGATTGCAACTTTACGACATACGCCTTACGCCACACATAGTCTATGCAAACCTTAATGGTGCGCACGTCTACCACACTGGAGTAGTACCGTCCGTCAATCACAACATAATCAATTTTAGAGTACATGGTTGGATCGGGGGATAGCCAAGTAGCCTTGTGTATATTTCAATGTTGGAATCTGGTGCTACTTACAACCTTGTTTCGTGCCGCGGTGAAGTCGATGAGACTCATACCTTTGTGATAGTTTGTTGTGGAGACTGAATTTCCAACTGTGGAACCAACTCCTAATTCGTGCTTCGTCGCATGGCAGCTATAGTATAGCTATAGTAAAAGTCGTAGGAAGAATTTTTGGAGCAACCCTGCCCCGTCCATCGCATTTCCTGGAGTGCGGTGATATCAGCTCCATATCCACTTCTCGAATGTGTCTACCAGTTGCACTTTATATATTGTTTGGCGGTGAGGTTGAATAGAATAGAATAGAATAGAATAGAATAGAATAGAATAGAATAGAATAGAATAGAATAGAATAGAATAGAATAGAATAGAATAGAATAGAATAGAATAGAATAGAATAGAATAGAATAGAATAGAATAGAATAGAATAGAATAGAATAGAATAGAATAGAATAGAATAGAATAGAATAGAATAGAATAGAATAGAATAGAATAGAATAGAATAGAATAGAATAGAATAGAATAGAATAGAATAGAATAGAATAGAATAGAATAGAATAGAATAGATTAGGATGGAATAGGTTTCCTATTCTAAGTGGACAATGTTCTTATTAATTGGAGGACCTCAGTTCTGCAGAAATCAGGGATATTCTAAAATTTCTGAGAAGCCTAAGATACAATAATTTTTCTCTTCTGATTTCAGTAATATGAAAAAGCTAAATAAACGATGTTAATATAAAAACCGATTATATATTGAGGAAATTAAATTTGACTAGATTAAGGATATTGTCCTCCTTTAGAAAATTGGTGTTAATATAAAAGCATACAACAAATATTGAGCAAATTAAATCAGATTAGAAAATTTGTTTTAATTTAAAAACAAATTACAGATTTTTTTTAGAAAACTGTGCAAATGAAGAATATTTTTGAAGCCAGTTGAAAATAATGCTTTGTTTTGGTTAATGTAGCCAGCGCACTCATATTCGATTGTTTTTGGGCATTAAATGGTCCGACGCACAAGGGACAGCAGGATTGGCTTTTTCCAGTGAGGAGGTGAGAATGGGTAAATATCGTATGGCCTAGCCTTAATCGAACGTAAGGCTTTAGGACGTTTGGAGACAAACTTTTAGGATAGCATGGTGACAATCTTTTTGAGCGTAAATTGCAGTAATGGTGACCTTCCGTTTACCAATCGTCAAGCTCTTCAAGGGTCCTTTCTCTTTTAAGGCAAGGGCGGTATCATCAGGAATTTCCAGTAATTCCAGCATGCCCAGGGATTCACATAATCTTAATCTTGTTGAATGTTGTTATCATTGAATCCCTAATGGATGTAACAGTTCTATTCGTGATACATGATTTTCTGTTAGGACTTTCATATGTTTTCTCTTATTTATCTTTGCGTAATTGACGGCTAGTTCTATGGCTAAAGCTTCAGTCGTGTAGATCGGGCACGTAGGATAAAGCACCCATTGTGTTATTGTGTCTCCATTTTTATTGATGACAACCAAAGAAGTGTAGTCAGAGGTTTTAGATCCATCAGTGTAAATAAAGTTCCATCGCGAAGCATTGTAATGAGCAAAGCCTCTAAGAATTGTGATTAAAAAGTCAAGTTCGGCGTATTTTGCTAAGACCAACTGAGTAAGGCGTCTTCAAATGATTTGTCGCTGATGTCAGGAAAGCGTTATGGAATATTCCTTCCAAGCAAGCAATCGTGAGATTGCATTGTTGAAAGTATTAGCCAGAGTTGTGTTCATGGTGCCGAGACATTGAATCGATAACTTTGCTAGCGATGCTCGGTAAGCTCTTATGCTTCAACGAGAATGCTTGCGTATTAAAGATCTTCCTCAGTGTCCGTAGATCGGTAAGGCGTAGTCATTATTTGATAGAAAAAGTTCTCTGACAACATTAGTAAGTGTAGTTGGGTATATATAACTATGTTTGCTAGATAGGTTTTTTGATGATGTTTTCTTTAGTTACCAAAGATCTTCGAATATATTTACAGTTAATTAATCCTAGGAATTTTAGGTTTTCCTCTTTTTGAATATTGTAGTTATCAATATTTATAAATATACAATATCACACGCACTTTTCTTCCGGTGTAAAAGGTGAGTTTTCTCAACAGAAAGTCGTACGCCTGAGGTTATCGGTAATGATGAAATGTGATTAGGAATATCTGAAAAAGTATTTGGGTGTCGTTGAGCTTAGAAAACTGCGAGTTTTATGTTAGTAAGGAACGATACTATAATGTTTCAAAATTTTGAACCAATTTTCTATCGTAATTGTTGTTTTAGAATAAAATAAATTCCTATGAAAGCCTTTTGGCAGTCTAATGATAACAAATATATGTTGTTTTTTCGGTTATAAAATGATCAAGAGTTAGCAATGCTTTATCGTATCGTTCCCCTTTTTATATGCACCTGATGAGAGCTAATAAGATTATTTATTTAGCCATACCAAGCAAGACGTTACCGATAATCTTTTCTTGGATCCTTCTAAAACCACTTAAAAGAGAGTCAGTAGCTTTGGGATCAGCGGAATCCTTCCCAGACTTAAGTTTTGACACTATGATAACTGTTTTCCAAAATACTTGCTGGAAGCCAAATCTGAAGAAAATGGTGGATATGGGAGCTATTCGAAGTTCAATTCATGTAGTTTTGCCATTGTTTCTTGTTTTTGGTCAACAGTGAGCAAACGAGGCACCCACTTTGAACAGAGCTTTCTTATAGTCAAATGCTCAAACATTATAAAGCCAACACGTTCTTTTGAGATCTTTACGACGTCAATTAACTCACGAAACTTCGCTGTTGAATGTGATATTAAGGATTCTATTGATTTTGCTGTAAAGTCACGTAATATCAAAGTCTTACTATTTCTAAATTCAGAGCTAAAGTTTTCATCGGCACTGCCGTTGGATAAGTAATTAGTAAAGAAGTTTGAGCGGTGTTTAAAGATCCAGTTGAGGTGATTAATTGAGAAATAGGGGTATTTTTAGGTCCTCCGGCCAATTTCTTTTGTTTTGTTTTTGGAAGAAAAAGAGAGATTGGTGCTCGCTGAAAAGTTTTTGGAGCATTCCCTCTTCGCTGCTTTAGCCTGACGTCGAAAACGAGCATTCAATCTTTTGTGAGCGACTAAGTTTACACGTGTTTGGCATCGTTTATATTCGTACCATGACGATTGTTTTATTGATCTAAGGGCTGTTAATTCAGAGCTCCACCAAGAGACGTTTTTCGAGGGTACCTTGCTGTTAGTACGTGGTATAGCTAGATTTGCAGCAGAATGTAAATTTTTTTGTATGAACGCTGCTTCTTTATTAATATTTACAGAAACTGTTAAATTTACTCCAGTCAGCATAACGCATTTTAAATTACATTTAGGTTTAAAGTTGCAACAAAGTTGCTGGGTACCTATTGTGCATATTCAAAGCACTCACCTTCAACATGGATCCCTCTGTTATTTGTATATGGGGAGCCCCAGATTTGGCCCAATGTGCTAAGGTCACCTCCAAGTATGATAGGGTGTAAGGTTTGTTGGAGCAAATGTTAAATATCAGCATTTGAGAAGTTTTGTGAGTGCCACACTTTTGTAGTAGTAATGCCAAAGCGGTTCACTTCAGGAGTATGAATAATTTTTCCAGTAGCAGTCCGTCGGCTCCTGTTGCTTTGTTGTTTTTTAGCCGCGCTATGACTATTCGAACCTCTTCAAGGTCGGCAGGTGTTGCGACCATTGCATCGTCCACGCATGGGGTATCGGTCTCACTTCATCTTCTACACTGCCACCTTTAGTGACTCCTTCATGAACCATGCACTAGGCATCAGTCATCGGATTGCCGAGTTTTCTTTGAAAGAACTGGCCTTGGTCTTGGAATTTTCAATTTGGCGCTTAACTCTTTGGAAAAATTTTCGGGTCATACCCATGTCACGAAACATCTCTGACTCTTCACACTCACGTTTTTCCATTTCCCGTTTCGTGCGCCTAAAATACGCCTCTGTTCTCTCCTCACTTTGCGGTATTGCTCTGTTGTAGCGCGCGTAGAAGCCGACGGCAGTGTACCCCAGTCTTTTGTCACAGTGGTGGCACTGCACCTGTCGTTGCACAATTGGTTCCGCTTTTGGCAATGGAAGCCGACCACCGTTTAGCAGCGGGAGATGACTTTCCACTGCGCGGTTACGTCGTCGAATTGAAGAGTACTCTGATTGAACTGGAGTGAGAGTTCAGCTGCGAAGTTCTTGGATATACGTTGTGATTGCAACTTTACGACATACGCCTTACGCCACACATAGTCTATGCAAACCTTAATGGTGCGCACGTCTACCACACTGGAGTAGTACCGTCCGTCAATCACAACATAATCAATTTTAGAGTACATGGTTGGATCGGGGGATAGCCAAGTAGCCTTGTGTAAAATAATATTCGATGTTTTGTATTCTGTCAAATTGAACGTTTTTATTATTTTATAACAATTTAAGTTTCGTAGCTACATAAAAAAACTAATATTGAATAACAGTTTTAATTCCTATTCGTTATATAAAATAATATTCGATGTGCTCTTGTCTAAACTTGTGCAATCAATGGCACATCGGCGAAGCAGAATTGGTGTGGGAAACCTTGCGTGTCCGAACTGCTGTTTTTCCATCTTCCCGTTGCATTTTTTTGTGTAGCAACAATTCAGGTCGCTTTGCATTAGGCTGTACTTATTGATCAATACCATTGTTGTTTTTTTTTAGCATAAGGTGACAATTCCGTTGCTTTTGCACACGGTGCCAATATCATTACCATCTTGTTTACAATGCAACCCAGTAGTAGCGTACTGGAGGGGAAATGAATGAATGATCATTGTCATTGTTAACTATCCCCCTTATCAAGCTCGAAACGTCCTCGATTCGAAATAATAAAAGGTACGTTGCAGCATCATCTTTGCGGTAGAGATTCGTTAGTAAGATGGATAAATACGATTTACGTAGTCGCTCGAGTTTACAAATTTTGACTTAAATATTAGACAATTTTGCTTCTTATGACACATGTATGAACAATTAACTATCAAAATATATTACATACAATTATTAACAATCAATATTTGTTTTCTTAAGAAATGTGATAATTCAAAATCGGTGTGTGGAATTTATAGGTGAAACAGTAAGACAGTTAATTCCACAATTAAAGTAATTTTCTTCATTAAAGCTCAATTTCTCAAGTAAAATGGAAAATTGTGGCCTTTCTTTTATAAAATTAAAAAAAGAATTATATCTTTAGGCAACTGGCAGATAATTTTAAACTGCTGAAATTTTATGTTTGAACGACAAAAATTTTCATTCAAACTAAATTGCGTAAAAAATTTTCTGTCTGTACATATGTAGATATGTAGTATTATATATTAATAGTAACAATAAAAATAATTTCTAGTTGTCTTTAAACCATTACTTTTCGACAGAAACCATTACTTTACCGCAGATTGCTTTTGTGAATTTTGTTTCCAGCTATCAGAACTGTGGTGCCAAGATCATTTTCAATGACCTTCTCAACATAAATCCTATCAAGCTTACCTCCAAGTCTTTTACTTCGTTTTAGGAAAACCTTTTCATCAGGAAAATAAGTTCTTAATTTTTTTCCTAAGTTGTTCCTGTGTAAAACTTTTTCTTGGACCTCCAACAATTTTTGTCTTACTATTTCTAATTTTACCGGAGGGTAATTATGGAATACTTCGGTGGGTTTAGCATTGATGACGGAATGGATACTGCAATTATACTTATGTGTCGCTAGCAGGACTAAGTCAACTGTTTCATCTATCTTCTGTTGCTCTTTTATGCAACGCGCTATTTCCAGCAAGGTCGAGTGAAACCGTTCCACCTGGCCATTGCTTTCGCTGTGGAGAGTGGGTATAAAAAACTGTTGGATAGAAAAATTGTCCCTAAGTAAACTCTTAATTAAATCCGAATGGAACGCTTTTTCATTATCTGAAACAATGGTTTTAGGGTTATTGAATGTCAGTAAAATTTCTAATAGGGCAACTTTAATGTCAATTGAGGATCTCGATGCAATAGGTTTGACAATAGCAAACTTTGAAAGTTTATCGACACAGGTTAGAAAATGGCATTTACCGGTCATAAAAATATCCATATGGAGTATTTCGCCTGGAAGGTGGGGAATAGGGGTTTTTCCTATTTCAGGATTAAGCGGTTTCCTCTGGTACTTGTTTTCCAAACATATTTTGCAATTTATGATCATCGTTTGCAACATTTTTTTCATCTTTAGAAAGTAGTATTCTCGAGATATTTGTTGGAAATTCTCGTGCATTCCACGGTGAGCGCGGTTATGTTCAGCTGCTATTGTTTCTAGCTGATCGTCCTTGTTAACCAAGTCTATCACTAGGATTTCTGTATGGATAAACTTTACCCCAGGAAATGTTAATTTTAGGGTATGTTGTATTTTGGCCAAAGTAGAAAGGTCACAATGAATGCCATTGCTAACATTGGGGTTAACAGCATATTTTATGCACTGTATTAGGTTTGCGATGTTGTCGAAAAAGATTGTATGCCGGACGAGGTTTTGAAAAAGTATCTTAGTGGTTTTGCTAAACGTATTTGATTCGGATAAAACTAACTGATTTCTGAATTGATTAATAGGGCACTTAACCGATTTAATGACAGAAGTTGAAGACTCTTCACTGTGCACACTTTGGCTTTGTTCCGTACAATTAAGGTTGTGACAGTATTGTCTGGAAAGCGCGTCTGCTACCTTATTATTTTTTCCAGGCTTGTAGTGGTGAAAACTCTTCTATGAAAGATTTCCATCTTTTCATTTTTGAATTCGGATTTTTTTCCGAAATGGCAAATATGAGTGGCTGGTGATCTGTGAAAATATTTATGTTTTTTATTCCATACAAATAATGCCGTAGTCTTTTCAGTGCCCATACAATCGCAAGTAGCTCACGTTCATTAGTTGCATAGTTTTGTTCGCAAGGTGATAGTGTGCGTGAAATCATGGTGATCGGACGGCCATTTTGAGACAAAACTGCACCAAGTGCACTAGACGAGGCATCAGTTGTTAGCTCGAATGCTTGATTATAATCAGGGTATTGTAGCAGAACATCATCAGAAGCCAAAACCCGTTTTATTTTTTCAAACGCCTGGAGTGCTTCTGAGCTAAGCTCAATTTTTACACTTTTTGAACTCCGCGCACTAACGTTACCATTTTCACCCCGGAGATATGCAGTCAACGGTTTGACTATAGCAGCATAGTCCCTTACAAAGCGCCGGTAGTATCCGGATAGGCCGAGGAATGATCGTAATGCTCGAAGTGATTTTGGGGGTTCGTAATTAATAATATCATTTACTTTGTCTGGGCAGGTTTTGATACCTTTTTCGGATACCAAGAAGCCCAAAAACTCTACCTCGGTTTTGAAAAACTTAGATTTTTCTGGCAATACTCTCATCCCCGCCTTTTCAAGTTTTCCCAAAACAGCATCAATGTCTTTTAAATGAGACTCTTCGTCGGAAGAATAAATGATTATGTCGTCGACATAAACGTGACAAAACTTTCCTATTCCCTCTCGTAGGACGTCATCTATTGCCCTTTGTAATATGCTAAGCGCGTTTCTTAAGCCAAAAGGTAACCGACAAAATTCATACTTGCCATTATTTATGCTAAACGCCGTTTTTTGCATATCTTTTTCGCACATGAGAATTTGGTGAAACCCTGACTTAAGATCCAAGGTAGTGAAGTACTTAGATTTTCCTAAATTGGAGAGAATTACTGTTGTGTCCGGGATGGGGTATCGATCGGGGATAGTTTTCTCATTGATCTTCCTGAAGTCTATCACCATCCGCAACTTCGGCTTACCATACTCATCGAGCCCTTTTTTGGATACCACATGGACTGGTGAGTTGTAGGGCGAACTTTTAGGGATAACTTTTACTATATATCGGTTATTTGGTAATTGTGCGGATTCTGCCCTTCACAGAGGTGTTGTATGGCAACGCCCTATCTGGGTCAGCAAAGGCGTTTACGTTTTTATTTATTATATGACGAAATTTAGATTGAAAATCAAATGGGACTGAGTCTGTTTCTAGTGTTATTGAATTGACCTGTTCACTTGAGAGATATTGTAATTTAACCTTGCCGTTACGATAAAGTAAATACCCTGTGTCAGTGATGATTTTTGCATTGATTTTCCGAAGAAAGTCATACCCTATAATACCGTCAAACATGTTTAAATTTGAAAGTAAATAAAATGTTGAGGTATGGTCTAATATATCTAGCAGTTTAACACCTTGAAGAAATGGAGAATTCTTGATATAATTTTTTGATGTACCCGTGTCAATTAAAATACGGAGCTCCTGACCGTTTCTAGCTGTCTTAGTAATATACGGCAGGAGCGAATTTAGTTTAAAAAATTTATAACGTCTTCGTGATCTGCAATGGCATCTCCCTCCTCACGAATAATACAATCACTATGTTGGCTTTAATCACTATAGTAGTAGTCCCTACACTCGACACCTTCCTGAGTTTCAGTCTCACATATCGTGTTGGGGTTAGTTAAATCTGGCATAAAGTTAATCTTCTGGGCCTTTTGGATAGGTATTCGGTCGGAACTCGATTGCTCTCGAGCTCGTTTATGCGTGAATTGCTGGTTAGAATTGGAAATGTGCGGCTTAGGGGTGTAGGTAAATATGTTAGGCTTAGAAAAATTGTTGTTGTGTTGCTGCTGTGACAAATAAGGATTGGTGGTGTGCTGTCTATAAAAAGATGAACCGTTGTCAACCTCCATTGGGGTTGGCATCTTCGTAACATTTGGGTAGGAGCGTGGTTGCTGCTGTTGCACTGATGCTCTGGGGTTGTTAGGCTTTGGGGTGTAACCCATTGCAAATGCTTGTGCAAAGTCATAACGCATATGACTCATTTGAAGTTCTTGTGCGACTGCGAGAGCGGATGGAAGATCTTTCGGCCTTGCCGAGAAAAGTATGTCGCACATTGGTCGACGGAGACCAGATATAAAGACGCGCAATGCATTGTCCCTGGCACGATCATTCAGAGCTTCTACAACATCATTATTGCCACTATGAGTCATAATTTGTTTATTAATTATTAACGATAATTGCTACGACAAGGTGGATATGTCGTAGTACTCTGCAATTGACAAGTTATTTTGTCTCATAATACTAAGCTCGTTTTCCAATACGTATAATGGCCTTTTATCAGCATAGGTTTGATCGAGCCTGGAAATTATCGCCTTATAGTTTAAAACGGTATTAAATGATGCGAGAGTAGTGTTGGCAGAATCAACAATCTTATTCCTAAAAATCCCCATGGCTACATAATACCTCTCCGACCCCTCTTTGTAATAATTCATAGCGAATTCTGCGGCACTTCGCCATGCCGGGTACGTGGAAGACTCACCTTTAAACTCGGGTAGAGATTTAATTAAGTCTAAACTGGCATTATTTTGTTCAATTAATGGGTTTATGGATACTGGTAAGAACGGCTCGACACTGGCTGGTTCCAGCCGACTAACGGCTAAAGTTAGGCGTCGTATCTGTTCTCCTAGCTCCTGCTTGGTACGTTCATTAGACGTATTGACAATGTCTAACACCTCTTCTCTATTAGCAAACATTTTCGCTTATAAATTCACCCTTCGACGAAAGACTTGATTCACAACTTGACACAATTTATTTTACTTGAATTGGTTATTGTATGTACTAACGATATCACAACCTCCTGGATTTGACAGTCATGAGAGCACAAAAAATTAAGTTTGTATAAAAAATAATATATTCTCGCAGATTTTGAGGCAAAGAGCCTCCACAAAAAAAAAATGTATATGTAAAGAAAAATGTATAAATATGAAAAATTTCACAAAAACAGTTTCTTAAATTCGGGCCTTGATTGGCCCAGTTAATGTCAAATCTCACTATTAATTAACACACATATGTACGTATCTTTATATAAAGTATTTAAAGAAGTTTTACTGCTAAAAGGTATCGAACTATCGCATTTGATAACAATTAAGTGAAAAAGTTCGAATGACCTTAAGCACTTTTTTACCTTTCTATAATTTATTTTTATTTTTCATTCAATGCAGTAAATAGAAATCTAAATTAAATTTTGGGGCATCAAAAAAAAAAAATCTTGTGGCAGTTTTCGAACATGTGCTGTTTTTAATTTTTATAAATTACTTTTAATGCACACAACACATAAAATTCAATGTTTAAGTTCCACGTAACCAATATTTGAAATAACACTTACATAAATAATTTCGTCGTTAAATTAATATATTAATAATGGTGTAAATCAGCTCCTCAGGGTTTCTATGGTCCTCTTCTTTTCGGGAAGCCTGCTAGTTGGGCGCCAAATAATATTCGATGTTTTGTATTCTGTCAAATTGAACGTTTTTATTATTTTATAACAATTTAAGTTTCGTAGCTACATAAAAAAACTAATATTGAATAACAGTTTTAATTCCTATTCGTTATATAAAATAATATTCGATGTGCTCTTGTCTAAACTTGTGCAATCAATGGCACATCGGCGAAGCAGAATTGGTGTGGGAAACCTTGCGTGTCCGAACTGCTGTTTTTCCATCTTCCCGTTGCATTTTTTTGTGTAGCAACAATTCAGGTCGCTTTGCATTAGGCTGTACTTATTGATCAATACCATTGTTGTTTTTTTTAGCATAAGGTGACAATTCCGTTGCTTTTGCACATGGTGCCAATATCATTATCATCTTGTTTACAATGCAACCAAGTAGTAGCGTACTGGAGGGGAAATGAATGAATGATCATTGTCATTGTTAACTTGTATATTTCAATATTGGAATCTGGTGCTACTTACAACCTTGTTTCGTGCCGCGGTGAAGTCGATGAGACTCATACCTTTGTGATAGTTTGTTGTGGAGACTGAATTTCCAACTGTGGAACCAACTCCTAATTCGTGCTTCGTCGCATGGCAGCTATAGTATAGCTATAGTAAAAGTCGTAGGAAGAATTTTTGGAGCAACCCTGCCCCGTCCATCGCATTTCCTGGAGTGCGGTGATATCAGCTCCATATCCACTTCTCGAATGTGTCTACCAGTTGCACTTTATATATTGTTTGGCGGTGAGGTTGAATAGAATAGAATAGAATAGAATAGAATAGAATAGAAAAGAATAGAATAGAATAGAATAGAATAGAATAGAATAGAATAGAATAGAATAGAATAGAATAGAATAGAATAGAATAGAATAGAATAGAATAGAATAGAATAGAATAGAATAGAATAGAATAGAATAGAATAGAATAGAATAGAATAGAATAGAATAGAATAGAATAGAATAGAATAGAATAGAATAGAATAGAATAGAATAGAATAGAATAGAATAGAATAGAATAGAATAGAATAGAATAGAATAGAATAGAATAGAATAGAATAGAATAGAATAGAATAGAAAAGAATAGAATAGAATAGAATAGAATAGAATAGAATAGAATAGAATAGGATAGAATAGAATAGAATTGAATAGAATTGAATAGAATTGAATAGAATTGAATAGAATTGAATAGAATTGAATAGAATAGAATAGAATAGAATAGAATAGAATAGAATAGAATAGAATAGAATAGAATAGAATAGAATAGAATAGAATAGAATAGAATAGAATAGAATAGATTAGAATAGATTAGAATAGAATAGAATAGATTAGAATAGAATAGAATAGAATAGAATAGAATAGAATAGAATAGAATAGAATAGAATAGAATAGAATAGAATAGAATAGAATAGAATAGAATAGAATAGAATAGAATAGAATAGAATAGAATAGAATAGAATAGAATAGAATAGAATAGAATAGAATAGATTAGAATAGAATACAATAGAATAGAATAGAATAGAATAGAATAGAATAGAATAGAATGGAATAGAACAGAATAGAATAGAATAGAATAGAATCGAATAGAATAGAATAGAATAGAACAGAATAGAATAGAATAGAATAGAATAGAATAGAATAAAATAGAATTGAATAGAATTGAATAGAATTGAATAGAATTGAATAGAATTGAATAGAATTGAATAGAATAGAATAGAATAGAATAGAA
The DNA here is from genome assembly GCF_028408465.1 of Anastrepha ludens. Classification (NCBI taxonomy): domain Eukaryota; kingdom Metazoa; phylum Arthropoda; class Insecta; order Diptera; family Tephritidae; genus Anastrepha; species Anastrepha ludens. The sequence continues at coordinate 1,216,678 of NC_071503.1, read as the reverse complement.
TAGAATAGAATAGAATAGAATAGAATAGAATAGAATAGAATAGAATAGAATAGAATAGAATAGAATAGAATAGAATAGAATAGAATAGAATAGAATAGAATAGAATAGAATAGAATAGAATAGAATAGAATAGAATAGAATAGAATAGAATAGAATAGAATAGAATAGAATAGAATAGAATAGAATAGAATAGAATAGAATAGAATAGAATAGAATAGAATAGAATAGAATAGAATAGAATAGAATAGAATAGAATAGAATAGAATAGATTTGAATAGAATTGAATAGAATAGAATAGAATAGAATAGAATAGAATAGAATAGAATAGAATAGAATAGAATAGAATAGAATAGAATAGAATAGAATAGAATAGAATAGAATAGAATAGAATAGAATAGAATAGAATAGAATAGAATAGAATAGAATAGAATAGAATAGAATAGAATAGAATAGAATAGAATAGAATAGAATAGAATAGAATAGAATAGAATAGAATAGAATAGAATAGAATTGAATAGAATTGAATAGAATTGAATAGAATTGAATAGAATTGAAAAGAATAGAATAGAATAGAATAGAATAGAATAGAATAGAATAGAATAGAATAGAATAGAATAGAATAGAATAGAATAGAATAGAATAGAATAGAATAGAATAGAATAGAATAGAATAGAATAGAATAGAATAGAATAGAATAGAATAGAATAGAATAGAATAGAATAGAATAGAATAGAATAGAATAGAATAGAATAGAATAGAATAGAATAGAATAGAATAGAATAGAATAGAATAGAATAGAATAGAATAGAATAGAATAGAATAGAATAGAATAGAATAGAATAGAATAGAATAGAATAGAATAGAATAGAATAGAATAGAATAGAATAGAATAGAATAGAATAGAATAGAATAGAATAGAATAGAATAGAATAGAATAGAATAGGATGGAATAGGTTTCCTATTCTAAGTGGACAATGTTCTTATTAATTGGAGGACCTCAGTTCTGCAGAAATCAGGGATATTCTAAAATTTCTGAGAAGCCTAAGATACAATAATTTTTCTGTTCTGATTTCAGTAATATGAAAAAGCTAAATAAACGATGTTAATATAAAAACCGATTATATATTGAGGAAATTAAATTTGACTAGATTAAGGATATTGTTCTCCTTTAGAAAATTGGTGTTAATATAAAAGCATACAGCAAATATTGAGCAAATTAAATCAGATTAGAAAGTTTATTTTAATTTAAAAACAAATTACAGATTTTTTTAGAAAACTGTGCAAATGAAGAATATTTTTGAAGCCAGGTGAAAATAATGCTTTGTTTTGGTTAATGTAGCCAGCGCACTCATATTCGATTGTTTTTGGGCATTAAATGGTCCGACGCACAAGGGACAGCAGGATTGGCTTTTTCCAGTGAGGAGGTGAGAATGGGTAAATATCGTATGGCCTAGCCTTAATCGAACGTAAGGCTTTAGGACGTTTGGAGACAAACTTTTAGGATAGCATAGTGACAATCTTTTTGAGCGTAAATTGCAGTAATGGTGACCTTCCGTTTACCAATCGTCAAGCTCTTCAAGGGTCCTTTCTCTTTTAAGGCAAGGGCGGTATCATCAGGAATTTCCAGTAATTCCAGCATGCCCAGGGATTCACATAATCTTAATCTTGTTGAATGTTGTTATCATTGAATCCCTAATGGATGTAACAGTTCTATTCGTGATACATGATTTTCTGTTAGGACTTTCATATGTTTTCTCTTATTTATCTTTGCGTAATTGACGGCTAGTTCTATGGCTAAAGCTTCAGTCGTGTAGATCGGGCACGTAGGATAAAGCACCCATTGTGTTATTGTGTCTCCATTTTTATTGATGACAACCAAAGAAGTGTAGTCAGAGGTTTTAGATCCATCAGTGTAAATAAAGTTCCATCGCGAAGCATTGTAATGAGCAAAGCCTCTAAGAATTGTGATTAAAAAGTCAAGTTCGGCGTATTTTGCTAAGACCAACTGAGTAAGGCGTCTTCAAATGATTTGAAGCGTTATGGAATATTCCTTCCAAGCAAGCAATCGTGAGATTGCATTGTTGAAAGTATTAGCCAGAGTTGTGTTCATGGTGCCGAGACATTGAATCGATAACTTTGCTAGCGATGCTCGGTAAGCTCTTATGCTTCAACGAGAATGCTTGCGTATTAAAGATCTTCCTCAGTGTCCGTAGATCGGTAAGGCGTAGTCATTTTTTGATAGAAAAAGTTCTCTGACAACATTAGTAAGTGTAGTTGGGTATATATAACTATGTTTGCTAGATAGGTTTTTTGATGATGTTTTCTTTAGTTACCAAAGATCTTCGAATATATTTACAGTTAATTAATCCTAGGAATTTTAGGTTTTCCTCTTTTTGAATATTGTAGTTATCAATATTTATAAATATACAATATCACACGCACTTTTCTTCCGGTGTAAAAGGTGAGTTTTCTCAACAGAAAGTCGTACGCCTGAGGTTATCGGTAATGATGAAATGTGATTAGGAATATCTGAAAAAGTATTTGGGTGTCGTTGAGCTTAGAAAACTGCGAGTTTTATGTTAGTAAGGAACGATACTATAATGTTTCAAAATTTTGAACCAATTTTCTATCGTAATTGTTGTTTTAGAATAAAATAAATTCCTATGAAAGCCTTTTGGCAGTCTAATGATAACAAATATATGTTGTTTTTTCGGTTATAAAATGATCAAGAGTTAGCAATGCTTTATCGTATCGTTCCCCTTTTTATATGCACCTGATGAGAGCTAATAAGATTATTTATTTAGTCATACCAAGCAAGACGTTTCCGATAATCTTTTCTTGGATCCTTCTAAAACCACTTAAAAGAGAGTCAGTAGCTTTGGGATCAGCGGAATCCTTCCCAGACTTAAGTTTTGACACTATGATAACTGTTTTCCAAAATACTTGCTGGAAGTCAAATCTGACGAAAATGGTGGATATGGGAGCTATTCGAAGCTCAATTCATGTAGTTTTGCCATTGTTTCTTGTTTTTGGTCAACAGTGAGCAAACGAGGCACCCACTTTGAACAGAGCATTCTTATAGTCAAATGCTCAAACAATATAAAGCCAACACGTTCTTTTGAGATCTTTACGACGTCATTTAACTCACGAAACTTCGCTGTTGAATGTGATATTAAGGATTCTATTGATTTTGCTGTAAAGTCACGTAATATCAAAGTCTTACTATTTTTAGGTCCTCCGGCCAATTTCTTTTGTTTTGTTTTTGGAAGAAAAAGAGAGATTGGTGCTCGCTGAAAAGTTTTTGGAGCATTCCCTCTTCGCTGCTTTAGCCTGACGTCGAAAACGAGCATTCAATCTTTTGTGAGCGACTAAGCTTACACGTGTTTGGCATCGTTTATATTCGTACCATGACGATTGTTTTATTGATCTAAGGGCTGTTAATTCAGAGCTCCACCAAGAGACGTTTTTCGAGGGTACCTTGCTGTTAGTACGTGGTATAGCTAGATTTGCAGCAGAATGTAAATTTTCTTGTATGAACGCTGCTTCTTTATTAATATTTACAGAAACTGTTAAATTTACTCCAGTCAGCATAATGCATTTTAAATTACATTTAGGTTTAAAGTTGCAACAAAGTTGCTGGGTACCTATTGTGCATATTCAAAGCATTCACCTTCAACATGGATCCCTCTGTTATTTGTATATGGGGAGACCCAGATTTGGCCCAATGTGCTAAGGTCACCTCCAAGTATGATAGGGTGTGAGGTTTGTTGGAGCAAATGTTAAATATCAGCATTTGAGAAGTTTTGTGAGTGCCACACTTTTGTAGTAGTAATGCCAAAGCGGTTCATTTCAGCAGTATGAATAATTTTTCCAGTAGCAGTCCGTCGGCTCCTGTTGCTTTGTTGTTTTTTAGCCGCGCTATGACTATTCGAACCTCTTCAAGGTCGGCAGGTGTTGCGACCATTGCATCGTCCACGCATGGGATATCGGTCTCACTTCATCTTCTACACTGCCACCTTTAGTGACTCCTTCATGAACCATGCACTAGGCATCAGTCATCGGATTGCCGAGTTTTCTTTGAAAGAACTGGCCTTGGTCTTGGAATTTTCAATTTGGCGCTTAACTCTTTGGAAAAATTTTCGGGTCATACCCATGTCACGAAACATCTCTGGCTCTTCACACTCACGTTTTTCCATTTCCCGTTTCGTGCGCCTAAAATACGCCTCTGTTCTCTCCTCACTTTGCGGTATTGCTCTGTTGTAGCGCGCGTAGAAGCCGACGGCAGTGTACCCCAGTCTTTTGTCACAGTGGTGGCACTGCACCTGTCGTTGCACAATTGGTTCCGCTTTTGGCAATGGAAGCCAACCACCGTTTAGCAGCGGGAGATGAATTTCCACTGCGCGGTTACGTCGTCGAATTGAAGAGTACTCTGATTGAACTGGAGTGAGAGTTCAGCTGCGAAGTTCTTGGATATACGTTGTGATTGCAACTTTACGACATACGCCTTACGCCACACATAGTCTATGCAAACCTTAATGGTGCGCACGTCTACCACACTGGAGTAGTACCGTCCGTCAATCACAACATAATCAATTTTAGAGTACATGGTTGGATCGGGGGATAGCCAAGTAGCCTTGTGTATATTTCAATGTTGGAATCTGGTGCTACTTACAACCTTGTTTCGTGCCGCGGTGAAGTCGATGAGACTCATACCTTTGTGATAGTTTGTTGTGGAGACTGAATTTCCAACTGTGGAACCAACTCCAAATTCGTGCTTCGTCGCATGGCAGCTATAGTATAGCTATAGTAAAAGTCGTAGGAAGAATTTTTGGAGCAACCCTGCCCCGTCCATCGCATTTCCTGGAGTGCGGTGATATCAGCTCCATATCCACTTCTCGAATGTGTCTACCAGTTGCACTTTATATATTGTTTGGCGGTGAGGTTGAATAGAATAGAATAGAATAGAATAGAATAGAATAGAATAGAATAGAATAGAATAGAATAGAATAGAATAGAATAGAATAGAATAGAATAGAATAGAATAGAATAGAATAGAATAGAATAGAATAGAATAGAATAGAATAGAATAGAATAGAATAGAATAGAATAGAATAGAATAGAATAGAATAGAATAGAATAGAATAGAATAGAATAGAATAGAATAGAATAGAATAGAATAGAATAGAATAGAATAGAATAGAATAGAATAGAATAGAATAGAATAGAATAGAATAGAATAGAATAGAATAGAATAGAATAGAATAGAATAGAATAGAATAGAATAGAATAGAATAGAATAGAATAGAATAGAATAGAATAGAATAGAATAGAATAGAATAGAATAGAATAGAATAGAATAGAATAGAATAGAATAGAATAGAATAGAATAGAATAGAATAGAATAGAATAGAATAGAATAGAATAGAATAGAATAGAATAGAATAGAATAGAATAGAATAGAATAGAATAGAATAGAATAGAATAGAATAAAATGGAATAGAATAGAATAAAATGGAATAGAATAGAATAAAATAGAATAGAATAGAATAGAATAGAATAGAATAGAATAGAATAGAATAGAATAGAATAGAATAGAATAGAATAGAATAGAATAGAATAGAATAGAATAGAATAGAATAGAATAGAATAGAATAGAATAGAATAGAATAGAATAGAATAGAATAGAATAGAATAGAATAGAATAGAATAGAATAGAATAGAATAGAATAGAATAGAATAGAATAGAATAGAATAGAATAGAATAGAATAGAATAGAATAGAATAGAATAGGATGGAATAGGTTTCCTATTCTAAGTGGACAATGTTCTTATTAATTGGAGGACCTCAGTTCTGCAGAAATCAGGGATATTCTAAAATTTCTGAGAAGCCTAAGATACAATAATTTTTCTGTTCTGATTTCAGTAATATGAAAAAGCTAAATAAACGATGTTAATATAAAAACCGATTATATATTGAGGAAATTAAATTTGACTAGATTAAGGATATTGTTCTCCTTTAGAAAATTCGTGTTAATATAAAAGCATACAACAAATATTGAGCAAATTAAATCAGATTAGAAAATTTGTTTTAATTTAAAAACAAATTACAGATTTTTTTTAGAAAACTGTGCAAATGAAGAATATTTTTGAAGCCAGTTGAAAATAATGCTTTGTTTTGGTTAATGTAGTCAGCGCACTCATATTCGATTGTTTTTGGGCATTAAATGGTCCGACGCACAAGGGACAGCAGGATTGGCTTTTTCCAGTGAGGAGGTGAGAATGGGTAAATATCGTATGGCCTAGCCTTAATCGAACGTAAGGCTTTAGGACGTTTGGAGACAAACTTTTAGGATAGCATGGTGACAATCTTTTTGAGCGTAAATTGCAGTAATGGTGACCTTCCGTTTACCAATCGTCAAGCTCTTCAAGGGTTCTTTCTCTTTTAAGGCAAGGGCGGTATCATCAGGAATTTCCAGTAATTCCAGCATGCCCAGGGATTCACATAATCTTAATCTTGTTGAATGTTGTTATCATTGAATCCCTAATGGATGTAACAGTTCTATTCGTGATACATGATTTTCTGTTAGGACTTTCATATGTTTTCTCTTATTTATCTTTGCGTAATTGACGGCTAGTTCTATGGCTAAAGCTTCAGTCGTGTAGATCGGGCACGTAGGATAAAGCACCCATTGTGTTATTGTGTCTCCATTTTTATTGATGACAACCAAAGAAGTGTAGTCAGAGGTTTTAGATCCATCAGTGTAAATAAAGTTCCATCGCGAAGCATTGTAATGAGCAAAGCCTCTAAGAATTGTGATTAAAAAGTCAAGTTCGGCGTATTTTGCTAAGACCAACTGAGTAAGGCGTCTTCAAATGATTTGTCGCTGATGTCAGGAAAGCGTTATGGAATATTCCTTCCAAGCAAGCAATCGTGAGATTGCATTGTTGAAAGTATTAGCCAGAGTTGTGTTCATGGTGCCGAGACATTGAATCGATAACTTTGCTAGCGATGCTCGGTAAGCTCTTATGCTTCAACGAGAATGCTTGCGTATTAAAGATCTTCCTCAGTGTCCGTAGATCGGTAAGGCGTAGTCATTTTTTGATAGAAAAAGTTCTCTGACAACATTAGTAAGTGTAGTTGGGTATATATAACTATGTTTGCTAGATAGGTTTTTTGATGATGTTTTCTTTAGTTACCAAAGATCTTCGAATATATTTACAGTTAATTAATCCTAGGAATTTTAGGTTTTCCTCTTTTTGAATATTGTAGTTATCAATATTTATAAATATACAATATCACACGCACTTTTCTTCCGGTGTAAAAGGTGAGTTTTCTCAACAGAAAGTCGTACGCCTGAGGTTATCGGTAATGATGAAATGTGATTAGGAATATCTGAAAAAGTATTTGGGTGTCGTTGAGCTTAGAAAACTGCGAGTTTTATGTTAGTAAGGAACGATACTATAATGTTTCAAAATTTTGAACCAATTTTCTATCGTAATTGTTGTTTTAGAATAAAATAAATTCCTATGAAAGCCTTTTGGCAGTCTAATGATAACAAATATATGTTGTTTTTTCGGTTATAAAATGATCAAGAGTTAGCAATGCTTTATCGTATCGTTCCCCTTTTTATATGCACCTGATGAGAGCTAATAAGATTATTTATTTAGTCATACCAAGCAAGACGTTTCCGATAATCTTTTCTTGGATCCTTCTAAAACCACTTAAAAGAGAGTCAGTAGCTTTGGGATCAGCGGAATCCTTCCCAGACTTAAGTTTTGACACTATGATAACTGTTTTCCAAAATACTTGCTGGAAGTCAAATCTGACGAAAATGGTGGATATGGGAGCTATTCGAAGCTCAATTCATGTAGTTTTGCCATTGTTTCTTGTTTTTGGTCAACAGTGAGCAAACGAGGCACCCACTTTGAACAGAGCATTCTTATAGTCAAATGCTCAAACAATATAAAGCCAACACGTTCTTTTGAGATCTTTACGACGTCAATTAACTCACGAAACTTCGCTGTTGAATGTGATATTAAGGATTCTATTGATTTTGCTGTAAAGTCACGTAATATCAAAGTCTTACTATTTTTAGGTCCTCCGGCCAATTTCTTTTGTTTTGTTTTTGGAAGAAAAAGAGAGATTGGTGCTCGCTGAAAAGTTTTTGGAGCATTCCCTCTTCGCTGCTTTAGCCTGACGTCGAAAACGAGCATTCAATCTTTTGTGAGCGACTAAGTTTACACGTGTTTGGCATCGTTTATATTCGTACCATGACGATTGTTTTATTGATCTAAGGGCTGTTAATTCAGAGCTCCACCAAGAGACGTTTTTCGAGGGTACCTTGCTGTTAGTACGTGGTATAGCTAGATTTGCAGCAGAATGTAAATTTTCTTGTATGAACGCTGCTTCTTTATTAATATTTACAGAAACTGTTAAATTTACTCCAGTCAGCATAATGCATTTTAAATTACATTTAGGTTTAAAGTTGCAACAAAGTTGCTGGGTACCTATTGTGCATATTCAAAGCATTCACCTTCAACATGGATCCCTCTGTTATTTGTATATGGGGAGACCCAGATTTGGCCCAATGTGCTAAGGTCACCTCCAAGTATGATAGGGTGTGAGGTTTGTTGGAGCAAATGTTAAATATCAGCATTTGAGAAGTTTTGTGAGTGCCACACTTTTGTAGTAGTAATGCCAAAGCGGTTCATTTCAGCAGAATGAATAATTTTTCCAGTAGCAGTCCGTCGGCTCCTGTTGCTTTGTTGTTTTTTAGCCGCGCTATGACTATTCGAACCTCTTCAAGGTCGCCAGGTGTTGCGACCATTGCATCGTCCACGCATGGGATATCGGTCTCACTTCATCTTCTACACTGCCACCTTTAGTGACTCCTTCATGAACCATGCACTAGGCATCAGTCATCGGATTGCCGAGTTTTCTTTGAAAGAACTGGCCTTGGTCTTGGAATTTTCAATTTGGCGCTTAACTCTTTGGAAAAATTTTCGGGTCATACCCATGTCACGAAACATCTCTGGCTCTTCACACTCACGTTTTTCCATTTCCCGTTTCGTGCGCCTAAAATACGCCTCTGTTCTCTCCTCACTTTGCGGTATTGCTCTGTTGTAGCGCGCGTAGAAGCCGACGGCAGTGTACCCCAGTCTTTTGTCACAGTGGTGGCACTGCACCTGTCGTTGCACAATTGGTTCCGCTTTTGGCAATGGAAGCCAACCACCGTTTAGCAGCGGGAGATGAATTTCCACTGCGCGGTTACGTCGTCGAATTGAAGAGTACTCTGATTGAACTGGAGTGAGAGTTCAGCTGCGAAGTTCTATACGTTGTGATTGCAACTTTACGACATACGCCTTACGCCACACATAGTCTATGCAAACCTTAATGGTGCGCACGTCTACCACACTGGAGTAGTACCGTCCGTCAATCACAACATAATCAATTTTAGAGTACATGGTTGGATCGGGGGATAGCCAAGTAGCCTTGTGTATATTTCAATGTTGGAATCTGGTGCTACTTACAACCTTGTTTCGTGCCGCGGAGAAGTCGATGAGACTCATACCTTTGTGATAGTTTGTTGTGGAGACTGAATTTCCAACTGTGGAACCAACTCCTAATTCGTGCTTCGTCGCATGGCAGCTATAGTATAGCTATAGTAAAAGTCGTAGGAAGAATTTTTGGAGCAACCCTGCCCCGTCCATCGCATTTCCTGGAGTGCGGTGATATCAGCTCCATATCCACTTCTCGAATGTGTCTACCAGTTGCACTTTATATATTGTTTGGCGGTGAGGTTGAATAGAATAGAATAGAATAGAATAGAATAGAATAGAATAGAATAGAATAGAATAGAATAGAATAGAATAGAATAGAATAGAATAGAATAGAATAGAATAGAATAGAATAGAATAGAATAGAATAGAATAGAATAGAATAGAATAGAATAGAATAGAATAGAATAGAATAGAATAGAATAGAATAGAATAGAATAGAATAGAATAGAATAGAATAGAATAGAATAGAATAGAATAGAATAGAATAGAATAGAATAGAATAGAATAGAATAGAATAGAATAGAATAGAATAGAATAGAATAGAATAGAATAGAATAGAATAGAATAGAATAGAATAGAATAGAATAGAATAGAATAGAATAGAATAGAATAGAATAGAATAGAATAGAATAGAATAGAATAGAATAGAATAGAATAGAATAGAATAGAATAAAATAGAATAGAATAGAATAAAATAGAATAGAATAGAATAGAATAGAATAGAATAGAATAGAATAGAATAGAATAGAATAGAATAGAATAGAATAGAATAGAATAGAATAGAATAGAATAGAATAGAATAGAATAGAATAGAATAGAATAGAATAGAATAGAATAGAATAGAATAGAATAGAATAGAATAGAATAGAATAGAATAGAATAGAATAGAATAGAATAGAATAGAATAGAATAGAATAGAATAGAATAGAATAGAATAGAATAGAATAGAATAGAATAGAATAGAATAGAATAGAATAGAATAGAATAGAATAGAATAGAATAGAATAGAATAGAATAGAATAGAATAGAATAGAATAGATTAGGATGGAATAGGTTTCCTATTCTAAGTGGACAATGTTCTTATTAATTGGAGGACCTCAGTTCTGCAGAAATCAGGGATATTCTAAAATTTCTGAGAAGCCTAAGATACAATAATTTTTCTGTTCTGATTTCAGTAATATGAAAAAGCTAAATAAACGATGTTAATATAAAAACCGATTATATATTGAGGAAATTAAATTTGACTAGATTAAGGATATTGTCCTCCTTTAGAAAATTGGTGTTAATATAAAAGCATACAACAAATATTGAGCAAATTAAATCAGATTAGAAAATTTGTTTTAATTTAAAAACAAATTACAGATTTTTTTTAGAAAACTGTGCAAATGAAGAATATTTTTGAAGCCAGTTGAAAATAATGCTTTGTTTTGGTTAATGTAGCCAGCGCACTCATATTCGATTGTTTTTGGGCATTAAATGGTCCGACGCACAAGGGACAGCAGGATTGGCTTTTTCCAGTGAGGAGGTGAGAATGGGTAAATATCGTATGGCCTAGCCTTAATCGAACGTAAGGCTTTAGGACGTTTGGAGACAAACTTTTAGGATAGCATGGTGACAATCTTTTTGAGCGTAAATTGCAGTAATGGTGACCTTCCGTTTACCAATCGTCAAGCTCTTCAAGGGTCCTTTCTCTTTTAAGGCAAGGGCGGTATCATCAGGAATTTCCAGTAATTCCAGCATGCCCAGGGATTCACATAATCTTAATCTTGTTGAATGTTGTTATCATTGAATCCCTAATGGATGTAAGAGTTCTATTCGTGATACATGATTTTCTGTTAGGACTTTCATATGTTTTCTCTTATTTATCTTTGCGTAATTGACGGCTAGTTCTATGGCTAAAGCTTCAGTCGTGTAGATCGGGCACGTAGGATAAAGCACCCATTGTGTTATTGTGTCTCCATTTTTATTGATGACAACCAAAGAAGTGTAGTCAGAGGTTTTAGATCCATCAGTGTAAATAAAGTTCCATCGCGAAGCATTGTAATGAGCAAAGCCTCTAAGAATTGTGATTAAAAAGTCAAGTTCGGCGTATTTTGCTAAGACCAACTGAGTAAGGCGTCTTCAAATGATTTGTCGCTGATGTCAGGAAAGCGTTATGGAATATTCCTTCCAAGCAAGCAATCGTGAGATTGCATTGTTGAAGGTATTAGCCAGAGTTGTGTTCATGGTGCCGAGACATTGAATCGATAACTTTGCTAGCGATGCTCGGTAAGCTCTTATGCTTCTACGAGAATGCTTGCGTATTAAAGATCTTCCTCAGTGTCCGTAGATCGGTAAGGCGTAGTCATTTGTTGATAGAAAAAGTTCTTTGACAACATTAGTAAGTGTAGTTGGGTATATATAACTATGTTTGCTAGATAGGTTTTTTGATGATGTTTTCTTTAGTTACCAAAGATCTTCGAATATATTTACAGTTAATTAATCCTAGGAATTTTAGGTTTTCCTCTTTTTGAATATTGTAGTTATCAATATTTATAAATATATCACACGCACTTTTCTTCCGGTGTAAAAGGTGAGTTTTCTCAACAGAAAGTCGTACGCCTGAGGTTATCGGTAATGATGAAATGTGATTAGGAATATCTGAAAAAGTGTTTGGGTGTCGTTGAGCTTAGAAAACTGCGAGTTTTATGTTAGTAAGGAACGATACTATAATGTTTCAAAATTTTGAACCAATTTTCTATCGTAATTGTTGTTTTAGAATAAAATAAATTCCTATGAAAGCCTTTTGGCAGTCTAATGATAACAAATATATGTTGTTTTTTCGGTTATAAAATGATCAAGAGTTAGCAATGCTTTATCGTATCGTTCCCCTTTTTATATGCACCTGATGAGAGCTAATAACATTATTTATTTAGTCATACCAAGCAAGACGTTACCGATAATCTTTTCTTGGATCCTTCTAAAACCACTTAAAAGAGAGTCAGTAGCTTTGGGATCAGCGGAATCCTTCCCAGACTTACGTTTTGACACTATGATAACTGTTTTCCAAAATACTTGCTGGAAGCCAAATCTGACGAAAATGGTGGATATGGGAGCTATTCGAAGTTCAATTCATGTAGTTTTGCCATTGTTTCTTGTTTTTGGTCAACAGTGAGCAAACGAGGCACCCACTTTGAACAGAGCATTCTTATAGTCAAATGCTCAAACAATATAAAGCCAACACGTTCTTTTGAGATCTTTATGACGTCAACTAATTCACGAAACTTCGCTGTTGAATGTGATATTAAGGATTCTATTGATTTTGCTGTAAAGTCACGTAATATCAAAATCTTACTATTTCTAAATTCAGAGCTAAAATTTTCATCGGCACTGCCGTTGGATAAGTGATTAGTAAAGAAGTTTGAGCGGTGTTTGAAGATCCAGTTGAAGTGATTAAATGAGAAATAGGGGTATTTTTAGGTCCTCCGGCCAATTTCTTTTGTTTTGTTTTTGGAAGAAAAAGAGAGATTGGTGTTCGCTGAAAAGTTTTTGGATCATTCCCTCTTCGCTGCTTTAGCCTGACGTCGAAAACGAGCATTCAATCTTTTGTGAGCGACTAAGTTTACACGTGTTTGGCATCGTTTATACTCGTACCATGACGATTGTTTTATTGATCTAAGGGCTGTTAATTCAGAGCTCCACCAAGAGACGTTTTTCGAGGGTACCTTGCTGTTAGTACGTGGTATAGCTAGATTTGCAGCAGCATGTAAATTTTTTTGTATGAACGCTGCTTCTTTCTTAATATTGACAGAAACTGGTAAATTTACTCCTGCCAGCATATATATATATAATTGGCGCGTACACCCGTTTTGCGTGTTTGGCCGAGCTCCTCCTCCTATTTGTGGTGTGCGTCTTGATGTTGTTCTACAAATGGAGGGACCTACAGTTTAAAGCCGACTCCGAACGGCAGATATTTTTATGAGCAGCTTTTTGATGGCAGAAATACACTCGGAGGTTTGCCATTGCCTACCGAGGTGCGACCGCTATTAGAAAAATGTTTTTTTCTTAATTTTTGGTGTTTCACCGAGATTCGAACTTACGTTCTCTCTGCATTGTGCATTTTAAATTACATTTAGGTTTAAAGTTGCAACAAAATTGATGGGTACCTATTGTGCATATTCAAAGCATTCACCTTCAACATGGATTCCTCTGTTATTTGTAAATGGGGAGCCCCAGATTTGGCTCAATGAGCTAAGGTCACCTCCAAGTATGATAGTGTGCGAGGTTTGTTGGAGCAAATGTTAAATATCAGCGTTTGAGAAGTTTTGTGAGTGCCACACTTTTGTAGTAGTAATGCCAAAGCGGTTCACCTCAGCAGTATGAATAATTTTTCAGTAGCAGTCCGTCGGTTCCTGTTGCTTTGTTGTTTTTTAGCCGCGCTATGACTATTCGAACCTCTTCATGGTCGGGGGGTGTTACGACCATTGCATCGTCCACGTTTTTTCTTTGGAAGAACTGGCCTTGGTCTTGGAATCTTCAATTTGGCGCTTAACTCTTTGGAAAAATTTTCGGTTCATACCCATGTCACCAAACATCTCTAGCTCTTCAAACTCACGCTTTTTCATTTCCCGTCTCGTGCGCCTAAAATACGCCTCTGTTCTCTCCTCACTTTGCGATATTGCTCTGTTGTAGCGCACATAGAAGTCAATCGCAGTGTACCCCAGTCTTTTTTTTGGCAATGGAAGCCAACCGCCGGCTTAGCAGCGGCAGATGACATTCCACTGCGCGGTTATGTCGTCAAATTGAACAGTGCTCTGATTGAACTGGAGTGAGAGTTGAGCTGCGAAGTTCTTGGATATACGTTGTGATTGCAACTTTACGACATCGGGCTTTCACTGAGTACGTTGTCGTACGTCTTACGCCACACATAGTCGAATACAAACCTTAATGGTCTGAGTCGACGTTTGCACCACGAATTTTGCGCACGTCTACCACACTGGAGTAGTACCGTCCGTCAATCATAACATAATAAATTTTAGAGTACATAGGAATCTGGTGCTACTTACAACCTTGTTTCGCGCTGCGGTGAAGTCGATGAGACTCTAACCAATGTGATAGTTTTGTTGTGGAGACTGAATTTTCCGACTGTGGAACCAACTCCTAATCCGTGCTTCGTCGAATGGCAGCTACAGTAGATCTCGTAGGAAGAATTTTTGGAGCAACCCTGCCCCGTCCATCGCATTTCCACTTCTCGAATGTGTCTACCAGTTGGACTTTATATTTTTTTGGTGGTGAGGTTGGGTTAAAAATGTCTTCGCACCAAGAATAGAGACAGAGATAGAGATAGTTAGTCCTGTGAGAATATTCCAGATTCTTTGGCAAATCTGTAAATATCCTCCAGTTTTAGAGAACGAATATTACTCATTCCCATGACATCGGAACCCAATACTCGTAGTCGCGCTCTAGCAAAGGCAGGACACTCACAGAGAAAGTGCTCAGTGCTATCCGCCTCCTCCAAGCATGACAGGCATACCGGGTCCTCGATGATTCCAATGGTGGTCATATGCTGACCCCATGGGTTGTGTCCTGTAATGATGCCGACCATCAACCGAATGTCTTTCCTTCTAAGTTTTAGTAGAAAGTTTGACAGTTTTCTGTTCGGACTTGTCACAAAACACTTTGCAGTTCTGCAGCGTTCTAGACCGGACCATCGCTCTTTATGTAGATTGCCTACATAATCGTTGATCCAATTCTTGATTCCTGCGGGACTGATTCCGATTATTGGCTCTGGCCCCTGTGCTGGCACCGCTGATCCACGGTTGGCCAATTCGTCGGCAATTTCGTTTCCTTGAACACCGAAGTGTCCCGGAACCCATATAAGTACAAGCCTGTTTTGTCTTGCGACAGAATTAAGCTTCTTCTTACATTCTTGAACAATCTTCGAGGTTTGCTTCGCGTTCTCCAGGGCCTTCAATGCAGCCTGACTGTCACTGAAGACTCCAATCTGTTTCCCGCTCCATCTCCTCTCGATTATCCATTCGGCTACTTTTAGGATGGCAAAAACTTCTGTTTGGAAAACAGTTGCCATTCCCCCCATAGCATAGTGATACTTATTACTATCGTTTAAGTACCATCCGGCTCCAGACCCTATTTCAGTCTTGGACCCATCGGTAAAGAAAATATCCGTCAAACCTCCCTGCATGCATTCTGGATTGCTCCATTGCTCACGCAATGGAAATCTGACATCAAATTTCCTTCCGAATTAAACTGTGGGTATCAGGTCATCTTTAGGTGCCAAAAACTGTGGATACTGCTCCGACAGCAACTTAAAGATTTCTCTGTGTCCCGAAGTTCCATCTTCGTGCCAGAAACCATATTTATGGAGTCTACACATAGCTTTTATTGCTTCCTGTTGTATCTTAAGATCCAGGGGGAGCAAATTAAGCATAGAATTTAGGGCATCACCAGAGGTTGTACTCATGGCACCCGTGATGCATAAACATACACTTCTTTGCAGCCTGTATAGTTCCCGGATTGTGGACTTAACCATGCTCCGTCGCCACCAGACCACAGAAGCGTAAGTCATGATTGGTCTGATAAGTGCCGTGTATATCCATAGGACCACATCAGGTTTCAGACCCCAAGTTTTGCCAAAGGCTCTACGGCATTGCTGAAAAATCTTCAATGCACGATTAACCTTCAGTGAAACGTGTGTCTCCCAGGTCAGCTTCTTATCCAAGATTACTCCTAGATATTTAACTTCGTTGGAAAGACCAAGTGTCACACCTTTCAGTGTTGGAAGACTGAGTCCATCCAATTTCCGTTTTCTCGTAAACAAGACTATGGTTGTTTTGTTCGGATTAACGGAAAGACCTTGTCTCATGCACCAATCATCGATTTTGTCAAGAATCCTCTGCACTTTCGTGCAAAGCCTCCTTAAGGATTTATCCGATGTTAGCGCACAGACGTCGTCCGCATATGCTTGGACGTGAAAGCCGAGTTCCTGCATCTCCGCTAATAGGGAGTCTACGACGAAGCACCACAGCAGCGGAGAAAGAACACCCCCTTGGGGACATCCTTGCTTGGCCCTGACTGTGATTTGCTCGTCGTCGCTCCCACCAGCGGTTAACAGCCTCTCAGAGAGCATGGAGTATATCCATTTTATAATGGCTTGATTAACTCCGTGTCGTTCGGCAGAATAACATATCGAGCCGAAAGTGGCATTATCAAAAGCCCCCTCAATGTCCACGAACACGCCCATTGTGTATTCGTCAGCTTCCAGCCCAGCTTCAATCTTGCTAACAAGATCGTGTAAGGCTTATTCACATGATTTTCCACTCTGGTAAGCGTGTTGATTTCTACTAAGTGGACTTCTCGGCAATACCCCCACTCGAATATGTTTCTCCACCACTCGTTCCAGACTTTTCAACATGAACGATGTCAAACTGATTGGTCTAAAACTTTTTGCTAGGGAATAGTCATCTTTTCCTGGTTTTGGAATAAATACTACTCTTACGCGTCGCCATTGGGATGGTATATAACCAAATGCAAGACAGGCTGTGAAGATCCTTTTCAGGGCCTCAATCAGCCTGTCTCCTCCTTTTTTAAGCATTACTGGATATATTCCGTCAGGTCCAGGGGACTTAAAGTTCTCAAAGGAAGATAAGGAAAGCCTTATCGATTCCCTTGTCACTATCCGACTAGCAATATACCAGCTGTACCTAGAGGTTCCACCGTTGCCACCGTCATTGTTCATGCCACTCTCAGCTTCAGAGAGAGTTCTACTACCCGGAAAATGGGTTTCGAGTAGAGCATTAAACGTTTCCGATTTGGAAATGGTGTATGAACCATCAGGTTTTCGAATGGAATCCAGCCTTACTGAGCGGTCTAAATGAAGGACCTTACAAAGTCTCGCTGTTTCCCTCCTTTCTTCGACGTTACTGCAGAAATTTCTATAGGATTCAAGTTTGGCTTGCCGTACTTTTTTCTTATATTCTCTCTGTGTAAGTCGATGATTGGCCCAGTCCTCTTCTGTTTTGGTCCTCAAGGCCTTATTATGAAGTTTCCTGGACCGTACACGAAGCTTCGACAGTTCAGGGTTCCACCAAGGAACCGCTTTCCCCTGTCTGCTTTGCCTGAGTGGACACAGTTCCTCAAAGCAATTGATTAAAAAACCTTCTAATTTCTTAGTAGCATCTTCAATCATTGCCCTTTGGACAGTAGACCATCTTGTTTGTCGGTATGTATCTCCACCGTCATTGCCTTTGCTGCCATTCTCGCGAACGATTCGCCAGACGTTGACGGAAGAGTGTCATTCGACATTTGAGGTCCCTTAGCCTCTGCCTTGTAAGGCAAAGGTTTGTCTGCCTTGGATTGGGTGGAGGATGCAGGCATTTCCGGATTCCGTCTCTCGACTTTCCTCTTCTTTGCCTTTCTCCTCTTCCCGGTCGTTGGCACAGACCCCGTTTCGTTTCCGGAAGAGCGCAGCGCTACAGAGGAATCCTCTGTTCTGCCACGCTTTCCCGTTTCCGTTACAGGTGTCGAAGTTGACGGAGCTTGAGTCCTTGCCTTAGCTTGTGCTTCGGCTTGCCTCGCCTTCTGTCTCCTTCGTTTGATCTGCCTTGCGGTTAGACCAACACCTGCGTTCGAATCTCCAATAACTTCGGTCTTTTTACCGGTACTTACCTGATTCGCACCAGATTTAACCGTTGTCAAAGACTTACTCGGTACCAGAGATCCGTCTGAGTCTACTGAGAGATTGTCCGCCATCTCCACATCCTCCACAACTTGTTCAGTTGCTTCAGATCGTTTCGACGGCGGTGTATCGCTCACACTCACGGACAGTTCAAAAAAACTAATAATTCAATACAGTTCAGACAGATAAATACAAATAACTTTGATCAATTTAGACAGACAAACAGTTCAGGACAATTCCGTCACTCAAACCCATCTAGATTCGAGCAACACGGACAGACATCAGGACGGATGCAAAATCCATTCAGAAAAAATTCTTATAATCATGTAGAACCAATGGACGTTGATCATATCGAAGGAAATTTTCAGTCACAAGTCTCAAAACAAACTTACCGATAATAGAATTAACCATTCAAAATATTAAAATCAGGTGTTTAATAGATACCGGATCGTCAACCACTTTGTTAAACGAAAACCTACTTCCAGAATATAAACGTAAAAGATTAGATAAACCCTTACTCTTCAAAACATTAAACGGACAAATTAAAGTAGAATATGAAATAATTACGGATGTTCCAAAAGAATTTAATGACGACAACTTAATGTGTTGGAAGTTGACCAATTTCAAAAATAAACCATTCGATGGCCTCATAGGACAAAATATTCTTAAAATACTAAAAGTAAACATTAATATGGGTGAGGAACATATTGAAGTAAACGGAAATATAATAAAATTTTGCAATACTTGCCCATATGAATATGAAAATATTCATACCTTAGAATGTTCAAGAATTGAAGAAACAATCAATAAACTCTCAAGAGATAGCTTGAACAAAGAAGAAAGTAGGAAATTAGAAAACCTACTCGAAGCAAACAAAGATTTGTTTTTTCAAGAAGGTATGACACTAAGTCATGCTCATGAAGTCCAACACGAAATTATTACAAAAACCAACAATCCTGTATATTCTAAGATATACAGATACCCTCAAGTCCATGAAGAGGATTTCAACAGGAAGATGAAGGAGATGCTTCAACAAAATATTATAAAAGAAAGTAGCTCTCCCTACAACTCACCAATTTGGATAGTTCCAAAAAAAATGGACTATTCAGGAAAGAAAAAGTGGCGTATAGTCATAGACTACCGCAAACTTAACGAAATAACAATAGACGACAAGTTCCCAATACCCAATATCGAAGGTATATTGGACAAATTGGGGAAATCACAATACTTTACTACCCTTGATTTGGCGAAAGGCTTCCACCAGATCCAAATAAAAAAAGAGGACAGAAAAAAGACGGCATTTTCCACCCCATTAGGCCACTACGAATTTATTCGTATGCCTTTTGGACTAAAAAACGCACCATCTACATTCCAACGACTAATTAACTCAGTGCTAAGAGGGCTAATAAACCAAATATGCGTAGTTTACTTAGATGATATCCTTATTTTCAGTACAAGCTTGGAAGAGCATGAAACAAACATTCAAAAAGTATTTGAAAGACTAAGGGAACATAACCTCAAAATCCAGGTAGACAAATGTAAGTTCTTTTCGAAAGAAACAGAATATATAGGTCATATTCTAACCACAGAAGGCGTCAAACCGAACCCCTCAAAAATAGAAAGTATTCAAGCACTAAAGCTCCCTGAGACACAGAAACAAATTAAATCCTTCTTGGGAGCTACCGGCTATTACCGAAAATTTATAAAGGATTATGCGAAAATAGCACAGGGTATGACAAAGTATTTAAAGAAAAACGCTAAAGTGAATAAAAATGATCCTCAGTACATCGACGCATTCCAAAAACTAAAAAGACTATTAGTAAACCCACCAATCCTGAAATACCCAGATTATTCAAAAAATTTTAAATTGGTAACTGATGCCAGCGATTATGCGATAGGTGCAGTGCTTATGCAGGGTGAGCATCCTATTAGCTATGCCAGCAGGACCCTCAACGAGCACGAAAGGAAATATGCTGCGGTCGAAAAAGAACTTTTGGCAATTGTTTGGGCCACAAAGTATTATAGGCCATATATTTACGGAAGGCCTTTTGAACTTTTAACTGATCATCAGCCTTTAGTCTGGCTGCATACTAAACATAAAGGAAAAGATATCAACCCCAGACTACAAAGATGGCTAATGGAACTAGGCGAATATAACATAAACATGAACCACATTAAAGGCAAAGAGAATAAAATTGCAGACTTTTTGAACCGAATTGATTCTAATACAGGAGAAATCTATGCAGTTAACGACGAGGACAATATGAGTACAACAGCGACAATCCATTCGCAACAAGAAGAACAAAATGACCATTTCCCAATTTTAGATACGGTCGTAAACAGGTTTATGACTCAAATAATATTAGCAGAATACAAGACAAAGGAAATAGAAATTATTCACGGAAAAAGGAAAATTTTTGTCAGTAGGGACGATATCGAGTCAAACTTCATGACCGACATTTTTAGAAGATTCTTAAAAAATGGTAAAGTAGGAATTTTTTCTGAATTATCTGACGAAAATTATAATCAAGTACAACTAAAACTGATTGACCTTTTTGGCAACAGTATACAGTTTTACAGATGTAGCTATCATGCAAAAGATATGGCTAACGAAGTTGAGACATATAAACAAATCGCTAAATACCATAAACTTGAAAAGGCCACGGTGGTATAACAGAAAACTATGAAGGACTAAAAAAGAAGATTTATTTTAAAAATTTGAAAACCTTGGTTCACAAATATATTAACAATTGTGATATTTGTAATAAATCAAAATACGATCGTAAACCTATAAAACCGAAATTTCATATTACTGAAACTCCATCAGACGTTAATCAAATTATACATCTAGATGTATATACAATTAAGAGACACAGTTTTATAACATTCATAGACAAATTTTCCAAACATGCAATTGCAATATATTTAGAAGATAGAAACAGTACAACAATTGTTGAAAAATTAAGAGAATTCCTATCAGTTAGAAGTAAACCTCTCAAAGTAATCACAGATAACGGATTTAATTCTACCAATGTTAAAGATCTTTTTAGACAAGAAGAAATTGAGGTTCATTTTACTAAGCCTAACAATCACACTGGAAACGCGGATATAGAAAGATTACACAGTACAATTTCAGAAAAATATAGGGGATTAGAATCTGACAATTCTTCACTTTCAACACAAGAACGAATTTTTAAATGTGTGGAATGGTAATAACAAGTCTATTCACTCTGTAGTTAAAGAAAAACCGATAGATATCGTAGAAGGAAGAGTAGACAAAGGTGTAATAGAACACAGAATAAAAGAGGCAAAACAGCGTATAATTAATAAGAGAAATGAAAACAGGGAAAATTACGAAAGGACAGATGAGGAAGGTTTTGTTAAAAACTACAAAACAATAAGACATAAATACGAGCCTCGTTATCGTAGGTTAAAATTAGCAGGCGTACACCCTACAAATATTAAACGTAGAAATAAATTTTCAGGTCAGATGGACATTAACCGTTATACTAACGATTTTACTACCAATGACAATGGCATCCTTGACAATCCAACCAATTAGCAATTTTAATGGCTTCGCAGAAATTAAATTAGAAGAAACACAAATAATATAAAATTATAACAAAATTATTCATATAATTGATACTAAAGAAATAATGGAAATAGTTAATAATTTAGAAACAGAGATAAAACACTTGCACCCTACTAAAAACAAAATACTTCTCGAACATGAGCTAGAAAAAATTAAAGCAAGGGCACAAACTTTACATAACAACAGGAATAAAAGAGGATTATTTAATGCAATAGGCTCAGGACTAAAGTGGATTGCAGGAACAATGAATGATGACGACCGAATAGATATTGCGGAGCATCTAAAACTGATAGACGAAAATAATCACAAGACAATAAACAACCTAAATAAACATATATACATAAATGACTATTTTAATCAGACATTAAACAGACTTAAATCAACAATAGACGTAGACAGAAAAACTATTTCAGAGCACTTTAATACGATAAGGAAACACAATGACGAAATACTGAATCAGGTAAATCACTTAGACATTTTGCTCAAATTAAAGATTCTATCGGACAATTTAGAACACATTCAAAATAATATAGTTTCCGCAAAAATTAACGTAATGACTAGCAACATTTTAACGAACAAAGAAATTAACGATTTTAAAATAGATTTTTATGAACTTCAGTACATGCAACTAGGAGTCGCAAAGTACAAAGAAGACAAGATAATATTTGTCATCAAATTTCCAAAAGATACATTTACTGTTAAGAGATCCCTCATTACACCAATCCCAGACACAAATTTCACACAGCTAAACTTTAAACCACAAGAAGTTATACACTATAATGGAGAAGTTTATGAATATAAGCAAAACCCTAACATAAAAGAAACAAAAAAATCTAATTTGTGCATTTATAAAAATAATTGTAAGAAAATAAGAGAATACAAAAAAGAAATTATTGAAATAGAACCAGGCTTACTCCTTTTAAAAAATTCAAATGGAAGCATTGTTACAAGTAATTGTGACGAAAGAAATATTTCAGTTAGCAAAAACTATCTATTTACATTTCATGATTGTAAAATAAATATTGATAATGAAACATTTGTTAATTCAGACAAAACGTACAAAGACCATTTTATCATACCATCAAAGAAACAAATGGAATTTGATGTTATAGAACCTAATTTCGATGAAATAGTTTTAAGTGAAATTGAAAATGTTAAAGAAATAGGGGAATTAAAATATCATAAAAAATATAGCAATAAGTCAATTCTCACCATATTTATAATTATAACTGTACTACTTTTGTTGTTCACAATGGTCATTGGCTATATGGTAAAAATTCAAAGAAAACTAAAAGAAAAAATTCAGGAGAATTTTATTACAAGGGGGGAAGGAGTTACGTCAGAGGCAGCTCCGACTTCACCAAAAATAAATATTAATTGGCAAAAATAATAAAAGGTCGATTACCCAACTAAAGTTGTGCAATCGACACATTCTTAAAACTAACAAAAGCCAATGAACTATTTGTCGTTGACAAACTGTAACTAGAA
This sequence comes from Anastrepha ludens, assembly GCF_028408465.1. Taxonomy (NCBI): domain Eukaryota; kingdom Metazoa; phylum Arthropoda; class Insecta; order Diptera; family Tephritidae; genus Anastrepha; species Anastrepha ludens. Next base: position 1,193,364 of record NC_071503.1, on the reverse strand, counting down.
ACTTTAAGTAAGCAATAAAGCCAATGAACCATTTGCCAACGATAAACTGTAACTAGAAACTTTAACCCATTCCCGCCCGCTGTACTTTATAAAGTACAGCAAATTGGGATTTTTTCCGAGATTTTTTTAGGACACACTTTAATCGATTTCGATTAAGTTGGCAATCCTGCGGTTAGTTGATAGTCCAATCTAAGCCGTTAATTTTTTTTACCGTTATTGGACTCACTTTGTGCCATTTGTGATGTGTCAAAGTCACTCAGTTACAAAAAGTTTTGATCTTTTAAGAGGTGTGTGTCTGTGAAGTGAGAAAAAAGTAAACTGTGACTATTTAAATATATTTATTTATTAAAAACGTGTATAGAAAAGCATTAGAAAGAATACTACAAACAAGATTTTTGCGGTAAATTCAGTTTTATTTATTTTTCTACCCCCCAAAGATTGGTGTACTTTAAAAAGTACAGCCGGCGTATATGGTATACATTTTTGGTTTTTTCTCCACCGAATTTAGAAATGACTTTCCGTGGCATAAATAGCTTCCGAGGTCTTCAGGAAGCAGTTAATGCTCTTTTGTGTGATGATGATGAAGGTAATGATGAAATCATTCCGGATTTGGTCATCATTCCTCCGGAGCTCGACCAACTAACTGACACGGAAGAGTTTGATGAAGATAATTTAGAAGACAATATGATACCGACAGATGTGCCCGGACATATTGAACTAGGCATTGTTGAGGATATGATTGATTGCAATAAATCGACGGCCTCTGCATCAGCTGCAGTGATAGACTCAACACTAGATGGACCATCAACTTCTGCGGCAGCATCGCTACAGAACTCAATTTCGGAGAAATACCTATCTATAGGTAATAAGTTGGCAATTGCTTTTTACTCGTCATACAAATTATACATAATCCCTTGTTTTTTACTTTCCTTTTACAGATACCCGAAATTGTAAATGGCTCAGAAAAGATCCAAGGTATAATTTCGAATACAATGACAGTGCTTATGTTGAAACATTTGAGACAACAAAAGAAAGTTTTGATGAGTACACACCAAATATGATTTTTAAAGAGTTTTTAACGGACGAAATAGTTCAATACATGTGTGACCAAACCATGTTATATGCACGCTCCGATAAAAACAATCGAAACTTTACAATTGACGTAGAGGAGATGAGAATATTTATAGGTATCTTGTTTTTAACCGGTTACCATGAGATACCAACTGAGCGTTCGTACTGGTCACTTGACGAGGATCTTGGACTCAATATTGTTTCAGAAGCCATGTCAAGAAATCGCTTTCTCGAAATAAAAAAATATCTGCATCTTGCAGACAACAAAGAAATATATAATTCTACAGACAAAATGTTTAAGGTTAGACCACTAATGACTATGTTGATTGCACGTTTTCAGCAATTCGGTTATTTTCACTCGAATTTGTCAATTGATGAATCAATGATAAAGTACTTCGGCAAGCACTCAGCAAAACAATTTATAAGACATACGTTTTGGTTACATGGCATGGATGCTAGCTAGCTCTTCCGGGTATTGTTATGATTTGGATGTTTATTGTGGAAAAAAAACGTCCGGAGCTCAAAATATTCCGCTAGGCGCAAGCGTTGTATTGAACATTGTGGACAGGATTCCCAATCCCGAGAGGCATGCAATTTGTTTCGACAACTATTTTACCACCCATTCCCTGATGAGACAGCTAGCTAACATGAAGTTCAAAGCAACTGGTACCGTTCGCGAAAACAGAATTTCAAATTGCAAGCTTGATGTCAACAAGACTTTCAAAAAGCGTTCCCGTGGAACTTACGATTATCGTTACGATACTTTTAACGATATCCTCGCAGTTAAGTGGGTAGACAATAGCGTTTGCTCGATGCTCACCAACTTTGATACAATAACACCTGTGAATTATGTTAAGCGCTGGTCTCGCGAGAGTCAAAGCAAGATCAACGTTCCACAACCAAATTTATTTGCCACTTACAATAAACATATGGGTGGCGTCGATAATATAGACCAAAATGTAAATGCCTATCGTATAGCACTGAAGGGAAAGAAATGGTAGTGGGTAATTTTCACTTCACATGGCCATATTCCACAAAAAAATGACTCGCAATTGCGTTGCGTCGTATGCCATCAACGCACAATTTGGCCATGCGCCATGTGCAGAAAAACCCTTTGCATAAAAAGAGATTGTTTCGCTCAATACCACACATAATATCTAAAACTATTTCTTTTTTCCTTTATTTATGTGATTTTCAATGTTAATAAACAGATATGGACTCGTAAATGTAAGTACATTCTGTAAATTTATGTTTTAATAAAAATAAAACCGTTTGTTTGGCAAATCCCATTTTTAGTTTTTGAAATGAAAAAATGTATATACTAACGCCGGCTGTACTTTAAAAAGTACAGGCTGGGAAATGGGCGTGGCATGAAAAAAAAAATTTTTTAAATCATTTTTTGCATCTAAAGGTCAAAAGTAACTGGTGTATGAAAAATCATGACAATCGGTCCACGGGTTCTGTACCCGGGCGCTAATGGGTTAAGTAAGCAATAAGCATTTTTAGAAACCAATAATATGTAAAGTAGAATAAGCACTTTTAATTGTCAACAAATATAAATTGCATTTTAAAGAATTGCAGTCAGTTAGAAAAAGAACTTGAAAGAATAAAGAGCTTAAGCTCCAAAAAAAATAAATTATTATTTTTTTATAATAAGATCCTTAAGGATACTTAACTCACGCGCCAAATATACAATATATATATGTATTAGTCCCGCTATCCATCTACCGAACCGTTCAGAGTTGCATCTTGCCTGTCAAAGTGTGAGAGTTTGAATTTTAATATCGGAGAAGCGAGGTACTGGGCTTCCTGTGATTTTTGCCTCCCATCTTCGTTTGCGCTCTTGTGCTAGAATATCTATAGGGATTGTTCCGCTGATAGCTAACACCGCTACTTCAGATACTGTTCTGTATGAAGAAGCCACTGTGAGAGCGCAGGTGCGTTGCACAGATTGCAGAGTTTTCCGCCGGCATTGCACTTTTAGCGAATCTGCCCATGTTTCGCATCCGTATAAGAGAATCGAAATAGTCGAGTCCATTAAAAGTATTCGCTTGTTCTGCGTTGGACCTCCAAAGTTTGCCATGAGCTTACGTAACATGCCGCTTACTTTGGCAGCTCTTGTGGCAGCATAAATCCTGTGTGCCCAGTAAGTTAGCCTTGTGTCTACTTGTACTCCTAGGTATTTGACCACTCTTTTTGTCGATAAAGTGGCATCAAGTACTTGAATATCTACTTCTAATGGGATACGTCTGTTGGTTAGAAGGATTAGCTCTGTTTTCTCTGTGGCCAGCCTTAATCCATGGACCTCTAGCCATGCCCTTTTGGCTTCGTAAGTGTTTCGGGCGACTATAACAGCTGCGATGTCACCTGCGTATCCCATTAAGTGCATCCTCAGGCATCTCCATTCGTAAGATTTCATCGTAGCTTATATTCCAAAGTTCAAGGCCGATTATTGATCCTTGGGCCCCACCTCTTGTTATTTGTTTCGTCTTTCATCCTTCTCGCGCTTCGTATAAGAGCACGCGATTGCTTAGATAGCTACGAATAATTTTCAGTTTTTACCTTTAAGGGGTTATATACGTTGTGAGCCCGAAAAAGTGGACAATTGTCATAATTTTTTTTAAATATGTTTTAGAACTTTTATCCAAATAAGGCATATATCATAGAATAGAATAGAATAGAATAGAATAGAATAGAATAGAATAGAATAGAATAGAATAGAATAGAATAGAATAGAATAGAATAGAATAGAATAGAATAGAATAGAATAGAATAGAATAGAATAGAATAGAATAGAATAGAATAGAATAGAATAGAATAGAATAGAATAGAATAGAATAGAATAGAATAGAATAGAATAGAATAGAATAGAATAGAATAGAATAGAATAGAATAGAATAGAATAGAATAGAATAGAATAGAATAGAATAGAATAGAATAGAATAGAATAGAATAGAATAGAATAGAATAGAATAGAATAGAATAGAATAGAATAGAATAGAATAGAATAGAATAGAATAGAATAGAATAGAATAGAATAGAATAGAATAGAATAGAATAGAATAGAATAGAATAGAATAGAATAGAATAGAATAGAATAGAATAGAATAGAATAGAATAGAATAGAATAGAATAGAATAGAATAGAATAGAATAGAATAGAATAGAATAGAATAGAATAGAATAGAATAGAATAGAATAGAATAGAATAGAATAGAATAGAATAGAATAGAATAGAATAGAATAGAATAGAATAGAATAGAGTAGAGTAGAATAGAATAGAATAGAATAGAATAGAATAGAATAGAATAGAATAGAATAGAATAGAATAGAATAGAATAGAATAGAATAGAATAGAATAGAATAGAATAGAATAGAATAGAACTGTTTTAATTTAAAAACAAATTACAGATTTTTTTAGAAAACTGTGCAAATGAAGAATATTTTTGAAGCCAGGTGAAAATAATGCTGTGTTTTGGTTAATGTAGTCAGCGCACTCATATTCGATTGTTTTCGGGCATTTAATGGTCCGACGCACAAGAGACAGCAGGATGGGCTTTTTCCAGTGAGGAGGTGAGAATGGGTAAATATCTATGGCCTAGCCTTAATCGAACGTAAGGCTTTAGGACGTTTGGAGACAAACTTTTAGGATAGCATGGTGACAATCTTTTTGAGCTTAAATTGCAGTAATGGTGACCTTCCGTTTACCAATCGTCAAGCTCTTCAAGGGATCTTTCTCTTTTAAGGCAAGGGCGGTATCATCAGGAATTTCCAGTAATTCCAGCATGCCCAGGGATTCACATAATATTAATCTTGTTGAATGTTGTTATCATTGAATTCCTAATGGATGTAACAGTTCTATTCGTGATACATGGTTTTCTGTTAGGACTTTCATATGTTTTCTCTTATTTATCTTTGCGTGATTGGCGGCTAGTTCTATGGCTAAAGCTTCAGTCGTGTAGATCGGGCACGTAGGATAAAGCACCCATTGTGTTATTGTGTCTCCATTATTATTGGTGACAACCAAAGAAGTGTAGTCAGAGGTTTTAGATCCCTCAGTGTAAATAAAGTTCCATCGCGAAGCATTGTAATGAGCAAAGCCTCTAAGAATTGTGATTAAAAAGTCAAGTTCGGCGTATTTTGCTAAGACCAACTGAGTAAGGCGTCTTCAAATGATTTGTCGCTGATGTCAGGAAAGCATTATGGAATTTTCCCTCCAAGCAAGCAATCGTCAGATTGCATTATTGAAAGTATTAACCAGAGTTGAGTTCATGGTGCCGAGACATTGAATCGATAACTTTGCTAGCTATGCTCGGTAAGCTCTTATGCTTCAACGAGAATGCTTGCGAATTAAAGATCTTCCTCAGTGTCCGTAGATCGGTAAGGCGTAGTCATTTTTTGATAGCAAAAGTTCTCTGACAACAGTAGTAAGTGTAGTTGGGTATATATAACTATGTTTGCTAGATAGGTTTTTTGATGATGTTTTCTTTAGTTACCAAAGATCTTCGAATATATTTACAGTTAATTAATCCTAGGAATTTTATATTCTGCTCTCTTTGAATATTGTAGTTATCAATGTTTATAAATATATCACACGCACTTTTCTTCCGGTGTAAAAGGTGAGTTTTCTCAACAGAAAGTCGTACGCCTGAGGTTATCGGTAATGATGAAATGTGATTAGGAATATCTGAAAAAGTATTTGGGTGTCGTTGAGCTTAGAAAACTGCTTTGAAAAAAGCTTTGAAATCGTAATTGTTGTTTTAGAATAAAATAAATTCCTATGAAAGCCTTTTGGCAGTCTAATGATAACAAATATATGTTGTTTTTTCGGTTATAAAATGATCAAGAGTTAGCAATGCTTTATCGTATCGTTCCCCTTTTTATATGCACCTGATGAGAGCTAATAAGATTATTTATTTAGCCATACCAAGCAAGACGTTACCGATAATCTTTTCTTGGATCCTTCTAAAACCACTTAAAAGAGAGTCAGTAGCTTTGGGATCAGCGGAATCCTTCCCAGACTTAAGTTTTGACACTATGATAACTGTTTTCCAAAATACTTGCTGGAAGCCAAATCTGAAGAAAATGGTGAATATGGGAGCTATTCGAAGTTCAATTCATGTAGTTTTGCCATTGTTTCTTGTTTTTGGTCAACAGTGAGCAAACGAGGCACCCACTTTGAACAGAGCATTCTTATAGTCAAATGCTCAAACAATATAAAGCCAACACGTTCTTTTGAGATCTTTATGACGTCAACTAATTCACGAAACTTCGCTGTTGAATGTGATATTAAGGATTCTATTGATTTTGCTGTAAAGTCACGTAATATCAAAATCTTACTATTTCTAAATTCAGAGCTAAAGTTTTCATCGGCACTGCCGTTGGATAAGTAATTAGTAAAGAAGTTTGAGCGGTGTTTAAAGATCCAGTTGAGGTGATTAATTGAGAAATAGGGGTATTTTTAGGTCCTCCGGCCAATTTCTTTTGTTTTGTTTTTGGAAGAAAAAGAGAGATTGGTGCTCGCTGAAAAGTTTTTGGAGCATTCCCTCTTCGCTGCTTTAGCCTGACGTCGAAAACGAGCATTCAATCTTTTGTGAGCGACTAAGTTTACACGTGTTTGGCATCGTTTATATTCGTACCATGACGATTGTTTTATTGATCTAAGGGCTGTTAATTCAGAGCTCCACCAAGAGACGTTTTTCGAGGGTACCTTGCTGTTAGTACGTGGTATAGCTAGATTTGCAGCAGAATGTAAATTTTTTTGTATGAACGCTGCTTCTTTATTAATATTTACAGAAACTGTTAAATTTACTCCAGTCAGCATAACGCATTTTAAATTACATTTAGGTTTAAAGTTGCAACAAAGTTGCTGGGTACCTATTGTGCATATTCAAAGCACTCACCTTCAACATGGATCCCTCTGTTATTTGTATATGGGGAGCCCCAGATTTGGCCCAATGTGCTAAGGTCACCTCCAAGTATGATAGGGTGTAAGGTTTGTTGGAGCAAATGTTAAATATCAGCGTTTGAGAAGTTTTGTGAGTGCCACACTTTTGTAGTAGTAATGCCAAAGCGGTTCACCTCAGCAGTATGAATAATTTTTCAGTAGCAGTCCGTCGGCTCCTGTTGCTTTGTTGTTTTTTAGCCGCGCTATGACTATTCGAACCTCTTCAAGGTCGGCACTGCCACCTTTAGTGACTCCTTCATGATCCATGCACTAGGCATCAGTCATCGGATTGCCGAGTTTTCTTTGAAAGAACTGGCCTTGGTGTTGGAATCTTCAATTTGGCGCTTAACTCTTTGGAAAAATTTTCGGTTCATACCCATATCACCAAACATCTCTAGCTCTTCACACTCACGCTTTTTCATTTCCCGTCTCGTGCGCCTAAAATACGCCTCTGTTCTCTCCTCACTTTGCGGTATTGCTCTGTTGTAGCGCGCGTAGAAGCCGATCGCAGTGTACCCCAGTCTTTTGTCACAGTGGCGGCACTGCAGCTGTCGTTGTACCAATGGTTCCGCTTTTGGCAATGGAAGCCAACCGCTGTCTTAGCAGCGGCAGATGACATTCCACTGCGCGGTTACGTCGTCGAATTGAAGAGTGCTATGATTGAACTGGAGTGAGAGTTGAGCGGCGAAGTTCTTGGATATACATACGTTGTGATTGCAACTTTACGACATCGGGCTTTCACTGAGTACGTTGTCATACGCCTTACGCCACATATAGTCGTATGCAAACCTTAATGGTCTGAGTCGACGTTTGCACCACGAATTGTGCGCACTGGAGTAGTACCGTCCGTCAATCACAACATGATCAATTTTAGAGTACATGGTTGGATCGGGGGATAGCCAAGTAGGCTTGTGTATATTTCGATGTTGGAACCTATTGCTACTTACAACATTGTTTCGTGCTGCGGTGTAGTCGATGAGACTCTTACCGTTGTGATAGTTTTGTTGTGGAGACTGAATTTTCCGACTGTGGAAGCAACTCCTAATTCGTGCTTCGTGGCATGGTAGCTACAGTAGATGTCGTAGGAAGAATTTTTGGAGCAACCCTGCCCCGTCCTTCGCATTTCCAAGAGTGCGGTGATATCAGCTTCATATCCACTTCTCGAATGTGTCTACCAGTTGGATTTTATATTGGTTTTGGCGGTGAGGTTGGGTTAAAAATGCCTTCGCACCATATAGAAACCGTAGTAGCGGTGATTCCACTAAAAATGTCCCTCCTCTTCTCTTGGACTTTTCCCTCTACCCCGGGACTGCTTCCGCATTGCTTCGAGGTAGAGGGCCAAGACGGCGTCCTAAGAAGCACACTTACTTACACACCCTGCATCCAGGGTCGTTTGTTTTGAGAAACCTATGCTCAATGCTCTTCATCATAACTTTCCATTTCACGCTTCATTTTTTCGTATAATATCCTCCACGAAATTTCTGACTGCATTTCATTTTGGTTCGTCTATCATCATTTTCTCGATAATTTCTTCAGGAGTAAATACACGAATGTCTCGTTGCAGACCTGTTCTCTCTAAGTTCCACCTCTCGCATTTAAAGAAGGTGTGCTTCACATCATCATACTCAGTATCTCCATATATGCAGTTTGGTAGGTTCACTTTTCCCATTCGCCACAAATACTTGCGAAAGGACCCATGTCCGGACAAAAACTGTGTGAGGTAATAGTCAACATCACCGTGTTTTCTTTCTACCCATTTTTTTAGATCAGGTATTAGGTTCGCTGCCCATTTACCGTAGCGTTCAGAGTTGCATCTTGCCTGTTAAAGTGTGAGCGTTTGAATTTTAATATCGGAGAAGCGAGGTACTGGGATTCCTGTGATTTTTGCCTCCCGTCTCCGTTTGCGCTCTTGTGCTAGAATATCTATAGGGATTGTTCCGCTGATAACTAACACCGCTACTTCAGATACTGTTCTGCATGAAGAAGCCACTCTGAGAGCGCAGGTGCGTTGCACAGGTTGCAGAGTTTTCCGCCGGCATTGTACTTTTAGCGAATCTGCCCATGTTTCACATCCGTATAAGAGAATCGAGTTAGTGGAGTCCATTAAAAGTATTCGCTTGTTCTGCGTTGGGCCTCCAAGGTTTGCCATGAGCTTACTTAACATGCCCCTTACTTTGGCAGCTCTTGTGGCAGCATAATTTCTGTGCGCCCAGTAAGTTAGCCTTGTACTTGTACTCCTAGGTATTTGACCACTCTTTTTGTCGATAAAGTGGCATCAAGTACTTGAATATCTACTTCTAATGGGATACGTCTGTCGGTTAGAAGGATTAGCTCTGTTTTCTCTGTGGCCAGCCTTAATCCATGGTCCTCTAGGCATGTCCTTTCGGCTTCGTCAGTGTTTCAAGCGACCATTACAGCTGCGATGTCATCTGCGTATCCCATTAATCCTTTCATCCTTCTCGCGTTTCGTATAAGAGCACGCGATTGCTTAGATAGCTACGAATAATTTTGAGTAGATTATTCGGGATCTTGAACTTTACCTTTAAGGGGTTATATATGTTACGAGCCCGAAAAAATGGACGAATGTCATAATTTTTTTTAAATATGTTTTAGAACTTTTATTCAAATGAGGCATATATCGTCCCCTTAGTATTAAAATAGCCTATACATTTTTTGATGTTTTGAGAAAATGAATTTCAAACTTTTTGTCGAAAGTAGCTCTCACTCAAATCTCGTTATGTCTGTAAATATTTATTATTTTTTGACTGACGTTTTGACCCACTTTGTGGAACTAGAATTTGACAAAATTTTGACCACATGTAAAATCGACGATGGAGAATCCAAAAATTCAATAAAAAAATAATAGCCTATGAGCACATAGGCTATTGTTATACTAAGGGGACGATATCATACTGAAGGGTAACTCTCAAAGAATATATTTTGGTGTTTTTATTTTAAAAAATGATATTATTTATTGTTGATATCGCCGCTCCCCCGAAACGCCGTTTACCCAAAAAAACCTATTTTTCGATATGAAAACCCCTTTGCACTAAAAAAACGATTTTTGAGGGGTTGAAAAATTAAAAAAAAAAAGTTATTCCAGCGAACTATGCAAATATTTATAAAAAGTGATTCGTCCAGATTCACGAGATTGTAACTTCGAAAAATTAAAAAAAAGGTTTATGCAAATCGGTCAAATAGTTTTTGATAAATAATGATCACCGCAACGGTTATTTTCAAAAAACACGACTTCGAGATAATCGAGTCTAAAGTTTTGCGTGCACTTCATTTATGGATAAGGTCGAGCGCTTCCTCGGTCTGTAACTTTCGTTCTAGTGCTCCGATCTTTATGATGTTTTGAATTTGTATTTTTAAGATGATGTTCTTTTAGAATAATATTCGATTTTTTAGTCCAACACAAGGTATATAACCCCTTAAGGCATCAATTACGTCGTCCCAACTTAAACTGTTGAAAGCATTTCTAATATTCAGAGTGGCTAATAATACTAAGCGTTTCGAGTATCGATTATCTGCCTCGACATGTTCTACGCTAGCTATTACATCTTGGATGGCTCCTAAGGTAGATCTGTCAATTACAAAATCATGCTGCCTGTCAGACAGGCCGACACTGTTCTCTACGGCCTCGCTAAGCCTACGCTTTATCAATTTCTCAAATACTTTTCCTGCTCCATCTAGCATACATAGCGGTCTATAAGCGGACGTTAATGTTGGGTCTCCCCTTCTCTTACTGATTAGTACTAGTGTTTACTCCATATTTCTGAAAAAAATCCTTCTTTTAGGCATGCGTTGTAAATGTCTAGCAATAAAAGAGGGCTTTCGATGACCAATAGTTTCAATATTTCCGCAACTATGCCATCAGGTCCAGGCGCTTTATTGCATTCTTCTGTGAATGGGACAGGTTCCGTTGCTTCATACTCGAGTTCTTACCTCTCAACAAAGTCTCTTGGGAAGAGAGCGTCAACTATTTTCCTTACCACCATATCAGCAGCAGGGGATTTGGCTCCTGGTTTTTCCATAACGATTTTGTAGCCCAACCCCCATGGGTTATTGTTTAGATCGTTTCTTAGCTCTTCCCATTTGTCTTTTTTGCTTTGGCTTATAGCTTTCCTTAATTCTTGTTTGCTCTTTTTGTATTCTTCAGATTCTGTTATCGCCGGCCCGATCTTTTGGCTCTAGTATACTTTCTACGTTTATGGATGCTAAAGATATGTGCGATCTCATGAGTCCACCAGTATACAGCATTTCTCTTTTTGGTCTTATATATTTTAGGTATAGATGCGTTGCAGCCTATTGTAATGCATTGCATTGTTGTCTTGACTAGTGTTTTTGCTGTACTATTCGTACAGATCGTCATTTTATTTTCGTCAATAGTTGCAAGGAGCGTCGCTGGGTTTTGCTTGTTTATGTTCCATTTGCGTGTACTTTTATTTCGATTTTCACGCACTCGTTGGTTCTCCATTTCAATGCAAAATGTGATGTATTAATGGTCACTCCCATGGTAATCTTCCAGGACTCTCCAGTCTTTAGTAAAGGTGTGGTTCCTTCGAATCCTGGCTTTCGGTACGTAATCGTTACTGTGTTGAGGACCACTGAAGCTAGTCTGGCTGCCATGTCCAGCTCTCGTCTACATATTGAGTTCATTGTCGCCGAACCCCATTCGGTTGCTTTTGAGTTGAAGTCTCCCGCAATTATTAATCGTCCCTCTAAACTAAGGTCTTTGTCTTCAACACTTTCCAATTTCCGGGTGAATTCATCTATATTGTCATTCGGTGTAAGGTAACAGCTTATTATTGCCAATTGGCTGTTTTGAACGTAGACGAGACCATCGCCTAATCCTTTCGCGGTTATTGCGAAATTTGTACCCCTAGGCAACCAGATGGCGGCAGTCCCCGACTCGTCTTCGATCCAAGCTTTCTCGCATTGAGCATATTGTTCGCTTATCAATACTGCTTGAACTCCTTTTTCTAAGAGCATCTGCTCCATTTGCAGGTCTGCCTTTTTACTTCTGTGCATGTTTGTCTTGAGTATAATCATATTTTTGCATGTTCTTTTGCATGCATCAGTACAAAGGCAGAATTTGGGCTCTTTGGTGCACTCTTTCATTTTGTGCCTAGCTTCTCCACATCAGATGCATGTACCTTTTACGCTTCGGTCTGGTCCTTTGCAGTTTGATTGAAGGTGCCCGACAACGAAGCACCGGTAGCACCGCTTCAGAGATGTGCTAACTCTCATCCTTGCACTAACCCATCCGATTTTGATATTGTTTTGCTTGAGCAGCTTTTCTGCGCTTTCAATAGCGAGAGTAACATAAGCCGTACTTGTTGTCGTTGACTAGGTTTTGTGCTCCTAACATCAATATTTTCGTTAGTGCCGGCCAGCGTTTTTTCTCACAGAGTCATTACTTTCCCTCTTTTCCGTGACGGCATACAAGTCTCTATTCTCTACAGTTGAAGTTGGTCTGAGGGTTGTAATGGAACCAACCGCTTTTACGGTTTTAACGCTTTTATGGTTAAAAAAATCAGGGTTAACTGTTTTCCCCTTTTCTAATTCAAGTAAAAGAGCGCCAGTTTTGGTTCTTCTAATGCCATTTACCGTTGTGGTTTGTCTGGCATGGTCTTTTCTCGGATGTTTTTGAGGATTTCAGCATAACTGTGGCCCCCTATCGGCTTAAAAAACACAGCCTCCGATTTTGGTTTTGATATTCCCTCATTTTTCTTTTGATTCTCCTTAGCCTTCCTTGCTCCATCGCTCTGTGCTCCATCGCTTCCTTTTGGCACGGGGCCTACATTTTTGGCGGTTTACTACTTTCCATTTCTCAGGCTCTCGAACTCTTAGTTTCTTCGAAAAGTCGGGCGCAGCAGGACTTTCGTTTTTCGGTTAAAGGAGTACTCTCCTGGACAGCACCTGTTTCTCGAGCTGTTGCGGGGGTGTCTTTATTTCCGTGGATGTATTCCTACTCTTCAATATAACTGCTTACATCTTCCTAAGCACTCTCAAACATTTCTCTACGGATTCCTCTTCTTCAGCTCGCATATTGAGAATAAAATCTTGTCGCGCAGATATAATTCTTTTACCTTTCTGTGTTTGCGTCATTTGAAGTAACAGGGGTTTGTGTCGGCGCATTAGGCGCAATTGCAATATGTTCAGCCTCGTTTGACGTTACTCTTACATCTTATTCTTGAACCGTCATTTCCACTCCTTCATTTAGCGTCTTTAATTTCTCTATGGCAATGACCCGCTCGTAAGAGGCGTATTCGCTTTTTGTGGTGGCGAGCGAAGCAATCGTGGTTTCCTTACGAAAGGGATCTGATCTAGATCTCCATCATTAATGGCCTTCTGCTGTTTCTCTTCTTTTTGTCTTTTTTCCTTAATCTGATCCATACTGTTTTGTTTAACCAGCGCATCGTGTGCATGGGGGGCGGGCCGAAATAATCAGGGTCGGGTGTACCCTCGGAGGCAATGATCCTACCTTGCGCTTTACCGACCCCGGAAAACACCGGCGCTCGCCCGGACCAACGAAAGCTACTACTCTTTCGCCCAATGAACACTTCCTGACCAGGGTCCGAGGTGGCTTGGTACTGATATACACCGGAGCTAACACATTGGCAGAGCGAACTCACATCACCCCTTTGAGGTCGCAGGTGGAAAGCCATAAGGACCTATCCAGGGACTCCCAGTGCGCCCCGTTGCATACCGGTCATGCTTTTTACATACAGTCGCACCTAACATAGTGAACAGATACTGACCAACACACCGCCCAATATGGGATCAGACATATGCCGGATTTTGTCACCTTACTTTCTTACAAAGTAGTTATTTGGAGTTATTATAAAATAAAAATCATGAATTTTTAATACATTTTAAATTTGCAAATGAGAGTTGAGAAGTTTGTGTTTTTTTAGTTTAGAAGGGGAAACTTCAACTGACATTAAATGATCGCCTTGCAAAACATGGGTGGTATCAGAACTTTAAGTATTGGATTACTGCTGTTGTTATTCGAGAGATGGATACAGGTATTTGATACTGAGTTTAACCTGGAGTCAAAACGCGTGTTTTTGAGTGTGTGAGGGTAAGTTGAGTGAGAGAGTAGTAGTTCAGTTCTTGTTCAACGCACTGAAGCGTACTGAAAGCGTGGCTTGGGATTTTGAGTAGACGATTTGTAGATTAATGTAGTGGTTGGGTTCATGTAGGTTTGAGTGTTAATATTGTGGCGAGGGAGAAACTTCGCAAAACGACTGGCAATCATAGCATTGGTGATTGAGATGCCAAAACTAAAACATGAATTCGCCTTGATGACGGCATCAGATGGCGGAACAGAACTCGCCAGAAGATACGAGCTGCCAGATCTAGAAATGACGATAGATATTAAGCACATGTATATAAGCAGAGGTGCATGCCCATAGGGTATTCAGTCGTAAGATAGGCATGTAAAGTAAAGCAAGTGGTGCTGCCACTATTTTGTGACTTTTAGTTCACAATCCGGTGATCGAACTCAGAGGAATTATTTTGAGAGATTTTAACGTAACAAATTCGCAACAATTGGTGTCAAAAGTGGATTGCTAAATAGGAAATTCAGTGTTCATGCTTACTTTATAATGTCAAAATTAACTACTGGGAACAAGGCGGAGTTACAAGTACGTCTTCGCGAAGCTTTGGAGATAGAGAGCGTTGATGTAGACGAATATGTGTTCCAGCTAGAAGCTGAGAAGTCATCGACCAAAGTTGAAAATCCACGACCGTCAACAGAAATAGACTGCAACGTGTTAATACTGCATTATCACAATTTTAGTTATATATATATATATATATATATAGCTATACCCATATAGAAATGGCGCATACACCCTTTTTGGGTGTTTGACTGAGCTGCTCCTCGTATTTGTGGCGCGCGTCTAGATGTTTTTCCGCAAATGGAGAGACCTACAGTTTCTGCCGACTCCGAACGGCAGATATTTTTTATGAGGAGCTTTTTCATAGCAGTCATACACTCGTAGGTTTACCAAGGGGTCTGCCAAGGGGCGACCGCTATTAGAAAAAGTTTTTTCTTCATATTGGTATTTCAGCGAGATTTGAACCTACGTTCTCTCTGCATTCCGAATGGTACTCACGCACCAAACCATTCGGCTACGGCGGCCGCTGTCGCTAATATCATCGGAAATATCGTTGCTGTGTGCAAAAATCTCAGCGCAGATGTCATAAGTGTCCACAGAGTTGTCCTCCAAGATTTATGTGCAGCTGGAGAGAAACCATCTTGAGCATTGTAAAGGCTGACGATGACGAAGTCCATCAGGCAGATGAAAAGAAACTGCGGCTACTGCTGAAGATCAATTAGACGTCATTAAGGAAATGTAAGCAAAAGCAGCTGAAGGCGTATCCCCAGATGTCGATGGGGATATTAGACTATATGAGGAGCAAATAGTGGAAGCAGAGAAGACACATATGGCGTCACAACTGGAAACGAAGAGGAAAGATACTAAAGCAGTACTGTAGTAAACAATAAAACAAAAAGTGAAGAGGAATTTGATGAAAGTGGTGGAGAAAACCTTAAAAAAAACACAGATTTATCTGAAAAGATGAAAACTGAAGGAGTCACTGCAAGAAAGATACCCGAGAAACAGACGTCAGGGAAGCCAATGAAATGGAAGGTACCACCGACGACAGTAAAGCAAAGAGTCTAATGATAGCAGCGAAAAAACAATTGAATTGAAAATGGATAAAAATGAATCTGAAACCGTCAAGTCTGAATTTAAGTCCTACAACTCGGTTAATTCTTGCGACAATTTTGAAAGCTAAAATTGAACTACTTTTTAAAATGATGATGAAGCAAAATCAAGCTCTTCGGATGCATTAGATGAAACCAACCGTAATTGCAGCAATTTGTTACTAGAGACACAAACCATCGACAAAATAGATACAGGCAGCATTCGTGAGGAGGATGCTGATGCAATTGATGAGCCATAGAATAATATCGAAGATGCAGAGAGGAGCAGCGCCATTGAGTTAGTGGAGGACGATAGTCGCGCCGCTGGTGAGGGCAAATAATCTGCGCCACCTGCCAAGTGTTGAAGTTTATGACAGTCTTAAGGCCAAGCAATCAGAAGAACCACCAAGCCGACCGAAGATGAACTCCGGTGGGAAAAGGCTGTGCGACAGGGACCTTTACAATGTTTCATAGTATGTCCCAGAAGCTGGAAATTTTTCAGCGCACGGAGTTGGGAATATTTTGTATGACGTTATTCTTACGAAAGGCAATATCTAGTTGATTGGGTAAATTCTATTAGCAACACAATTCCGGTTAGGTAGGTAGGTAGGTAAGATCGCAAGAGTACCCCAGGTACACTACAAGTAGCACTTACGTGCCGTTTTGATACCATAAAGTGGACCACTACCTGTGAAAGGATTAAGGGAGGAGATAAGACCGTCTACAGCCATCCAGTGCCGTTGGTGTAGCGGAGGAGAGAAAAGGGATCTAGGCTGGAGAATTTCATCAAGTCATCCCCAAAGGGGACGCTGAGGAATCTCAAGCGCCTAGCCGCCAAAGCCGGACATCTGCAGAGAAAGTGTTCCACAGTCTCTTTCTCTGTGGGATCCCCACAGCTTCTGCAATGGGGGTTGTACGGAATTCCAAGCTTCTCCGCGTGAGTGCCGATCGCCCAGTGGCCAGTGATCACCGCAATGAGTTTGAAAATTGAATGGTGGGGGGTTCCCATCACCTTAAGCGTTCTGTTTATATCGTATTGAGGCCATAGTGCTTTTGAAATGGCACATGATGAGACAGACCTCCATCTGTCTTGCGCTTTTCTTAGAAAGAAGTTGTGTAGTTTCCCTTTAACGACGGCTAAGGGGATACCGATGTCTGAGAAGAGGGCAGCTGGATTCGGTTCTGCCGCCCCCTTCCTGGCAAGCTCATCGGCAATTTCATTTCCCTCTATATTCCTGTGCCCAGGAACCCAGATGAGGGAAATGTTTCCTGCACGTTCGAGGCGTTTAAGTTCCTCCTTGCAGGAGTTCACGAGAAGAGAGCTGCAATACGGCGACGACAGTGCCTGAGAATAAAGGAGGTAAGACTTATAGGTCTGAAGTCCTTGGCCAGGACGTGGCCCCTCCTTCCTGCCTTAGGAATGAAGACCACTTTGGTTTTCTTCCAGCTAGCAGGGACGTGGTTCAGCGAGATACACGCCGAGAAGATCTTTTGAAGAACGGGAACCACCACGGTCTTAGTCTTCTGAAGCATTACTGGCATGATACCATCGATGCCTGGAGATTTGAAAGGGGAAAAACTCTCGATTGCCCAGTTTATTCTGTTGACGGACAAGACTGGTGTCAGGGACATCACAGGTAACCCCTCCTGCCGGTTCGCCTTTTCGTTACAGACCGGATCAATAGAGTTTTCCGGGAAATGGGCATCAATAAGGATTTTTAAGGATTCGCCTGCAGATTCAGCCCACTCCCCGTTCTCTCTTTTGACAAAAGTTTTACAGGAGTGGTCCTTGGATAGGATCCTGCTGAGTCTGGCCGAGTCTCTTACGGATTCGATGGATTCGCAGTACTCTTTCCAAGAGTTGCGCTTCGCATCTCTAATGGCTTTCTTATAAGCTTTCAAAATTTCCCGGTAATCTTGAAAATTCCTTATTTGGTAACATTTGTTGAAGACTATCCTAACCTTCTCTTTCAAGTCGGTCAGCGTCTTTCTCCACCAGGGAGGAAAGTCTTTCTTGCTAAAGGATACTGGACAGGCCACTTTGAAGGCAGTCTGATAGGACCCTTCTAGGTGTCTAACTTGCGCGTCCAGTTGTTCCTCAGTGGAAGTCAAGAACTTACTCCTATTCAGCTTCTTGCAGAAAACCCTGTGGAAAAGAGACCAGTCTGTTCGTTTAGGGTTCCTGCGGGGTAGCAAGGTCTCCCGAACGAAATCGATTTCGTAGAGGAACATCCTGTGGTCCGAAAACGAGTTCCTCTGGGAGACCGTCCAATTTTCAACCCTAACAGCAGATGAGTTTGTAGAAAGAGAGATATCAAGAACTTCCTCCCAACGACTTGATGTTCCCGATGCCGGGAAAACAAAAGTTGGGGAGTTGCCCTTGTTCCAGATAAGTAAATTACGGCTTAGTATAAAATCAAACAGAGACTCACCCCGTTCATTGATCTCGCTGCTGCCCCAAATGGTGTGTGTGTCTGGCATTCGCATCGCATCCGATCAGGATGTTCTCCTTCTTGGGCTGGAGAGTATCCACTAGATATTGCAACTCCTCAGGAGGCGCCGATCTGTCATGGGCCATGTAGGCAGACACCAAGCAGAAGCAACTGCCACTGGATGGTTCCACCCTGACCGCAGTCACATCCGGTGAACTGAAATTAGACAGCAAAAAGGCATTAATTGTGTTCCTTACTAGGATACAGGCCCTTGGCTTACCATCAATTTGGACATAAAAAAGGTCATAGGATCTGTCCCTCAGTCCCATGATTTTTTGCTGCCAGATCCATCTGGCTCCTGAATCAGGCAGACATCGATGTCCTCCTCCCGGAGGGTGACTCGTAGGTTATCTGTGGCTAGTTTGGAATGACGAAGGTTAATTTGTAATACTTTTAACAACCTGTTCAAAAGTGTTACTTACCTTTACGACTGCTCCCCCAGTTCAGAGTCTGCGTCCGTCCCAGACAGCCGCAGATCGTCGAGCAGCTTCTTGGTGTCATCCCCCAATTTCTCCAAGTCATCGTCCAGGGCGACAGAGGCGGGGAAGACCTTCACTTTGGCCAACCTGAGGCCAAAGCGAAGTTTGAACTGCTGTTTTTCGAGTGCCTCCAGCGACTCGTTGTTGATCAGCAGTAATATGGCTGAGATACGCTGCTGAAGTTCTTCTACTTTGATGACAGACCAGTCATCCATAGGAACCTCAGGATTCTGGCTCGTGGTCGCCTGGGAATTTCTGAGGCAGGGATGAGCTTAAGCGAAAGCCCTTCCCAGGCGTTGCTAACCGTAGCAAGGCTCTTCTCCAGAAACTCTTTCGAGTACTGGTTGGCACATTTTATCACCCTACAGCCTCGACAGATTTCACCCGAGTCAAAGAGCGGAGCTGGCCCTTTTTTATCCATGAGGTGTCTGACGACCATGCCCGATAGCCGTACCTCAATGGCATCCCAAAGGGGTAACACCGCTCTTCCAGTATTGGCTTTCACGTCCACGAGGGCAACTTGGAGATGATCTCTGGCCACCTCACTGTAAGCCGCCCTCGAGGCCGCGCCTGCCGCACTGGTTGAAGGGCCCCCAGCCCCCTGGGTTGAGGAGTATTTGCTCCTTTTGGCCACACGTCCACTCACGTCCTGTGAGCGGTTACGTTTAGCCGAGCTCCGTGCCGGTTTTGGCTGTTGTTGTGGCTGGTTTAGTTTAGCTGCGGACGCGGCCTCGTATTCTCTGATCGCGGCCTCGTACTTCACACGGTCCTCAGCGTCCCGCTCGTGCGCTTTACCGGCTTGTTCATTCTTGGCAATCTTTGCCAGAATGAATTTCACCCTCAGGTAGGCGCTTTGAGCAGGGACGCGGGCGACTTCTTGTTCTTTTTCTTTTTGGAGACCTTCGCAGTGGTCACCGGTGCATCATTGCCAGGGGTCACCTTGGCGGCCTTACCAGAGGCCCCCAAGGAAACCTTTCCAGAGGCCGCCTTGACTACCTCACCAGAGGTCGTCTTGGTAGCCGACTGGAGAAGGCTTGGTCTTAGAAGCGGGGTGCTGTGTTTTGCACCGCTCGAACATGGCTCGACGATCGTTTCCTGGCTGGAGGCCAGAAGATCGTCCTCGGAGAGAGTGCCCAGGACACTCTCCGTTAACTCCTTTACTTCTTCTTTTGTTTTTTTATTTGTTTTAGAATCCATTAGCTTTTTGGTCCCACGAGTAGGCACGGAAGGGGTGGTCCGCCACGGCAGAGCCGGCATGCCGTGGTAAGGCACTTAATACAACCGACATAGCCTGGGCGTCGGAGGGGACCGTTAAAGACTGGTTATTTAGACACTTATTTAGACCAGCCATGCAGCTCTCGGCACGGGTACCTCGACACCTTAGCTTAAAGTGCTGACAAGGTTATACCGCCTTGTCACCGGTCGACAGAGCCTCGTTAGCGAAAACAGGGAGTACCAAGTACAGTGCATCAGGTCCTGGACAGTGGGTAGAGGTTGCCAATTGGAGAGGAGTGGCTATATTGTTCGCATCACTTTCCCATCTAACCCCCCCAATTCCGGTTAAGGTTATTTGTTTTTTTTTTTTTAATTTTCGCTTTGAAATTTCCATGCCGGAATTACGTCTTGTGAACTAAGCTCATTCAATATTTCAGTTTCTATGGCATTATATAAGAAAGGGGCAAATACTGTGTTTGTTTAAGGGTTCATGGTGTTTGGCCTTACTATTAGAAATCCCAGGGAGTGGTTTTAAAGCAATGAACCGTTTAGCTATTTTCTTATTACTGCCCAGTAACAAGATCTTAAAGTGGGTGCCGCGTTTGCTCACTGTTGACCAAAAACAATAACGTGTTGATGATTCTGAGCAATGGCAAAACTACATGAATTGAACTTCGAATTGCTCGCACATCGACCGTATTCGCCAGATTTGGCTCCCAGCAACTACTGGATGTTCGCAGACCTTCAGCCCATGTGTTAAGTCTCATATATGTATAAAATATAATACCTCCTTCATCGCCCTGAGTCCTATAGATCCGATTGTCATATAAGACATTAGCTGATCATCAGTGAGAATATATTTTGAAATAATTTTGATGAAATTTTATGGTTGTATTAGAATTTCGGCCAGCCCTGAAACTTCTTTATCTTGCAAGGAACTTAACATACATATGCATAAGTACCACATGTATAAGCTCATACATACATACATATACTATATCTCGGTTTACTTCTAGTGATTTTGTACCGGAAAATAGTCTTCCATTGGGTATTGACGTTTATGGTCAACGGATATTTGTAACAACACCACGATGGAAGGATGGAGTGCCTGCCAGTCTCAGCTATCTTCCGTATCCAGCAAAAGAACGCAGTCCCGCTCTACGCCCATATCCTGATTGGAGTTTTCACAGCAAAGCTCAACAGCCAAACTGCACAAAACTTATATCCATTTACCGCAGCTCGATTGACACGTGCGGCCGCTTGTGGGCAATCGATTCCGGTGTTGTAAATGCGATAGTTCATTTGAATCAGATTTGTCCACCAAAAATTGTTGCTTTTGATTTGGTTAATGATAAAATGGTGGTCAGCTATACGCTACCGCCAGAGCAACTCAAACAAGACTCATTACACTCAAACATTTTGGCCGATGTCCGCCCCGATCACTGTAACGACGCGTATGTCTACGTAACGGATGTTTGGCGCTTCGGTATAGTCGTCTACAGTTTGGCTAATAATCGCAGTTGGCGAGTCACCAACTACAACCTCAATCCAAATCCGATTGCATCAGATTTTAATCTTTATGGACTAAACTTTCAGTGGTTGGATGGTGTATTTGGAATGAGCCTGTCCTTGGAAGAACGAAACAATCAAACCAATAATGGGCGTATACTCTATTTTCATCCAATGGCCAGTTTCAAGGTAAAACATATAAATTATTTTTATTTATTTAATACTAAATGCTCTTGCCAGTAGTTGCCAACGCAAATCTTAAGATTGAATGTGTGAATGAATTTCCGAATACGCTGATGTGATGGGCTTTTACTTCATATCTCTAAAAGTTTCTTTCATTTTGCTAGCAAAGAAGAGGCACTCGTTATATCAGCGAACAAGTGCCATGAGTTTTCAACTTCTCAGTTTGGAAAACTTGGCGAAATTCAACATTCATGCTACATAACGATTAAGTCTCCAATCCAAGAGTACTATGTAGTACTACCATCGATTTAATAATCATACCGTCTATTATGTCATGCTAACCAAGTTGTCGCATTGATACGTCAGCCGTTTCGGTTTCAGACACCTTTTTCATGGTTAATCCGACAATTCATATATTTACCTGGAGCAGGATTTTTTATTGAGATACTTAGTAAGAGCCAAATACATCTCAATGGTCCAGTAAAACCAAATACCAAACTTGGTTGGGTGGCTTCATGCGTAATTCCTGTATATGTAACATCAGAATTTTAACCATCATGGCCATCACCTTCCTATAAAGTATTTACATCAATTTGATCAGAGTCCACCTTGCACAAGCTAGAGGAACGGTCGAGCGGACGAGCCTGAACATATGTATTGTAATTGTTTTTTTAATTCTACAACTCACAAATGTCCCATTACCAATAAGTTTATTCTTCGTTTTCCATTGCGTTCTGCAAGATACGATGTTTACAATTTTCCCCTTTTTCAGAAGACACAAATATGTTATAATGGATTTTATGGTGGCCCACACCTATGATACCAGCTGTGCACCCTACCTTGCTGTAAAATGCCTACAACAGCTAGCAATTGATGAAACGAAAATTTATTGTTCCGTGACTTCTACGTAGACAGTTTAATAAATTTTAAAAATCAAACCATAAATTTATTAATGCGCGCGAGTTTCCCCTACGTAAATTTGCATCGCACGCATCCGAAACTGTTGCAGATATTGTACCTGAAGACAAGAAAAATACAATTTATTTCCACGCACTGAGTTTGTAAAAACGTTTGGGTTTAAATGGCCACCATTTAAGAATTGTTTTTTGTTTGGTTTACTGCCAGATAACAGCTTAAAACTACTAACGGTCCCATAGAAATTGTGAAGCTTTTTTAATCCAATTGGTCTCTTCAACCCTTTGTTAGAATCCCAATTGTAAGATGAAAGCTGAAGTTGTCATGGGATGATGAAGTCCCACCCCCGGAATCAATGTTTAATGGGAACAGTTCAATAAACAACTACCGCATTTAAAAACTTTGAAAATACCCACGTAGGCTAAAGTTGATATCCATACTACACTTCACGTCTGTGCAGATGCAAGTAATAAACCATAAAATATAAGCTTTGTCCGTCAAAATTAGGAACCATAGCTTTGAATTCAATTCACAAAATTTTGTAATATTCAATGCGGAATGTAATAATATTTTGAAGAAGCGTTACAGGATTATAGCGTCACGTTATCAGTTTTGTTTCGACATTTGCATAATGTATAAAACACCATACTGTAAGAAAGTTGCAAGCTTTTATTCCGAAAGTTAAGGAAAACACTTTTGTAACGCCAAACATACACACTCTAAAAAAGTCGTATTGGACTTCTTCTTCTTCTTCTTAATTGGCGCGATAACCGCTTACGCGATTTTGGCTGAGATTAACAAAGCGCGCCAGTCGTTTCTCTCTCGTGCTAACCGGCGCCAATTGGACACACCAAGTGAAGCCAAGTCCTTCTCCACCTGATCTTTCCAACGCAGAGGAGGCCTTCCTCTTCCTCTGCTACCACCAGCTGGTACCGCATCGAATACTTTCAAAGCCGGAGCGTTTGTATCCATTCGGACGACATGACCCAGCCAACGAAGCCGCTGGATCTTTATTCGCTGCGCTATGTCTATGTCGTCGTAAAGCTCATACAGCTCATCGTTCCATCGTCTACGATATTCGCCATTGCCAACGTGCAAAGGTCCAAAAATCTTACGCAGAATCTTTCTCTCGAACACTCCAAGCGTGGCTTCATCGGATGTTGTCATCGTCCAAGCTTCTGCGCCATACGTTAGGACGGGCATGATGAGAGTCTTGTAGAGTGTTAGTTTTGTTCGTCGAGAGAGGACTTTACTGCTCAATTGCCTACTTAGTCCAAAGTAGCACTTGTTGGCAAGAGAGATTCTACGTTGGATTTCAAGGCTGACATTGTTATCGGTGTTAATGCTGGTTCCTAAATACACGAAGTCTTTTACAACCTCAAAATTATAACTGTCAACAGTGACGTGGGTGCCGATACGCGAGTGCGCCGACTGTTTGTTTGAAGACAGGAGGTACTTCGTTTTGTCCTCGTTCACCACCAAACCCATTCGCTTTGCCTCTTTATCCAGTTTGGAGAAGGCAGAACTAACAGCGCGGTTGTTAAGGCCGGTGATGTCAATATCATCGGCATACGCCAGCAATTGTACGCTCTTATAAAAAATTGTGCCTGAGCGATTAAGTTCTGCGGCTCGTACGATGCTCTCCAACATCAGGTTAAAGAAGTCACACGACAGCGAGTCACCCTGTCTGAAACCTCGTTTGGTATCAAACGGCTCGGAGAGGTCCTTCCCAATTCTGACGGCGCTGCTGGTGTTGAGCAACGTCATCTTACATAGCCGTATTAGTTTTGCGGGGATACCAAATTCAGACATCTCGGCATACAGGTAACTCCTTTCCGTACTGTCGAATGCAGCTTTGAAGTCGACGAAAAGATGGTGTGTGTCGATTCTCCTTTCATGGGTCTTTTCCAGGATTTGGCGTATTGAGAATATTTGGTCAATGGTGGACTTTCCAGGTCTGAAGCCACACTGATAAGGTCCAATCAGTTGGTTGACGGTGGGCTTCAGCCTTTCACACAATACGCTCGCTAGAACCTTATAGGCGATATTTAGAAGACTAATCCCGCGGTAATTGGCACAAATTGCAGGATCGCCCTTCTTATGGATTGGGCAGAGCACACTTAAATTCCAGTCGGCAGGCATGCTTTCATCCGACCATATTTTGCATAGGAGCTGATGCATGCACCTTACCAGCTCCTCGCCGCTATGTTTGAATAGCTCAGCCGGCAGTCCGTCGGCGCCCGCGGCTTTGTTGTTTTTTAGCCGTGATATTGCTATTCTCACCTCGTCATGGTCGGGTAACGGAACGACAATTCCGTCGTCAACGATTGGGGTATCGGGATCTTCACATTCTCTATGACATGCGCAGCTGTCACCGTTTAACAGGTTCGAGAAGTGTTCCCTCCATAATTTAAGATTGCTCTGTACGTCAGTCACCAGATCGCCGTCTTTGTTCTTACAGGAAAACGCCCCGGTATTGGACTATAATTACTATTTTTATAAATACCTTGGCTGGAGAGGATAAATATTTTGCAAAAGTAGATATTTCGAAAATGAGCAAAATCTAGTCCTAATACAGTTTTCAGCATAACTTGACTCAAACGCCACATAGCGGCTAAGTTGGAATGCAATATAATTTCTCTTTACGTTACCGAAGTATATGTATTTCAAATATGAACCAAATCGGACCATAAATAATATTTTAGTAATAACTTGCAAACTCTTCACTTCACATTTCGAATATGAATTAAATCGGACCACAAATATGATTTTTAGTATTTTGTCTTGCGTATGTTATATACATAAAACCTACAGTTTTATGAAGACTCCGAAAGGCAGATGGTTTTTTATGAGGAGTTTATTCATGGCAGAAATATACTCTGAGGTTTGCCTTGTCTGGCGAGGCGCTACCGCTAATAGACAACTCATCTGAAAGTTCATCCTTACATACACAAGGTTACACATTCAGGAACCGAATGATTTGTATATATTAGATTCCTAAAGTGTGTTTATATTTTTAATTTCAGGAGTTTGCAGTTTCTACAAAACTGTTGCAAGACGAAAGTTTGTGGCCAGAACGTGCTCAAGAAGCTGCCAAATATTTCGTAGAAATCGGTGATCGAGGACACCTTAGCCAATCTTCCACAGCAGCTATCGCTCGGAATGGTGTTATGTTCTACACACAAGTGCATCGGGATAATATTGGTTGTTGGAATACCGCAAAACCATATGTACGTGGCAATTTGGCATTATTGCTAAGCAACAGTCAAACTTTGGTACAATTTCCCAACGACCTGAAAGTTGACCAAGAACTCGACCAAAGCGTGTGGGTAATAAGTAATCGGCTGCCGATCTATCTTTATGATAAGCTTAATAACAGCGATGTTAATTTTCGAATTTTACGTGCAAGTGTTTTAGAAGTTATTCGCAACTCTGTGTGTGATCCAAAAATGCTAATAGCACATAGTAACATTCCTGTTACGGTACAGTTACGTGAGGGACAATGCTACTGAAGCCTTAAATTTTCAGCCAAACTTTCCATGAAAATGTACTGCGGAATGAAAAAATGCACCATATCCATAACACATTAAGCAAACATTTAAAAATAAAAGTAACAATTAAAATGTGATTGCTGAAAGCCTTTGGATTATTTCGTCAAAAATTCGTTGTGAGGAAAATGCAGAAAATCTTAGCCTTTAAACTAATTTTATGAATTTATTTAGATCTGTTATTCAACTTTTCAAGCCAATACAATAGAGTTTTGATTGCAGCCTGGCTTGATTCTGAAAAAAATAAAAAGTTTGGCTTTTAATTAATTAATTTATTTAAAAGAGTAACAGGTATTAATAATTATTCCACTTACGAAATAAGCACTGGCCGCCAGGGCCCTTGGTTTATGGTATCTTAAACTAGAGTAATAATATAGATACATAAGTAACTATGCAAGAGGATGGGAGAGGGTAACTCAGGAAGTACTAGAGGATTAGTGGATAGTGTGAGTTTGAGTGGAGTATAATTGCAAAGAGTTAAGGTTTTAATTTCGTTAGTTTAATAAATTTACAAATTAAGTTATAGCGTTTTCTTTTCTACATGAAAATGTTGCCCTGTGATGCCACTTTCGAATTTTGTGTTCTTTTGTAAAATGAATGCAATCTTCCCAAGGGGCGGCTTTATCGTTTCTCCAAGGGCAAACCTAAAAAAATGTGAAAGTGCAACATTTCTTGCCCTCTCTGGTATCGACGATGGAGATAATTGCCCTATTAATCAGCTGATCAGTAACAAAAGTAGCCCCTATTTGACTCTTTCTTGCTCACATTAATCGGCTGTGTCCGAGCAGCACAGATAAGGTCTTCACATTTTTGACATTTCCTTTTAGCAGTCGTGAATTGAAAAAGCGAAAATTGAGATTATAGGTACATACAACTATTAAAATATTGTAGCTGCCCTTGATATTTGCAAATTGAAATTACCAAAATCAGTAAAAGAAATTGTATTTTGTCTGGTAAATGTGTTTGCGCGAAAATATTGAGTTTACATATGTCTACATAGTTACCTCCATACAAATAATTGGTGTAGAACATTGTTAGCCGGGAAATGGAAAAACGATAAAACAGTTTAATAAATGACCTCCTGGAGTCGTCGTCCTCTTCTTCAGATGACGAGGAGCTCGGCGTACTTTTAAATCCAAAAATTAACTGCTTACGTGTAAATGACTTTGTAAATGAAGTAGTCAACTTGTACACAGGCCGCGAGGTAATTTTTTCATGTGGGTACGGTTTAGTTTTCGCCCACCAAGTTTCAGGAAAGATGCATACTATGAAGAATGGTGTTAACGCTTTTTCTTTTTTCTGGGTGGAGTTTCTTGAAGATCTCTCGCCCATTTCCGCTTACTGCTCTCAAACTAGTGGGCAAAATACTAGACACCATTTCAATAATTCTGTTCAGTGCTTGTTTATATACTCTATGTTTTTATAATTTATTAACATTTACAGTTTAAACAAAATTTTCGCATTGAACGGGAAAGTGCGAATGATTTAATCGCAAAATACACAAACAGCTCGTACTATATAAGGAGGAACTATAAAGGAGGGAGACCACAAGTAACGCCAAACACACACGTGTTATTGTTTTTATGGTAACAATGGAATGACTCCAATGTGTATGCATTTAATTCAAATAATTTTCTTATGTAGGTTTTGCCGCAATAAAACTATCATACGTGAGGTTAGCAACCTGTTTAATGTGTCATATTCTTGTGCCCATAACGTGATAAACAATGTTGTGTCGTTTCTGATTGAACTTTCACCAGACATCATAAAATTCTCTCAAAGTGCTACTGAAAAAGAGATTATATCAAATGAGTTTGCGGCAATCTCTGGTTTTCCTAACGTATTAGGCTGCATTGACGGAACTTACATTTCGACAAGGGCGCCGAAAAAAAAATTCATTCAACATATATAAATAGGCATGACACAATTTCCGTGACTATGCAGGGTATATGTGATGCAAATCTAAAATTTTTAGATGTTTTCACTGGCGTGGCGAGTAAAATGCACGACTCGCGTGTGTTGAAGTTATCTTTCATTGGTAAAGAACTTCCAAAGCTATGTTTACCAAAATATCATGTGTTAGGGGACTCTGCATATCCGATCCGAAATTATTTGTTAACGCCGTATAGGGATTACGGGAATTTAACTGAGCAAGAAAAGAGATACAATTACAAATTTACAATAGTCAAACACGGGTCCGAATTGAACACGCCTTTGGATTGTTAAAATGTCGTTTCCGGCAACTTAGACAAACAAGATTTTATACAGAAAAAAGAATACTGCGTTGATCCTGCTTCCGTTCAGGCACAACATTTTCCTTTCGAAGTAAGCGACACTGTTCTTACTGAGCTGGGCGAAATAAAAAGAAGCCAAATAAAGTCACTTTTGTGACATGTTTTTTTAAAGTACCTAAATTTGTTTATGAAAATCGGAAATTTTCTACTTAGCAACATTGAATAGATTAGTTCAAAAACAGTAAATGTTCAAAATTAACGTTCCGATCAAATCAAAAAATTATTTTTAACTTCGTTCGGCATTTCCCCTTATTTGTACAATATTAACAGCTAAGTAACGTTTTAAGGCCAGTCAATGAAGAGACCAAAAATGTAAAACTTTGGACTAGCACGGTTTTCGAACGCACTAATTGCATTAACAAGATGTACCTTGAAAGAAACTTCAATAAATATTAAAAAACTACTTTTTCTTTTGTTTTATATATTGTATTTATTGAAAATAAGGGAGATCATATTTATTTGCTTCAAGCAGGAACAAAGTAAAAAATAAATAGGCGAAACGTTGGACCAGGAACGAAAGGCACTTCCTCCCATTTTATACTAAATTACAGAAGCCTGCAAAACCAAAATATTTCAATTAACATTTAATGGATCATAAGCAGCATACACAATTCAAACCGGCTTTAATAACTTACCTCAGACGCCCACTGCTTCAAGCTGGTTTGTTTTCACTGATGCACTTTTCCAAAAGGCTTTCGATTCTTGCAGCTTTCTCCATTCTTTCCTTGTGTCGCTTCTCTCTGGCTTCCTCCTTCCTAGCAGCAATTTCTAACATAGTTTCTTGCAGCGTTTTCCTCTTTCTTTGCTTTTCTTTTGCTGCGAACTCTTTTTTTATCATACATTGGCTACTTATTTTTACTGCCGGCTCAATGGAATCATCTATTTTGCATATTTTTTCGAGCTCTTCTTCAAATTGTAGCTTTTGGCGTTTTGCACCTGAGGTGCTGTTATTTTCCACCGCCACTTTTTTACGTTTCATGATGGTCTTATACCTTTCTTCACACTGCTTCCAACTTTTCCCATCGAACTCTGGGCCAATTTTCATCCACATGTCCTTTTTTGTCTTTAACTGCTTGAAGGGACCAATGTCCGGCAAATAGGAGGCGTATTTATCCAGCAGAAGTCTCGTTTCGCCTTCCGTCCATACTACCAAAAAGGATCGTTTAAATAATTAGCATTTTTCACTTTTTCACATTTGATAGAAAAGTCAAGACATTCTCATTTTACCTGTAACTGTTTTGTTTCTTCATTAGGTAGCATTCTTTTATTTTTTTATTGTAAACTGTCCACCAAAAATTTCTGCAATTCCTTGTCCGATTAGCGCGCGAAAAAAAGCTGATTGTATTTCAGGGTTACAGTTTGTGTTCTTTTATAAATGTGAAGGGCTGCACTGAACCTTAAAAATGGTGGCAGTTTCACAGGGTGAAGTGCGACTTTGAAAAACTGTTGCACGTCGGCATTTCAACATTTTTGTGTAGAAACGAAAACGCTATTAATGCTATTGTCATCTGTGCTGTTAAGTAGATTCGAAAGTTCAAGGTTAGGATGAATTGAATTTCTAGTGTATTTCAATCTTGGGCAGGTGTCGAGGAGGTGTGTTGTCGTGTAGTCGTCTGAGTTGCAAAAAGTGCAGTCTGGTTTGACTGTGCCGTTTAGGATGTGAAGATGGGTGTGACCGATTCGAAGGCGTGAAAATATCTTGGGGTTCTGAGAAGACATGTGTGTAGGATATATGGATTGTTGATGCCAGTAGAATTGCACTTTTGTAGTGGTGTTAGTAATTAATCCATTGACTAATGTACGTATCCTGAAGAGATTTTAGTATAAATTTTCCGAATATCTTTGATAGTAAAATGTGCACTGAAGTGAAGAGGCTCTTGGACGGCTTCTTTGGCTCTGGTATCAGCGCACTCGCTGTCTTGTATTCCGGCATGACCCACATTCCTTATGGAATTTTTATTTGATAAGCTATTATTTCGGATTTCGGTGATTGTTGGAGTTTCCTTAGAATTGTTCAATAGAGCGTCCATCACAGATTTACTATCGCTGCAAATAATGAATTTGCCGCCTTTGTCGGAGGCATAAACTACCGCTTCAAGCAATGCTTCCGCTGTGAATACTGAGCAGTATGAAGGTAAAGCACCGACTGGGATTATGACACCAAGCTGGTTTGTGTCTGCAAACGATGTACTGCTGTCTGTTTTAGATTCATCCGTATAAACCAACTCCCATACGTTTTTTGAAGGAGCAACGATTTTATCGAAATGTTGGAAGGATTCATTAGACGAGGTGGACTCTTTGGAACATTTTAGCAAATCCGCGATACAAATAGTTTTGGATTCAAGCCTGGGAGAAAACTGGAATTAGTGGAAAAATCGCGTCTGATGTGACATTAAGTTTGCGCATAAGTTCAATACAACGTTGTATGATGGACGATTTGCGGCTATTTTTATATTGTTGCTTCGCTGAGTTTACCAGTCCAAGAAATATTTTATTTTTGCAGTGAAGAAGCTTGGGTAGGAGCATTATTGTGTTGCGCTTGACTCTGGGGGATACATCCGGCTTCTTCAAGAACAGTTTTTGTTGGTGATGTTGGAAACGCCTTCTAGCTTCCGCATGGTAAGGGGCGTTTAATAGTTTGATGTTTTCTTTGGCACAATGTCCGCAAATACAAAGTCCAAAATCGTGTAAGTATGTGTGGATGAACATGCTTAGAAGATAAAAACTTGATTATGTTAAGTCTTACAAATAAGCTTATTCTAATGGCTTAACAGTGTTCCTTATATGTAAGTTTTTTGTCGAATGTTAAGCCTAAAATCCTTAGTGTGTTAGAATGTGGGATTAGTACATTGGAAAAGGACAAACTGGGGAAGCAACATTTACGTTTTCTACATATATGAAAAATAACGCATTTACTTACTAATATGTTGGCGCCTGATATTTTTGACCATATGTTTATGCTGTTTGAAATGTTAAGGAAAGTATAAACGACTTTGTTAAGGTTTTTTAATTTGGAAAATACTAAAACATCATCAGTATAAAAAACATGTTCCACCTCGGCATTAAAAGCTATCATTTCTTTTAGTCCCCATTTATTTTATACATCTGTCCATTGACATTAAGTCATTAAGTATGTTGTTTAACAATTTGGTCAGGGTTTATATACATCGCTTAATGGCCAGTGTCAAAAGCGATAAAATTATAATAAACGAAATAATGTACAATTAAATAATATACAATACAAGTTTCACTTTACCTGATTACAATTAGACAACTATATAACAGCATTGCAACTATTTTTACATATTTATTGTTTTTTAGCATTTATTAGGTCGTTTGGTCGGGTTCTCTTCAGGCGTCTTTTTGTGTTTCTTTCCCTTTCAAGAAGTATGTTGATTTCTGCATTAGAGTGTGTGTGTATTTTTTTCAAAGTGCCTTGCTGTTATCTCTTTGATTTCTCCGTCTACTGTTGCTATATTAAAAGTCCTGTAGATGTCATAAATTTTAGTGTACCTGTCAGACATGGTAAAATTCGAACATTCTTCGATTGTTGTCATTGGATGTTTTCTATATGAGTTTTTTTAGCCCTTCCCCACACCTGCAGTCCATATAGCCAGATTGGTTTAATCATAGTTTTGTACACTAACAGCTTTTAGACCAGACTAACCAATGAATTTTTCGATGTTTTTCTTTTCTTTGTATGACCTTTTGCTTTATGTGGTGATTCCAATTTAGTTTGGAGTCCAAGTGTATTCCTAGGTATTTAATAGTTGATGCTATTGTAATTGCTTTGTCATTTATTTTAATTGGAACTTTTCGGAATTCCAGTAGTTATTTCCTGAATATCTGAACGTTGATTGTGATATTTAATATGGAAGCTCCGGTCGGTTAGGTAGCTCTTTATGATGAGATACTAGTCAAAAGGTAGCATTCTTTTTATTTTGTGGAGTAAGCCCTTGTGCCACTCTTTGTCAAGCGCTTTAGCGCTTTGTCAATACTGCGGCACATTATCGATTGCTTTCAAGGTCTGATTGGATTTTATTTGTAATTCTATGGATCTGTTGAATTGTCGAATGTTTTTTTTTCTAAATGCAAATTGATGATCCGGTATTATACGTTTTTGGTCTAGAAATTAGCTTATTCGATCATTCAGTAATTTTTCAGCAATTTTAAATATTGTCGGTAGTAAGCTGGGATGGGATGTATGGGATTTAGCAATACAAGGCAATGGCCTTGACTGGGTTTAACATGGCAAACTCCAGGGCTCTATCCTTGTCACTTGCTTTATCCAAGTCGACACACAGCCCCCTGGATTTGATCCTGTCTTTTCCTTAGCCATCCTGGATAGCTGCTGAGCACCCGCCGGCCGGTGAACGAATGTATGAGACAAATGTCCCCCAAGGACATTAAATTGGGATGCGCCACGGTAAACAAAAAACAACCAGTGAAGACCGCAATAGCATCCGATAATGAACCCCGCAACGTTGACGGCCATCGCAAACGAAAACCGGACTATGATTTACGGATATGCACCTGGAATGTTCGAACCATAAATAGCAAAGGTGCCTCTAACCAATTGGCGCAAGCCCTCCAAAAAATTAAGACTGATACCCCCGCTATCCAGGAGATAAGATGGACAGGAAAAGGCTGCTCTAAGCAAGCAGGCTGCGATATCTACTACAGCTGCCACGTGTCTAGGTTTACACCTGTGAGCAAAAGGCTAGCCACAATCCGTATCAAGGCACGGTTCTTCAACATAAGCTTGATTTGCACGCACAGCCCAACGGAAGAAAAGGACGATGCAATCAAAGACAATTTCTATGCGAGATTCGCAAAGGGTGGACGAGAATCTGTCTTCTATCCCACTGTCGGTCAGTTCAGCCTCCACGAGACCTCATCGAACAATGGTCTAAGGCTGATCGACTTCGCTGCGGCGCGAAACATGGTAGTTAGTAGAACCAGATTCCAGCACGTCAACATCCATAAGGCCACCTGGCTGTTTCCTGATCAAAGAACGCGCAACCAAATTGATCATGTTGTGATCGACGGAAGGCATGCTTGATGTGTGCAGGATGTGCAAACGTTCCGTGGAGTGATCATCGACTCTGACCACTATCTTGTCGCAGCCAAAATACGCATGCGGTTATGCAATGCGATGAACGTGCGCCCCACTACGCAACGAAAGCTAGACGTCGCTAAGCTGCTATCACAACGGACTGCCGAAACTTATTCTGCTCACCTCTCGGAGTTGCTCCTCCTCGATTCTCTACCTGCAGACGCAGGCGGACTTTGGGCACATATATCCCGCTCTATGCGAGCTGCCGCTGAAAAAACTATTGGGTTCCAACGCCCTCCTAAACGAAACCAATGGTACGACGAAGAGTGTCGCGAAGTTACTGCAGCGAAGAACGCAGCTTACAAAAGAACTCTGCAGTCAGCTGCAATGCGGCCCGTGTGAGATAACTACAGGGAAAAGAGATCGGAAGAGAAGCGCCTCTTCAGACGCAAGAAACGAGAACAGGAGAAGCGTGAGCGTGAGCTGTTGGAGGAGTACAGGGGCAGGAATGATGCTCGAAATTTCTATCAACAAGTCAAGCGTCTGACACAAGGTTTCAAGACCAGAGGATCAGCCTGCAGAGATAAAAACGGAAATCTGGTTATGATAATAACCGATAATTCGGGCGTTCTACCACCTAGTCATGCCGAAGTCAGAGTTGCCATTCAGCGGCTCAAGAATAACAAAGCGGCTGTCGCTGACGGCTTGCCCGCTGAATTGTTCAAGACTGGCGGCGATGAGCGGATAGGGAGCATGCATCAGCTCATCTGCAAAATATGGCTAGCAGAAAGCATGCCCGACGATTGGAATCTCAGTGTTCTTATTCCTGTACTGAAGAAGGGTCCTGTCTTACAAGGTCCTGTCTAGCGTCCTATGTGGAAGACTTAAGCCGTTTGCCAACACACTGCTCGGGCCTTATCAGTGCGGCTTCAGAAGTGGTAAGTCCACCATCGACCAGATTTTCACAATACGCCAAATACTGGAAAAGACCCATGAAAAGCAAGTCGACACCCATCATCTCTTTGTCGACTATAAAGCTGCGTTCGATAGCCCGATAAGGGATTGCCTGTACGCCACCATATCTGAGTTCGGTATACCAGCGAAGCTCATACGGCTTTACAGAATGACGCTGCGTAACACAACCAGCTCCGTTAAGGTAAGAAATAACCTCTCCGAGCCATTCAATGCCGTTCGAGGTTTCAGA
The DNA here is from genome assembly GCF_028408465.1 of Anastrepha ludens. NCBI lineage: Eukaryota > Metazoa > Arthropoda > Insecta > Diptera > Tephritidae > Anastrepha > Anastrepha ludens. Next base: position 1,158,730 of record NC_071503.1, on the reverse strand, counting down.
CAAGGCGATCCACTGTCATGCAACCTCTTCAACTCTGTGATGGAAGGGAGGCTCCGAAAAGCAGGTGTGCATCGTAATGGCACAATTTTCAACAAATGTGTCCAGCTCCTTGCGTACGCCGATGACATTGACATTATCGGCCGCTGTAAGCGAGATGTCACCGCTGCGTTTTCTGCTAAGCACGGCATGTAGGAACGTACGTCATTGCGGACAACTATATAGTACCTTCGAAGTTGTGCCAGAATTTATTTATCTTAGCGCCGCTGTTAACAGCAACAACGATATCAGCCTGGAAATCAAACGGAGAAGCACTCTTGCTAATAGGTGTTACTATGGCCTAAGTAAGCAATTGAGTAGTCGAGCCCTCTCTCGCATGACCAAACTGACACTTTACAAGACGCTCATCATACCAGTGTTGCTTTATGGCGCAGAGGCATGGGTAGTGTCACAAAGCGATGCAGCCGCTCTTGGGGTGTTCGAGAGAAAAGTTCTTCGTAAGATCTTCGGTCCTATGCGCGTTGGCGAAGACTACTGTTCAAGAACGAACAACGAGCTGTATGAGCTCTACGCCAACATTGACGTAGTTCAACGCATCGCCATCCAACGCCTGCGTTGGCTAGGGCATGTCATGCCTATGGATGAAGAAGCTCCAACAAAGAAGGTGTTCGAGGGCGACGTCCAAAGAGCCGACGCAGAGGAAGATCATTGCTCCGGTGGAAAGACCAGGTGGAGGAAACCCCATGCTCGCTTGGTGTACAGAATTGGAGAAGGCTTGCGCGGAGCAGAGGCGCCTGGATAGAGCTAGTGAGGTGGGCAGTAACTCGGTAACGGGTGGTTATGGCCACCTAAGTAAGTAAGTAAATAGTAAGCTTATTGGTCTATATGATGACACGGTAGTTGGATCTTTACCCGGTTTTGGCAATGCAATAGTCTCTGCCACTTTCCAGAGTTTCGCAAGATATTGTAAGCGAGACATTGCATTAAAAACCTTTCGTAAATGTATAAATGCCTTGGTTGGTTGCTCCGCTAATGCTTTTCCTGTTATCATATCATATCCGGGTGCTTTTTTATGTTTTATTCCTTTTTGATTAGTTATTATTTCGTGTGTATTCGTCCGTTTTATTTTTGTAAAATCATAGTGGAAGTGGTTTTGGTTGTTGATTTTCTTTTCTTCGTCATTTTATAGAACTTTCTCGAACTAATTTGCTTTTTCCTCTTTTGTAGCAGCCCATGAATTGTCATCTTTTTTTAATGTCGGTTGATGTTTTATTTGAGTTTTTAAGTTTTTAGTAGGTACATTTTCATAAAGAGTAGTTTGTATCTTCAGAGGGAGTCAGGTTCTTCAAATAGTTTTCGATTTCTTCGTTATTTCTCTTGTTTAAGGTATCTTTTATAATTTTTGTAGCTAAGTTTAGTTTTCGTTTGTCGTCAGGTGATCTAATTTTTTGCCATCTTTGTCTTAACTTCCCTTTTTCTATAGTTTGCTTCTTAATAGTAATGCCAGTTGTTGGTGTATTTGTTCTATTGGCTTGCTTTAGCCGATCTGATCCCTGCTTCTAGTACTACGTCGTTGAAATGGATAATGGCATGTTGAAGGTCAATTTGCGCTTTTAATATCACATTTGATATAAGTTGATGGTCAATATAGTTTCGGAACCTTTTCCAGTTGATTTTATATAACTTACATATTCAGGTAATATCGGCGAGTGGTCAGAAGATAGTTCATAGCACGACTGAATTCTTTGCATCAGTTGGCCAATAGGTAGGTTCTCCGGTACCTACTTATAAATCTGCAATTGTGTTTGTTAAATGCGTTAATAAGAATACGCCCCTTTTTATTGGTGAGTCTTGAGCCCCAATCGACGTTAAGCGCCTTTATGTATTTGTCGTATTGATCCGAGTTTATTATGTGTCTAGGTGGTCAATAAATGGAGGAGAAAATACTGGTTCATTTTTGTCATAGATTTGTACTGTCGTGGATTGAAGATGAGGCGTCGAATACGAATACCTTCTCCGTGGGCTCTTCCAGCAGGATGGTATGTCACATACACTTTATAATTAGGGAATTTCAGAAGTCTTTTGTCAGTGAAGTGTGTTTCTGCAATCAATGCTATGTCAATGTGTTTGTCAACTAAAAATTGTTTTAGTTCTAAATAGTGCTGTATTAGTCCATTTGCATTCCAAATTAGAATTTTAATTTTATCGCTTTTGTCCATTCATATTCTTTAAAAGCATTGTAATTATATTCATCATATTTACCATTTGGTTGAGTAAGGATTTTACCATGTCTTTAAGCTCTTCAATATCATTGTTTTTTTTCAGATTTGTTAATCAGTTCCTGCTCTGCTTTATGTTCCCTTGAAGAGGATGCAACTTCAGCATAGCTTACTCCGGGCATTAAGTTTGGTACGGCGGTTGTTATTGGTGTATTATTTTTATTTGTTGTGTCTTGTTACGTAGAGGTGGAAGGCTTTGGATTTTCAGTGCTTTATAAATTTCGCTTCCTTTGTATCATAGTTGGCGGTATGCTTACTTCCACATAAAGCGCATTTAACTTCCTTTGCTTGGCTTTTGCATTCCATTGAAAGATGTCTACCAGCGCATTTCACGCATACCAGACCCCTTGAACAATATTTTTTTTTGTGCCCATATTTCTGGCATTTCGTGCACTGTGGAATGGTGCGCTTATGGTGAGGTGCTTCAAAAATGACTATGCAGTTCATTAGCTTGTTTATATTGTAAATGGCTTTGTTGTTATCACTTGCATGTAGTTCGAAGAAAAATAATGGTACGGGTTTTTTATTTGTATTATATTAGTAATGTTAAGTACTTTGTCGCCTTTTCCGTTTAGTTTTTTTTAATTTCTTCTTGGTCTGTAGATATACAGTCACGTTCTTTTTTTTTTAGCATGTGGTGTAATCAGTTATATATTTGTAAATTTTCTGCTTGAACACAAACTTCATTAATTTCTAAAAATTTTAGAGTGAAGCTGTTATTTGCTACTTAATTTAAAGCACTCTTTAATGTTTTTATGCATTCTTTATTTGCATTTCAGCAAATTCTTCTCATCATCCACATCTAAAGCTGCAAATTTGTTTGCAGAAAAATTTCCACTCAGTCAGTAATTTGGCAGCTTACTTTAATTGAGGGCATGGTTTAATTATTAAAGGTTTGCTCAGTAAACAGCTTTCTCGTTCTCTCTTCACGAATCGGCTCCCTTAGCAAGAAACTGTATTGCTAACTCTAGAAATTGTAAGTAAAAGGGGAGCAAAAGTTAAATTTGTAGAACAAACATAATCGTTGACATCATTGTTATTTGATTTCTTCGTATTCGCTGACATTTGGATTTCTGAATTCGTGAATTTGAGTAAGGTTTTTAGTAGACTCAAATTATTTAATAAATAAATTATAATTTTGCATGGATTAGGTTATTTCCGTGCTGATTTGAGCCTTTTCCTGTCCCTGTTTGTAAGTTTGTTTTTAATCGTTTTCCTGCCAGAGAGCAGCACAACCGTTTTGCAAGTGCGTCATACAGACACAAACACGTAAGTTCAAACCAATGATTATGAGACTGTGTAACTATCTAATGAGTGAACCCGTTCGTTTACAGGTTTTCAACTGCTCAACTACAGCGCCACTCGTGTTTTAAAGACTATACCCTAAGTGGTATGTACATATGTATATAAATTTTGCGTTACTTTTTTTGTCGGGAATATAGTATGTTGTCTGTTTTCTTTAGCTTAAAAGTTATATAGTTTTATTTTATATATTGTATTTAATATTTATATAATATTAAATTAGCCTTAGTAAATCAATGGTAATACAAATAATTACAAGTTAATCAATAAAGCAAACAGAAAACTATAATCGATGTTCTTTTAAATTTTATTGTATTGTACATGGCAACAAATAAAACAACCGGGGCATATTATTTGTCTGCGCTGGATTATTCAAGTTTACGTATGGAGTTTATTTTGGTTTCAATGTTTTATGGTGCACACACTTTGCTCCGGTTGTTGTGTAATTTGAGTGCAATGTTTATACATGTGTACTTAGTAGTTAGAAAAGTAAGCTGATAAAGTTTTGTTACTTATTTAGTAAACCAAATACTCGTATGCCAAAAGCCAGTTGCAAATTGTGCTATAATACATGGGTGAAACATGTTCCATGTTCCGCAAGACACAATAAAAAGAAAAAAATGGTGCGAGTCCCGCGGTGTCGAATTGCAGCCTGCTTCAAACTTTGCTCGCTACACTTTACTGCAGAGGATTTTGTATCTGAGGTGAATCGGAAACGGATGAAATTATCTCAAAATGTTTTACCTATTGCTATTGAAAGCATTTGCAGTTGGAATGGATTAAATAATAATTCTTCCAAATTCGTGGATGTTTCAACCTAAACCGAATAAATATTAATATGGTTTAATTTCACAGTATGCTTTTTGCCGTGATAACGTCTTATAATTTGCACGCTGCACGCACCAAAAAATGCGGCGCTACCTTGCTCATGCGGCGTTATCTTGCTCATGCGGCGTTTCCTTGCTTGAACTACAAGCGAGAGCGCGGAACGAACGAAAAAGAGTAACAATAGGCCCCCGCGTTCGGCAACGTTCGACCTCTGGCCCTCTCCTACTTGAGTGAGCATATATATGTATGTATATGCGCATATGTATATAAATTCACATATTTGTATTTGCATATGCCTTCTTCCTGTGTGCATGGTAATGAACCATTTCCCTATGAGGATTATTATTATTATTATTCGAAGGCCATTACGCACTGCGACCAGAGCTGATCTATTGTGAAAGGCCTATTTTGTAACCCTAGAGGTTTAGGCTTTTTAGAAATTTTAGCACTGTTTTGGGTTTGTTGTTCCAAAGATTGCATGGAGATACTGCGATACCACCAAGGGGGTGAAGTCTTTGTCTGCCCAACGCAGGACATTCACAAAGCACATGTTCTGAGCTTTCTATGTCCTTTTCGCAAAAGCGGCAGACATTGGTCTCAGATAGACCAATATTATTTAGATGATACCTCAGGCTGCAGTGGCCTGTAAGATATCCTGTTAAAAGACGCAGATCTACTCTGTTTAGTGAGAGAAGTTTGTCAGATATTCCTTTATTGGGACTTAGGAATAGTTTGGCTTGACGCTGACCGTCACAGTTAGCCAGTGTGCGGCAAGTTTTCTTTCTTCCCATTTCCTAAGGAATTCATTAATGTGGCCTTTTGTCAGTCCACAGAAAGGCTCAGGACCAGTAGGTTGCATATTTGCTTCTTGTTTTGCAAGGTCATCAGCCATTTCATTTCCCTCATGTCCTTCATGTCCCGGGATCCAGCATAGTGTTACTATGTTGAGGTTTCTTAACGTGTTTACAAGGTTTAGGCAATCATTTACCAATTTAGAGGTGATAGTTGTTGATAGAAGGGCTTTTAGAGCCGCTTGGCTATCTGAAAGTATGTAGATGTGAGTACCTCTCATTTTCCTTCTATGGCATTCTCTCACACACATTTCAATGGCATGTATTTCTGCCTGGAATATTCTTGGGTAGGATCCCATCGGAATCGATTTTTTGAATTTGGGCCCATTGATTCCTGCCCCTGTTCTACCATTTTCCAATTTGGACCCATCAGTAAACCATAGCTGGGAGCCAGGTTTGAAAGTGATAGAGTTAGTTCTCCAGTCTGTTCGTTCATTAATTATAACTTGGAAGTTCCCGAAGAGTATTGGTTTGGGTGATAGTATATCATCCCTATGAAGAATGGGACTGTGTAGGAAGTCTTCTAAGATCTTTAAATGTCCTTTCATATCCCCACTTTTAAGTTCAGATATACCTTTTAATCTTAAGGCACTCGAGCGAGCTTCCCTTTCAATTCGAATTGGAAGCGGTGGTATGTTCAGGAGCACGTCCAATGCATCCGTGGGACATGATTTCATAGCCCCTGTAATACCAACACATACCAGACGATGCAGTTTTCTTAATTCGTTTGCTGCCTTTCTTTGCTTGACCTTGGGCCACCATGTTAAGGATGCATAAGTGACTGTGGGTTTCACAACTGTTGTGAATGTCCAGAAGGTCATTCTAGGCTTTAGTCCCCATGTCTTACCAAAAAGTCTTGTACAGGCAAAGAATGCCCTTGTGGCTTTTGAAGTAACTCTCTCAATATGGGAACTCCATGTAAGCGTTTTGTCAAGACTGACGCCAAGATAGTTCGCTTCTGTCGAGAGTTGAAGTGTTGTTCCATTAAGGGTCGGACATTTGAGATTTATGTTCCTTCTCCTAGTAAACGGTACAAGTGTTGTTTTGGATGGGTTGATGGAGAGCCCTTTTTCCGTGCACCATTTGTTTATTATTGTAAGGGCTTGCTGCATGCGATCCAAAATGGTTTCCTCATGCCAGCCTAAAACATAAACTACTAAGTCATCAGCGTAACCCTGAGTGTGAAATCCTAGGTTATTCAGTTTGTGGAGAAGTTCATCTATGACTAGAGTCCACAAAAGAGGAGAAAGTACGCCACCTTGAGGGCAACCTCTTGTGGCTTTAATAGATTTGATTGTTTCTCCTAGTTCGGTGCTGATCGTCCTAGATTTCAGCATGAATATTATTCATCTATTGATGGGTTCAGGTACCTCCTTTAGATATAGGGCATTATAGATTGCCTCATAGGAGGTGTTATCAAAAGCTCCTGATATGTCAATAAATGCACATAGAGCTATCTGTTTGGACTCAATAGCCTTTTCAATAACTGTTACCAGGCTGTGTATTGCAGTCTTAGTGGATTTTCCCTGTTGGTAGGCAAATTGAAGTCGATGCAGTGGAAATTTAGCTAGATTGTTTTCCCTAATATACTGATAAACTATCTTTTCCATTGTTTTGAGGAAAAATGAGCTGAGACTAATTGGTCTGTATGATTTAGGCAATTGTTCGGGTTTTTTCCCTACCTTTGGAATAAATACGACCTTAACCTCAGCCCATTTTGTAGGCAAATATCCTAGCAGTAAGCTTGCTTTGTATAGTCTGGTCAACTTAGGGATAATATGGTGTGCACCCTGCTGTAAAAGACAGGGGAATATCCCATCAGGACCAGGAGATTTGTATGGGCTGAATGTTGATATCGCCCATTGTACCCGCTTTTCATGGAATAGCTTGTTTGCTAGTTTTAAGTTCTCAGCACCCGCAGATGTAGTAGTTTCTGCCGGTACAGAGATCTCGTCTAGCACAAGTGATCCAGGGAAGTGAGTGTCCAGCAGAAGTTGGCTGGTTTCCTCTGGATTCCTTGTGTAGCTTCCGTCTGACCTTTCAGGGTACTAATGCTGCTTGAGTGATCTTTTAGTAGGGCTTTTTGGATACGAATAGCATCCGGAAGACTACAAATCTTTTCACAGTGATTCCTCCAAGTAGCCCTTTTAGATTTCCTCAATTCTTTATTGTAGTTGGTTAGGGCTGTTGAGTAGGAGGACCAGTCCCCCATTGCTTTAGCTCTATTCCATAGGGTTCTTGTTTCTTTACGCAGGTTGGAAAGTGTACTATTCCACCAAGGAACATTTCTCTGTGGCTTTTTCACTTTTACTGGGCAACTTTCGTGAAACGCAGATATTATGTTTGAATGTAGTTCATTCGTTTCGAACTCAAGATCAGATATAAGCTGAATGTGACGCCTAGAGCAGTTAACACTTTGTTCTAAACAAAAGTGAAAGTAGTCCCAATTAGTTTTTCTGGGGTTTCTGTAAATTGTCATTTGTGGTTTGGTTCCACCTATATCGAATCTAATATGTCTGTGATCCGACATAGCTGTTTCCTCTGACACCTGCCAGTTTGAGACTTCGGACAAAACATTATGGCTAGAGAGAGTGACGTCAAGGACTTCTCCTCTGAATGCATTAATGAATGTGGGTTCGTTGCCTCGGTTTAGGATAGCTTTATTATACCTAAGTAGAAATTCAAGAAGGTACTCACCTCTTGGATTAATTTTTGTGCTCCCCCACGCTGTGTGGTGCGCATTTGCATCACAGCAGAGGATCCACTGGAGACGTTTTTGCTGACAATATTCCACCAGGGCTATAACCTCCCTTGTTGGAGCAGTGACCTCATCTCCTGGAAGGTAGGCGGAGGCGAGTACTACCTCATGCTCACCTTTGCTCGTTGGCACTTTTACCCAAATCGCCACCAGGTCTTCTGTAATAAACTGTGATATTGGGATAAAGGTTAGTTGATTATTTATTATCAACGCCGCTCTAGGACGGTCTTTGTTAGCAGCATATATCAACTTACCGTTTACGCTCTGGAGTCCCAGAACGACTCCTTTACGTACCCATGGTTCTTGAATGAAAGCTACATCCAAGAGTTCTTGGTTAAATCCCTTCGTAAGCACGTCCGAGGCTGTTTTTGCGTGATGGAGATTTATTTGAAGGCATCCGAGTTGCCTTCTGGTGCTGTAAGATTTTCGCTTTGGCCAGGTCATCTAGTGATCCTTCGTTTGGCAATGGCTGCCTTTTTCTTGCCTCGGTTGCTATGAGGATTATTAATTTGATTTACTTGAAGAATTTAAAATAAAACCTAGTGTATCAAGATCATCCTTACCGAATTTATAATTAGTGACGACTAGTTGTTAATAATACCTGTTGTTTTAATGGAATTGGTGGCAAAATCGCGTCTGATGTGACATTAAGTTTGGGCATAAGTTGAACACAACGTTGTATGGTGGACGGTTTGCGGCTATTTTTATATTGTGTCTTAGCTGAGTTTACCAGTCCGAGTAATATTTTATTTTTGCAGTAAAGAAGCTTGGGTAGGAGCATTATTGTGTTGCGCTTGACTCTGGGGGATACATCCAGTAATCCGGCTTCTGCAAGAACAGTTGTTGTTGGTGATGTTGGAAACGTGCGGATACTCCTTCTAGCTGCCGCATGGTAAAAGGTGTTTAATAGTTTGACGTTTTCTTTGACACAATGTCCGCAAATACAAAGTCCAAAATAGTATGAGTATGTGTGGATGAACATGCTTGGAAGATAAAAACTTAATTATATTAAGTCTTAAAAATAAGCTTATTCTAATGGATTTACAGTGTTCTTTATATGCAAGTGTTTTGTCGAATGTTAAGCCTAAAATCCTTAGTGTGTTAGAATGTGGGATTAGTACATTGGAAAAGGACAAACTGGGGAAGCAACATTACGTTTTCTACATATATGAAAAATAGCGCATTTACTTGCTGATATGTGGGCGTCTAATATTTTGGAGGATGGTTCCATGTGTAGAAGTCCACGCAAGTGGGGAAAGTTCCTGACCGCCATTCACTTGGGAATGGCCAGGTCGATTCTTCTGTATATGATTCAAGCAGCTCACAACGGCCAGGATTAGCCCACGTATCCTCTGGGTAGCTTCCGAACACCCGTTCTGGAGTGAGCTAACGTGAGAAGGCGAAGCATTCCAGGATAGCTGGTTGTGCGTTGGGTTTGGGACCCGCCACTTAAAAATCCCCCGCCCCCCCCCCCATGAAAAGTTTAAAGAAGCCTCGGATGAGACCTCCCTATACTGATGACGACCACTACAAACGAAATAAGGATTACGATTTGAGGGCATGCACCTGGAATGTCCGGTCCCTCAATGGGGAAGGTGCCACTGCCCGGCTGGTTGATGTCCTCGTGAGAGTAAAGGCTGACATCACTGCCATCCAAGAGATGCGATGGACGGGACAAGGCAAGAAAAGAGTAGGACCTTGTGACGTTTACTACAGTTTTAATGTAAAGGAGCGCAAATTCGGTGTTGGATTTGTTGTGGGAGAGAGACTTCGTCGCTAAGTACTGTCGTTCACTCCGGTGGACGAGCGTCTCGCAACAATCCGCATCAAATTCCATTTTTTCAACATATCGCTAATTTGCGCCCTCGCGCCGATGGAAGAGAAGGACGATGCGACCAAAGATTCCTTCTATGAGCGCTTGGAACGTTCCTACGAGCGCTGCCCCCGCCACGACATAAAAATCCTGCTTGGCGACTTCAACGCCAGTGTGGGAAAGGAGGAAATTTTTGGTCCCACAGTCGGAAAATTCAGCCTGCAAAACGAAACATCCGGTAACGGACAGAGGCTGATCGATTTCGCCGGGGCCCGAAACATGGTAGTCTGCAGCACCAGATTCCAGCATAAGAAGATTCACCTAGCCATCAGGCTGTCTCCTGATCGAAAAACACGAAACCAGGTCGATCATGTTGTGATAGATGGAAGACACGCTTCTAGTGTATTAGATGTACGAACGATCCGAGGACCCAACATCAACTCGGACCACCACCTTGTTGCAGCCAAACTGCGCACACGCCTCTGTGCAGCAAAGAACGTACATCTACCTACGCAAAGAATGTTCGACATCGAAAAGTTGCAATCACAACAGACAGCCAGAAGATTCGCCACTCGACTCTCACTCCTGCTCTCAGAGAGTACTGCCCAACAAACCGGCACGCACGAACAATGGAGCAACATTTCTCGTTCTCTACGTACCGCCGCCGAAGAAGAAATCGGATTCCGGCGAGCCCGAAAAAACAATTGGTACGACGAGGAATGTCATGCTGCCGCAGAAAAAAAGAATGCCTCCTATAGAGCCACAATGCGATCAGGCGCAACGCGAGCCATGTGGGATCGCTACAGAGAGCTGAAAAAGGAAGAGAGACGTATTATCCGACAGAAGAAACGAGAGGCCGAAATACGTGAGTGCGAGGAGCTTGAAATGCTGGACAATAGGAACAACGCCCGAAAATTTTACCAGAAAGTTTGACGGCTTACAGAAGGTTTTAAGACCGGGGCATCTTCCTGTAAGAACAAAGACGGCGATCTGGTGAATGACGTACGGAACAATCTTAAATTATGGAGGGAACACTTCTCGAACTTATTAAACAGTGACAGCTGCGCATGTCTCCGAGAATGTGTAGATCCCGATACCCCAATCGCTTACGACGGAATTGTCGTTCCGCTACCCGATCATGACGAGGTGAGAATAGCTATAACGCGGCTAAAGAACAACAAAGCCGCGGGCGCCGACGGACTGCCTGCTGAGCTATTCAAACATGGCGGCGAGGAGCTGGTAAGGTGCATGCATTAGCTTCTATGCAAAATATGGTCGGATGAAAGCATGCCTGCCGATTGGAATTTAAGTGTGCTCTGCCCAATCCATAAGAAGGGCGATCCTGCAATTTGCGCCAATTACCGCGGGATTGAAGTTGAAGTTGAAGAGGTCGAACCAAGGAGCACCAGGAGATTTGGTGGCTCCTAAAACACTCAGGCTAAAAAGCCCATTGTATTTAAAGCTCTGGAAAGGGGGTAGATAGTCAAGGAGGGAGGGAGAAAAGTATCAGAGAAAGAGATAGGAAAGAATAGAGACAGAGATAGAGATAGTTAGTCCTGTGAGAATTTTCCAGATTCTTTGGCAAATCTGTAAATATCCTCCAGTTTTAGATCACGAATATTACTCATTCTCATGACATCGGAACCCAATACTCGTAGTCGCGCTCTAGCAAAGGCAGGACACTCACAGAGAAAGTGCTCAGTGCTATCCGCCTCCTCCAAGCATGACAGGCATACCGGGTCCTCGATGATTCCAATGGTGGTCATATGCCGACCCCATGGGTTGTGTCCTGTAATGATGCCGACCATCAACCGAATGTCTTTCCTTCTAAGTTTTAGTAGAAAGTTTGACAGTTTTCTGTTCGGACTTGTCACAAAACACTTTGCAGTTCTGCAGCGTTCTAGACCGGACCATCGCTCTTTATGTAGATTGCCTACATAATCGTTGATCCAATTCTTGATTCCTGCGGGACTGATTCCGATTATTGGCTCTGGCCCCTGTGGGGGCACCGCTGATCCACGGTTGGCCAATTCGTCGGCAATTTCGTTTCCTTGAACACCGAAGTGTCCCGGAACCCATATAAGTACAAGCCTGTTTTGTCTTGCGACAGAATTAAGCTTCTTCTTACATTCTTGAACAATCTTCGAGGTTTGCTTCGCGTTCTCCAGGGCCTTCAATGCCGCCTGACTGTCACTGAAGACTCCAATCTGTTTCCCGCTCCATCTCCTCTCGATTATCCATTCGGCTACTTTTAGGATGGCAAAAACTTCTGTTTGGAAAACAGTTGCCATTCCCCCCATAGCATAGTGATACTTATTACTATCGTTTAAGTACCATCCGGCTCCTGACCCTATTTCAGTCTTGGACCCATCGGTAAAGAAAATATCCGTCAAACTTCCCTGCATGCATTCTGGATTGCTCCATTGCTCACGCAATGGAAATCTGACATCAAATTTCCTTCCGAATGAAACTGTGGGTATCAGGTCATCTTTAGGTGCCAAAAACAGTGGATACTGCTCCAATAGCAACTTAAAGATTTCTCTGTGTCCCGAAGTTCCATCCTCGTGCCAGAAACCATATTTATGGAGTCTACACATTGCTTTTATTGCTTCCTGTTGTATCTTAAGATCCAGGGGGAGCAAATCAAGCATAGCATTTAGGGCATCACCAGAGGTTGTACTCATGGCACCCGTGATGCATAAACATACACTTCTTTGCAGCCTGTATAGTTCCCGGATTGTGGACTTAACCATGTTCCGTCGCCACCAGACCACAGAAGCGTAAGTGATGATTGGTCTGATAAGTGCCGTGTATATCCATAGGACCACAACAGGTTTCAGACCCCAAGTTTTGCCAAAGGCTCTACGGCATTGCTGAAAAATCTTCAATGCACGATTCACCTTCAGTGAAACGTGTGTCTCCCAGGTCAGCTTCTTATCCAAGATTACTCCTAGATATTTAACTTCGTTGGAAAGACCAAGTGTTACACCTTTCAGTGTTGGAAGACTGAGTCCATCCAATTTCCGTTTTCTCGTAAACAAGACTATGGTTGTTTTGTTCGGATTGACGGAAAGACCTTGTCTCATGCACCAATCATCGATTTTGTCAAGAATCCTCTGCACTTTCGTGCAAAGCCTCCTTAAGGATTTATCTGATGTTAGCGCACAGACGTCGTCCGCATATGCTTGGACGTGAAAGCCGAGTTCCTGCATCTCCACTAATAGGGAGTCTACGACGAAGCACCCCAGCAGCGGAGAAAGAACACCCCCTTGGGGACATCCTTGCTTGGCCCTGACTGTGATTTGCTCGTCATCGCTCCCACCAGCGGTTAATAGCCTTTCAGAGAGCATGGAGTATATCCATTTTATAATGGCTTGATTAACTCCGTGTCGTTCGGCAGAAGAACATACCGCGGGATTAGTCTTCTAAATATCACCTATAAGGTTCTAGCGAGCGTATTGTGTGAAAGGCTGAAGCCCACCGTCAACCACCTGATTGGACCTTACCAGTGTTGCTTCAGACCTGTAAAGTCTACCATCGACTAAATATTCACAATACGCCAAATTTTGGAAGAGACCCATGTCCTCGTGAGAGTAAAGGCTGACATCACTGCCATCCAAGAGATGCGATGGACGGGGTAAGGAAAGAAAACCATAGGACCTTGCGACGCCTGCTACAGCTGCCATGTAAAGGAGCGCAAATTCGGTGTCGGACTTGTTGTGGGAGAGAGACTTCGTCGCCAAGTACTGTCGTTCACTTCGGCGGACGAGCGTCTCGCTACAATCCGCATCAAAGCCCGTTTTTTTAACATGTCGCTAATTTGCGCCCACGCCCCGATGGAAGAGAAGGACGATGCGACCAAAAATTCCTTCTATGAGCGCTTGGAACGTTCCTACGAGCGCTGTCCCCTGATCGAAAAACGCGAAACCAGATCGATCATGTTGTGATTGATGGAAGACACGCTTCTAGTGTATTAGATGTACGTACGATCCGAGGACCCAACATCAACTCGGATCCCTACCTTGTTGCAGCCAATTTGCGCACACGCCTCTGTGTAGCAAAAAGCGTGCATCTACCTACGCAAAGAATGTTCGACATCGAAAAGTTGCAATCACAACAGACAGCCAGAAGATTCGCCACTCGACTCTCACTCCTGCTCTCAGAGAGTACTGCCCAACAAACCGGCATGCACGAACAATGGAGCAACATTTCTCGTTCTCTACGTACCGCCGCCGCCGAAGAAGAAATCGGACTCCGGCGAGCCCGAAAAAACAATTGGTACGACGAGGAATGTCATGCTGCCGCAGAAAGAAAGGATGCCTCCTATAGAGCCACAATGCGATCAGGCGCAACGCGAGCCATGTGGGATCGCTACAGAGAGCTGAAAAAGGAAGAGAGACGTATTAGCCGACAGAAGAAACGAGAGGCCGAAATACGTGAGTGCGAGGAGCTTGAAATGCTGGACAATAGGAACAACGCCCGAAAATTTTACCAGAAAGTTTGACGGCTTACAGAAGGTTTTAAGACCGGGGCGTTTTCCTGTAAGAACAAAGACGGCGATCTGGTGACTGACGTACAGAACAATCTTAAATTATGGAGGGAACACTTTTCGAACTTATTAAACAGTGACAGCTGCGCATGTCTCCGAGAATGTGTAGATCCCGATACCCCAATCGCTTACGACGGAATTGTCGTTCCGCTACCCGATCATGACGAGGTGAGAATAGCTATAACGCGGATAAAGAACAGCAAAGCCGCGGGCGCCGACGGACTGCCTGCTGAGCTATTCAAACATGGCGGCGAGAAGCTGGTAAGGTGCATGCATATGGTCGGATGAAAGCATGCCTGCCGATTGGAGTTTAAGTGTGCTCTGCTCAATCCATAAGAAGGGCGATCCTGCAATCTGTGCCATTTATTGCGGGGTTAGTCTCCTAAATATAGCCAATAATGTTCTGGCGAGCGTATTGTGTGAAAGGCTGAAGCCCACCGTCAACCACCTGATTGGACCTTACCAGTGTGGCTTCAGACCTGGAAAGTCTACAATCGACCAAATATTCACAATACGCCAAATTTTGGAAGAGACCCATGAAAGGAGAATCGCCACACACCATCTTTTCGTCGACCTCAAAGCTGCATTCGACAGTACGGAAAGGAGTTACCTGTATGCCGAGATGTCTGAATTTGGTATCCCCGCAAAACTAATACGGCTATGTAAGATGGCGTTGCTCAACACCAGCAGCGCCGTCAGGATTGGGAAGGACCTCTCCGAGCTGATTGATACCAAACGAGGTTTCGGACAGGGTGACTCGCTGTCGTGTGACTTCTTTAATCTGATGTTGGAGAGCATCGTAAGAGCCGCAGAACTTAATCGCTCAGGCACAATTTTTTATAAGAGCTGGCGTATGCCGATGATATTGACGTCATCGGCCTTAACAACCGCGCTGTTAGTTCTGCCTTCTCCAAACTGGATAAAGAGGCAAAGCGAATGGGTCTGGTGGTGAACGAGGATAAAACGAAGTACCTCCTGTCTTCAAACAAACAGTCGGCGCACTCGCGTATCGGCACCCACGTCACTGTTGACAGTTATAATTTCAAGGTTGTAAAAGACTTCGTGTATTTAGGAACCAGCATTAACACCGATAACAATGTCAGGCTTGAAATCCAACGCAGAATCTCCCTTGCCAGAAGCATGGACGATGACAACATCCGATGAAGCGACGGTTGGAGTATTCGAGAGAAAGATTCTGGGCAAGATTTTTGGACCTTTGCACGTTAGCAGCGGCGAATATCGCAGGCGATGGAACGATGAGCTGTATGAGCTTTACGACGACATGGACACAGCGCAGCGAATAAAGACTCAGCGGCTACGCTGGCTGGGTGATGTCGCCCGAATGGATACAAACGCTCCGGCTCTCAAAGTATTCGATGCTGTACCAGCTGGTGGTAGCAGAGGAAGAGGAAGGCCTCCCCTGCGTTGGAAAGATCAGGTGGAGAAGGACTTGGCTTCACTTGGTGTGTCCAATTGGCGCCGGTTAGCACGAGAAGGAAACGACTGGCGCGCTTTGTTAAGCTCGGCCAAAATCGCGTAAGCGGTTATAGCGCCAATTAAGAAGGAGAAGAATATTTTTGACCATTTGTTTAAATACGACCTTAACCTCAGCCCATTTTGTAGGCAAATATCCTAGCAGTAAGCTTGCTTTGTATAGTCTGGTCAACTTAGGGATAATATGGTGTGCACCCTGCTGTAAAAGACAGGGGAATATCCCATCAGGACCAGGAGATTTGTATGGGCTGAATGTTGATATCGCCCATTGTACCCGCTTTTCATGGAATAGCTTGTTTGCTAGTTTTAAGTTCTCAGCACCCGCAGATGTAGTAGTTTCTGCCGGTACAGAGATCTCGTCTAGCACAAGTGATCCAGGGAAGTGAGTGTCCAGCAGAAGTTGGCTGGTTTCCTCTGGATTCCTTGTGTAGCTTCCGTCTGGCCTTTCAGGGTACTAATGCTGCTTGAGTGATCTTTTAGTAGGGCTTTTTGGATACGAATAGCATCCGGAAGACTACAAATCTTTTCACAGTGATTCCTCCAAGTAGCCCTTTTAGATTTCCTCAATTCTTTATTGTAGTTGGTTAGGGCTGTTGAGTAGGAGGACCAGTCCCCCATTGCTTTAGCTCTATTCCATAGGGTTCTTGTTTCTTTACGCAGGTTGGAAAGTGTACTATTCCACCAAGGAACATTTCTCTGTGGCTTTTTCACTTTTACTGGGCAACTTTCGTGAAACGCAGATATTATGTTTGAATGTAGTTCATTCGTTTCGAACTCAAGATCAGATATAAGCTGAATGTGACGCCTAGAGCAGTTAACACTTTGTTCTAAACAAAAGTGAAAGTAGTCCCAATTAGTTTTTCTGGGGTTTCTGTAAATTGTCATTTGTGGTTTGGTTCCACCTATATCGAATCTAATATGTCTGTGATCCGACATAGCTGTTTCCTCTGACACCTGCCAGTTTGAGACTTCGGACAAAACATTATGGCTAGAGAGAGTGACGTCAAGGACTTCTCCTCTGAATGCATTAATGAATGTGGGTTCGTTGCCTCGGTTTAGGATAGCTTTATTATACCTAAGTAGAAATTCAAGAAGGTACTCACCTCTTGGATTAATTTTTGTGCTCCCCCACGCTGTGTGGTGCGCATTTGCATCACAGCAGAGGATCCACTGGAGACGTTTTTGCTGACAATATTCCACCAGGGCTATAACCTCCCTTGTTGGAGCAGTGACCTCATCTCCTGGAAGGTAGGCGGAGGCGAGTACTACCTCATGCTCACCTTTGCTCGTTGGCACTTTTACCCAAATCGCCACCAGGTCTTCTGTAATAAACTGTGATATTGGGATAAAGGTTAGTTGATTATTTATTATCAACGCCGCTCTAGGACGGTCTTTGTTAGCAGCATATATCAACTTACCGTTTACGCTCTGGAGTCCCAGAACGACTCCTTTACGTACCCATGGTTCTTGAATGAAAGCTACATCCAAGAGTTCTTGGTTAAATCCCTTCGTAAGCACGTCCGAGGCTGTTTTTGCGTGATGGAGATTTATTTGAAGGCATCCGAGTTGCCTTCTGGTGCTGTAAGATTTTCGCTTTGGCCAGGTCATCTAGTGATCCTTCGTTTGGCAATGGCTGCCTTTTTCTTGCCTCGGTTGCTATGAGGATTATTAATTTGATTTACTTGAAGAATTTAAAATAAAACCTAGTGTATCAAGATCATCCTTACCGAATTTACTGCCTGCTGAGCTATTCAAACATGGCGGCGAGGAGCTGGTAAGGTGCATGCATTAGCTTCTATGCAAAATATGGTCGGATGAAAGCATGCCTGCCGATTGGAATTTAAGTGTGCTCTGCCCAATCCATAAGAAGGGCGATCCTGCAATTTGCGCCAATTACCGCGGGATTGAAGTTGAAGTTGAAGAGGTCGAACCAAGGAGCACCAGGAGATTTGGTGGCTCCTAAAACACTCAGGCTAAAAAGCCCATTGTATTTAAAGCTCTGGAAAGGGGGTAGATAGTCAAGGAGGGAGGGAGAAAAGTATCAGAGAAAGAGATAGGAAAGAATAGAGACAGAGATAGAGATAGTTAGTCCTGTGAGAATTTTCCAGATTCTTTGGCAAATCTGTAAATATCCTCCAGTTTTAGATCACGAATATTACTCATTCTCATGACATCGGAACCCAATACTCGTAGTCGCGCTCTAGCAAAGGCAGGACACTCACAGAGAAAGTGCTCAGTGCTATCCGCCTCCTCCAAGCATGACAGGCATACCGGGTCCTCGATGATTCCAATGGTGGGCATATGCCGACCCCATGGGTTGTGTCCTGTAATGATGCCGACCATCAACCGAATGTCTTTCCTTCTAAGTTTTAGTAGAAAGTTTGACAGTTTTCTGTTCGGACTTGTCACAAAACACTTTGCAGTTCTGCAGCGTTCTAGACCGGACCATCGCTCTTTATGTAGATTGCCTACATAATCGTTGATCCAATTCTTGATTCCTGCGGGACTGATTCCGATTATTGGCTCTGGCCCCTGTGGGGGCACCGCTGATCCACGGTTGGCCAATTCGTCGGCAATTTCGTTTCCTTGAACACCGAAGTGTCCCGGAACCCATATAAGTACAAGCCTGTTTTGTCTTGCGACAGAATTAAGCTTCTTCTTACATTCTTGAACAATCTTCGAGGTTTGCTTCGCGTTCTCCAGGGCCTTCAATGCCGCCTGACTGTCACTGAAGACTCCAATCTGTTTCCCGCTCCATCTCCTCTCGATTATCCATTCGGCTACTTTTAGGATGGCAAAAACTTCTGTTTGGAAAACAGTTGCCATTCCCCCCATAGCATAGTGATACTTATTACTATCGTTTAAGTACCATCCGGCTCCTGACCCTATTTCAGTCTTGGACCCATCGGTAAAGAAAATATCCGTCAAACTTCCCTGCATGCATTCTGGATTGCTCCATTGCTCACGCAATGGAAATCTGACATCAAATTTCCTTCCGAATGAAACTGTGGGTATCAGGTCATCTTTAGGTGCCAAAAACAGTGGATACTGCTCCAATAGCAACTTAAAGATTTCTCTGTGTCCCGAAGTTCCATCCTCGTGCCAGAAACCATATTTATGGAGTCTACACATTGCTTTTATTGCTTCCTGTTGTATCTTAAGATCCAGGGGGAGCAAATCAAGCATAGCATTTAGGGCATCACCAGAGGTTGTACTCATGGCACCCGTGATGCATAAATATACACTTCTTTGCAGCCTGTATAGTTCCCGGATTGTGGACTTAACCATGTTCCGTCGCCACCAGACCACAGAAGCGTAAGTGATGATTGGTCTGATAAGTGCCGTGTATATCCATAGGACCACAACAGGTTTCAGACCCCAAGTTTTGCCAAAGGCTCTACGGCATTGCTGAAAAATCTTCAATGCACGATTCACCTTCAGTGAAACGTGTGTCTCCCAGGTCAGCTTCTTATCCAAGATTACTCCTAGATATTTAACTTCGTTGGAAAGACCAAGTGTTACACCTTTCAGTGTTGGAAGACTGAGTCCATCCAATTTCCGTTTTCTCGTAAACAAGACTATGGTTGTTTTGTTCGGATTGACGGAAAGACCTTGTCTCATGCACCAATCATCGATTTTGTCAAGAATCCTCTGCACTTTCGTGCAAAGCCTCCTTAAGGATTTATCTGATGTTAGCGCACAGACGTCGTCCGCATATGCTTGGACGTGAAAGCCGAGTTCCTGCATCTCCACTAATAGGGAGTCTACGACGAAGCACCCCAGCAGCGGAGAAAGAACACCCCCTTGGGGACATCCTTGCTTGGCCCTGACTGTGATTTGCTCGTCATCGCTCCCACCAGCGGTTAATAGCCTTTCAGAGAGCATGGAGTATATCCATTTTATAATGGCTTGATTAACTCCGTGTCGTTCGGCAGAAGAACATACCGCGGGATTAGTCTTCTAAATATCACCTATAAGGTTCTAGCGAGCGTATTGTGTGAAAGGCTGAAGCCCACCGTCAACCACCTGATTGGACCTTACCAGTGTTGCTTCAGACCTGTAAAGTCTACCATCGACTAAATATTCACAATACGCCAAATTTTGGAAGAGACCCATGTCCTCGTGAGAGTAAAGGCTGACATCACTGCCATCCAAGAGATGCGATGGACGGGGTAAGGAAAGAAAACCATAGGACCTTGCGACGCCTGCTACAGCTGCCATGTAAAGGAGCGCAAATTCGGTGTCGGACTTGTTGTGGGAGAGAGACTTCGTCGCCAAGTACTGTCGTTCACTTCGGCGGACGAGCGTCTCGCTACAATCCGCATCAAAGCCCGTTTTTTTAACATGTCGCTAATTTGCGCCCACGCCCCGATGGAAGAGAAGGACGATGCGACCAAAAATTCCTTCTATGAGCGCTTGGAACGTTCCTACGAGCGCTGTCCCCTGATCGAAAAACGCGAAACCAGATCGATCATGTTGTGATTGATGGAAGACACGCTTCTAGTGTATTAGATGTACGTACGATCCGAGGACCCAACATCAACTCGGATCCCTACCTTGTTGCAGCCAATTTGCGCACACGCCTCTGTGTAGCAAAAAGCGTGCATCTACCTACGCAAAGAATGTTCGACATCGAAAAGTTGCAATCACAACAGACAGCCAGAAGATTCGCCACTCGACTCTCACTCCTGCTCTCAGAGAGTACTGCCCAACAAACCGGCATGCACGAACAATGGAGCAACATTTCTCGTTCTCTACGTACCGCCGCCGCCGAAGAAGAAATCGGACTCCGGCGAGCCCGAAAAAACAATTGGTACGACGAGGAATGTCATGCTGCCGCAGAAAGAAAGGATGCCTCCTATAGAGCCACAATGCGATCAGGCGCAACGCGAGCCATGTGGGATCGCTACAGAGAGCTGAAAAAGGAAGAGAGACGTATTAGCCGACAGAAGAAACGAGAGGCCGAAATACGTGAGTGCGAGGAGCTTGAAATGCTGGACAATAGGAACAACGCCCGAAAATTTTACCAGAAAGTTTGACGGCTTACAGAAGGTTTTAAGACCGGGGCGTTTTCCTGTAAGAACAAAGACGGCGATCTGGTGACTGACGTACAGAACAATCTTAAATTATGGAGGGAACACTTTTCGAACTTATTAAACAGTGACAGCTGCGCATGTCTCCGAGAATGTGTAGATCCCGATACCCCAATCGCTTACGACGGAATTGTCGTTCCGCTACCCGATCATGACGAGGTGAGAATAGCTATAACGCGGATAAAGAACAGCAAAGCCGCGGGCGCCGACGGACTGCCTGCTGAGCTATTCAAACATGGCGGCGAGAAGCTGGTAAGGTGCATGCATATGGTCGGATGAAAGCATGCCTGCCGATTGGAGTTTAAGTGTGCTCTGCTCAATCCATAAGAAGGGCGATCCTGCAATCTGTGCCATTTATTGCGGGGTTAGTCTCCTAAATATAGCCAATAATGTTCTGGCGAGCGTATTGTGTGAAAGGCTGAAGCCCACCGTCAACCACCTGATTGGACCTTACCAGTGTGGCTTCAGACCTGGAAAGTCTACAATCGACCAAATATTCACAATACGCCAAATTTTGGAAGAGACCCATGAAAGGAGAATCGCCACACACCATCTTTTCGTCGACCGCAAAGCTGCATTCGACAGTACGGAAAGGAGTTACCTGTATGCCGAGATGTCTGAATTTGGTATCCCCGCAAAACTAATACGGCTATGTAAGATGGCGTTGCTCAACACCAGCAGCGCCGTCAGGATTGGGAAGGACCTCTCCGAGCTGATTGATACCAAACGAGGTTTCGGACAGGGTGACTCGCTGTCGTGTGACTTCTTTAATCTGATGTTGGAGAGCATCGTAAGAGCCGCAGAACTTAATCGCTCAGGCACAATTTTTTATAAGAGCTGGCGTATGCCGATGATATTGACGTCATCGGCCTTAACAACCGCGCTGTTAGTTCTGCCTTCTCCAAACTGGATAAAGAGGCAAAGCGAATGGGTCTGGTGGTGAACGAGGATAAAACGAAGTACCTCCTGTCTTCAAACAAACAGTCGGCGCACTCGCGTATCGGCACCCACGTCACTGTTGACAGTTATAATTTCAAGGTTGTAAAAGACTTCGTGTATTTAGGAACCAGCATTAACACCGATAACAATGTCAGGCTTGAAATCCAACGCAGAATCTCCCTTGCCAGAAGCATGGACGATGACAACATCCGATGAAGCGACGGTTGGAGTATTCGAGAGAAAGATTCTGGGCAAGATTTTTGGACCTTTGCACGTTAGCAGCGGCGAATATCGCAGGCGATGGAACGATGAGCTGTATGAGCTTTACGACGACATGGACACAGCGCAGCGAATAAAGACTCAGCGGCTACGCTGGCTGGGTGATGTCGCCCGAATGGATACAAACGCTCCGGCTCTCAAAGTATTCGATGCTGTACCAGCTGGTGGTAGCAGAGGAAGAGGAAGGCCTCCCCTGCGTTGGAAAGATCAGGTGGAGAAGGACTTGGCTTCACTTGGTGTGTCCAATTGGCGCCGGTTAGCACGAGAAGGAAACGACTGGCGCGCTTTGTTAAGCTCGGCCAAAATCGCGTAAGCGGTTATAGCGCCAATTAAGAAGGAGAAGAATATTTTTGACCATTTGTTTATGCTGTTAAACATGTTAAGAAAAGTATAAATGACTTTGTTAAGGTTTTTTAATTTCGAAAATACTAAACCATCATCAGCATAAAAAACATGTTTCACCTCAGCATTAGAGCGATTATTTTTTTTTAGTCCCCATTTATTTTATACATCTGTCCATTGACATTAAGTCATTAATTATGTTGTTTAACAATTTGGTCAGGGTTTATATACATCGCTTAATGGCCAGTGTCAAAAGCGATAAAATTAAAATAAACGAAATAATGTACAATTTAATAATATACAATACAAGTTTCACTTTACATGATTACAATTGTACAACTATATAACAGCATTTTAACATTTTTTACATATTTATTGTTTTTTAGCATTTATTATGTCGCTTGGTCGGGTTCTCTTCAGACGTCTTTTGTGTTTCTTTCCCTTTCAAGAAGTATGTTGATTTCTGCATTAGAGTGTGTGTGTATTTGTTTCAAAGTGCCTTGCTGTTATCTCTTTGATTTCTCCGTCTACTGTTGCTATATTAAAAGTCCTGGAGATGTCATAATTTTTCGTGTACCTGTCACACATGGTCAAGATTCGAAGATTCTTCGATTGTTGTCATTGGATTTTTTTTTTATATGAGGTTTTCTAGCCCTTCCCCACATCTGTAGTCCATATAGCCAGATTGGTTTAATCATAGTTTTGTACACTAACAGCTTTTTCTGTATAGTGAGTCTGGATTTAGAGCAGACTAACCAATGCAGGTGTCGATGTTGTTCTTTTATTTGTTTGTCAATTTAGTTTGGAGTTCAAGTGTATTCCCAGGTATTTAATAGTTGATGCTATTGTAATTGATTTGTCATTTAATATATTTTAATTGGAACTGCTGAAAATTGTGTTTTGTTAGTAAATATAACCTGAACGCTTTTGTCTTCATTTATTTTTAGGCACCAGTTATCAAACCATTCCTTAACTGCGTTTGTGTATCGCTGCAGTTTTTCAGTAGCGATAATTAAGCCTTTGTCTGATGCTAATAGTATTGTATTGTCCGCGAACGTATCAATTGATTGGCGGCCGCCGTAGCCGAATGGGTTGGCGCGTGATTACCATTCGGAATTCACAGAGAGGTCGTTGGTTCGAATCTCGGTGAAAGCAAAATTAATAAAAACATTTTTCTAATAGCGGTCGCCCCTCGGCAGGCAATGGCAAACCTCCGAGTGTATTTCTGCCATGAAAAAGCTTTTCACAAAAATATATGCCGTTCGGAGTCGGCTTGAAGGTGTAGGTCCCTCCATTTGTGGAACAACATCAAGACGCACACCACAAATAGGAGGAGGAGCTCGGCCAAACACCTAACAGAAGTGTAAGCGCCAATTATTTATTTATTTATTTAGAGGTCCAAGAACGCTTCCTTGCGGAACTCCAGCAGTTATTTCATGAATATCTGAACATTGATTGTCATATTTAATATGGAAGCTCCGGTCGGTTAGGTAGCTCTTTATGATGAGATAGTAGTCAAAAGGTAGCATTCTTTTTATTTTGTGGAGTAAGCCCTTGTGCCACTCTTTGTCAAGCGCTTTAGCGCTTTGTCAATACTGCGGCACAGTATCGATTGCTTTCAAGGTCTGATTGGATTTTATTTGTAATTCTATGAATCTGTTGAGTTGTCGAATGTTTTTTTTCTAAATCCGAATTAATGATCCGGTATTATACGTTTTTGGTCTAGAAATTAGCTTATTCGATCATTCAGTAATTTTTCAGCAATTTTAAATATTGTCGGTAGTAAGCTGGGATGGGATGTATGGGATTTAGCAATACAAGGCAACGGCCTTGACTGGGCTTAACATGGCAAACTCCAGGGCTCTATCCTTGTCACTTGCTTTATCCAAGTCGACACACAGCCCCCTGGATTTTATCCTGTCTTTTCTTTGGACATCCTGGATAGCTGCTGAGCACCCGCCGGGCAGTCAACGAGTGTGTGAGAGGAATGTCCCCCCAGTACATTAAATTTGGGCTGTGCGCTGGGTTTGGGACCCGCCACTGTAAACGAAAAACAACCAGTGAAGACCGCAATAACCTCGGATAATGAACCCCTCAACGTTGACGACCATCGCAAATGAAAAAATTAAGGCTGATATACCCGCCATCCAGGAGATAAGATGGACAGGACAAGGCTGCTCTAAGCAACAGCTGCCACGCGGAGCGGCGCGAATTAGGGTGTGGATTTGTTGTAAGCGGGAGGCTTCGGCCCCACGTCTCTAGGTTTACACCTGTGAGCGATAGGCTAGCCACAATCGGTATCAAGGCACGGTTCTTCAACATAAGCCTGATTTGCGTGCACGCCCCAACGCACGCACGCACGCAATCAAAGACAATTTTTATGCGAGACTCGAGCAAGTATATGACTGGTGCCCAGCCCACGACGTGAAGATCGTACTCGGGGGCTTCAACGCAAAGGTTGGGCGAGAATCTGTCTTCAATCCCACAGTCGGCCAGTTCAGCCTTCACGAGAACTCATCGAACAATGGTCTAAGGCTGATCGACTTCGCTGCGGCGCGAAACATGGTAGTTAGTAGAACCAGATTCCAACACCTCAACATCCATTAGGCCACCTGGCTGTCCCCTGATCAAAGAACGCGCAACCAAATTGATCATGTTGTGATCGACGGAAGGCATGCTTCATGTGTGCAGGATGTGCAAACGCTCCGTGGAGTAAACATTGACTCTGACCACTATCTTTTCGCAGCCAAAATACGCATATGGACTTTGGGCACATATATCCCGCTCTATGCGAGCTGCCGCTAAAAAAACCATTGGGTTCCAACGCCCACCTAAATGAAACCAATGGTACGACGAAGAGTATCGCGAAGTTACTGCAGCGAAGAACGCAGCTTACAAAAGAACTCTGCAGTCAGCTGCAATGCGGGCCGTGTGAGATAACTACAGGGAAAAGAGATCGGAAGAGAGTCGCCTCTTCAGACGCATGAAACGAGAACAGGGGAAGCGTGAGCGTGAGCTGCTAGAGGAGTACAGGGGCAGGAATGATGCTGAAAATTTCTATCAACAAGTCAAGTGTCTGACTCAAGGCTTCAAGACCGGAGTATCAGCCTGCAGAGATAAAAACGGAAATATGTCATGGATACACAGTCCACACTGGGCATATGGAGGGAGCACTTCTGCAATTTACTTGCTGCTCCGATAATTTGGACGTTCCACCACCTAGTCATGCCGAAGTCAGAGTTGCCATTCAGCGGCTCAAGAATAACAAAGCGGCTGGCGCTGACGGCTTTCCCGCTGAATTGTTCAAGACTGGCGGCGATGAGCTGATAGGGAGCATGCATCAGCTGATAGGGAGTATGCATCAGCTCATCTGCAAAATATGGCTAGCAGAAGGCATGCCCGACGATTGGAATCTCAGTGTTCTTATTCCTGTACTGAAGAGGGGTCCTGTCTTACAAGGTCCTGTCTAGCGTCCTATGTGGAAGACTTAAGCCGTTTGCCTACTCAATGATCGGGCCTTATCAGTGCGGCTTCAGAAGTGGTAAGTCCACCATCGACCAGATTTTCACATTACGCCAAATCCTGGAAAAGACCCATGAAAAGCAAGTCGACACCCATCATCTCTTTGTCGACTATAAAGCTGCGTTGGATAGCCCGATAAGGGATTGCCTGTACGCCACCATATCTGAGTTCGGTATACCAGCGAAGCTCATACGGCTTTACAGAATGACGTTGCGCAACACAACCAGCTCCGTCAAGGTAGGAAATAACCTCTCCGAGCCATTCAATACCGTTCGAGGTTTCAGACAAGGCGATCCACTGTCATGCAACCTCTTCAACTCCGTGATGGAAGGGGTGTTCCGAAAAGCAGGTGTGCATCGTAATGGCACAATTTTCAACAAATGTGTCCAGCTCCTTGCGTACTCCGATGACATTGACATTATCGGCCGCTGTAAGCGAGATGTCACCGCTGCGTTTTCTGCTAAACACGTCATTGCGGACAACTATATAGTCCCTTCGAAGTTGTGCCAGAATTTGTTTATCTTGGCACCGCCGTTAACAGCAACAACGATATCAGCCTGGAGATCAAACGGAGAATTACTCTTGCTAATAGGTGTTACTATGGCCTAAGTAAGCAATTGAGTAGTCGAGCCCTCTCTCGCATGACCGCTGACACTTTACAAGACGCTCATCATAGTCATGTTGCTTTATGGCGCAGAGGCATGGGTAGTGTCACAAAGCGATGCAGCCGCTCTTGGGGTGTTCGAGAGAAAAGTTCTTCGTAAGATTTTCGGTCCTATGCGCTTTGGCGAAGACTACTGTTCAAGAATGAACAACGAGCTGTATGAGCTCTACGCCGACATTGACGTAGTTCAACGCATCGCCATCCAACGCCTGCGTTGGCTAGGGCATGTCATGCGTATGGATGAAGAAGCTCCAGCAAAGTAGGTGTTCGAGGGCGACGTCCAAAGAGCCGACACAGAGGAAGATCATTGCTCCGGTGGAAAGACCAGGTGGAGGAAACCCTATGCTCGCTTGGTGTACAGAATTGGAGAAGGCGCGCACGGAGCAGAGGCGCCTGGATAGAGCTAGTGAGGTCAGCAGTAACTCGGTAACGGGTTGTTATGGCCACCTAAGTAAGTACGTAAATAGTAAGCTTATTGGTCTATATGATGACACGGTAGTTGGATCTTTACCCGGTTTTGGCAATGCAATAGTCTCTGCCACTTTCCAGAGTTTCACAAAATATTGTAAGCGAGACATTGCATTAAAAACCTTTCGCAAATATATAAACGCCTTGGTTGGTTGCTCCGCTAATGCTTTTCCTGTTATCATATCATATCCGGGTGCTTTTTTGTGTTTTATTCCGTTTTGATTAGTTATTATTTCGTGTGTATTCGTCCTTTTTATTTTTGTAAAATTATAGTGGAAGTTGTTTTGGTTGTTGATTTTCTTTTCTTCGTCATTTTATAGAACTTTCTCGAACTAATTTGCTTTTTCCTCTTTTGTAGCAGCCCATGAATTGTCATCTTCTTTTAATGTCGGTTGATGTTTTATTTGAGTTTTTAAGTTTTTAGTAGGTACATTTTCATAAAGAGTAGTTTGTATCTTCAGAGGGAGTCAGGTTCTTCAAATAGTTCTCGATTTCTTCGTTATTACTCTTGTTTAAGGTATCTTTTATAATTTTTGTAGCTAAGTTTAGTTTTCTTTTGTCGTCAGGTGATCTAATTTTTTGTCATCTTTGTCTTAACTTTCTTTTTTCTATAATTTGCTTCTTAATAGTAATGTCAGTTGTTGGTGTATTTGTTCTATTGGCTTGCTTTAGCCGATCTGATCCCTGCTTCTAGTACTACGTCGTTGAAATAGATAATGGCATGTTAAAGGTCAATTTACGCTTTTAATATTACATTTGATATTAGTTTTCTAGTTGATTTTATATAACTTACATACTCAAGTAATATCGGCGAGTGGTCAGAAGAAAGTTCATAGCACGACTGAATTATCAATTGGTTTTGGCTTATGTTTTTGGTTATGCAGAAATCGATCAAGTCCGGAATTTTCTTTGCATCAGTTGGCCAATAGGTAGGTTCTCCGGTACCTACTTATAAATCTGCAATTGTTTTTGTTAATTGCGTTAATAAGAATACGCCCCTTTTTGTTGGTGAGTCTTGAGCCACAATCGACGTTAAGCGCCTTTATGTATTTGTCATATTGATCCGAGTTTATTATGTGTCTAGGTGGACAATAAATGGAGGAGAAGATACTGGTTCATTTTTGTCATAGATTTGTACAGTCGTGGATTGAAGATGAGGCGTCGAATACGAATACCCTCTCGGTGGGCTCTTCCAGCAGGATGGTATGTCACATACACTTTATATTTAGAAAATTTCAGAAGACTTTTGTCAGTGAAGTGTGTTTCTGCAATCAATGCTATGTCAATGCTATGTCAATGTCTTTGTCAACTATAAATTGTTTTAGTTCTAAATAGTGCTGTATTAGTCCATTTGCATTCCAAATTAGAATTTTAATTTTATCGCTTTTGTCCAATCATATTCTTTAAAAGCATTGTAATTATATTCATCATATTTGCCATTTGGTTGACTAGGGATTTTACCATGTCTTTAAGCTCTTCAATATCATTGTTTTTTTTCAGATTTGTTAATCAGTTCCTGCTCTGCTTTATGTTCCCTTGAAGAGGATGCAACTTCAGTTGTTATTGGCGTATTATTTTTATTTGTGTTTAATATTGGTTTTTTGTTACGTAGAGGTGGAAGGCTTTGGATTTTCAGTGCTTTATAAATTTCGCTTCCTTTGTATCATAGTTGGCGGAATGCTTACTTCCACATAAAGCGCATTTAACTTCCTTTGCTTGGCTTTTGCATTCCATTGAAAGATGTCTACCAGCGCATTTCACGCATACCAGACCCCTTGAACAATACTTTTTTTGTGCCCATATTTCTGGCATTTCGTGCACTGTGGAATGGTGCGCTTATGGTGAGGTGCTTCAAAAATGAATATGCAGTTCATTAGCTTGTTTATATTGTAAATGGCTTTGTTGTTATCACTTGCATGTAGTTGGAAGAAAAATAATGGTAATGGTTTTTTATTTGATATTTTTATTATATTAGTAATGTTAAGTACTTTGTGGCCTTTTCCGTTTAGTTTTTTTTAATTTCTTCTTGGTCTGTAGATATACAGTCACGTTCTTTTTTCTGGTGTTATCAGTTATATATTTGTAAATTTTCTGCTTGAACACGAACTTCATTATTTGCTAAAAATTTTAGAGTGAAGCTGTTATTTGCTACTTAATTAAAAGCACTATTTAATGTTTTTATGCATTCTTTATTTGCATTTCAGCAAATTGTTCTCATCATCCACATCTAAAGCTGCAAATTTCCACTCAGTCATTAATTTGGCAGCTTACTTTGATTGAGGGCATGGTTTAATTATTAAAGGTTTGCTCAGTAAACAGCTTTCTCGTTCTCTCTTCACGAATCGGCTCCCTTAGCAAGAAACTGTGTTGTTAACTCTAGAAATTGTAAGTAAAAGGGGAGCAAAAGTAAAATTTTTGGAACAAACATAAACGTTGACATCATTATTATTTGATTTCTTCGTATTCGCTGACATTTGGATTTCTGAATTCGTGAATTTGAATAAGTATTTTAGTAAATTCAAATTATTTAATAAATAAATTATAATTTTGCATGGATTAGGTTATTTCCGTGCTGATTTGAGCCTTTTCCTGTCCCTGTTTGTAAGTTTGTTTTTAATCGTTTTCCTGCCAGAGAGCAGCACAACCGTTTTGCAAGTGCGTCATACAGACACAAACACGTAAGTTCGATCCAATGATGATTAGACTGTGTAACTATCTAAAGAGTGAACCCGTTCGTTTACAGGTTTTCAACTGCTCAACTACAGCGCCACTCGTGTTTTAAAGCCCATATCCTAATTGGTATGTACATATGTATATAAATTTTGCGTTACTTTTTTTTGTCGGGAATATAGTTGTCTGTTTTCTTTAGCTTAAAAGTTATATAGTTTTATTTTATATATTGTATTTAATATTTATATAATATATATAATATTAAATTAGCCTTAGCAAATCAATGGTAATACAAATAAATACAAGTTAATCAATAAAGCAAACAGAAAACAATAATCGATGTTCTTTTAAATTTTATTGTATTGTACATGGCAACAAATAAAACAACCGGGGCATATTATTTGTCTGCGCTGGATTATTCAAGTTTACGTATGGAGTTTATTTTGGTTTCAATGTTTTATGGTGCACACACTTTGCTCCGGTTGTTGTGTAATTTGAGTGCAATGTTTATACATGTGTACTTGGTAGTTGGAAAAGTAAGCTGATTAAGTTTTGTTACTTATTTAGTAAACCAAATACTTGTATGCCAAAAGCCAGTTGTAAATTGTGCTATAATACATGGGTGAAACATGTTCCATGTTCCGCAAGACGCAATAAAAAGAAAAAAATGGTGCGAGTCCCGCGGTGTCGAATTGCAGCCTGCTTCAAAACTTTGCTCGCTACACTTTACTGCAGAGGATTTTGTATCTGAGGTGAATCGGAAACGGTTGAAATTATCTCAAGATGTTTTACCTATTGCTATTGAAAGCATTTGCAGTTGGAATGAATTAAATAATAATTCTTCCAAATTCGTGGATGTTTCAACCTAAACCGAATAAATATTAGTATGGTTTAATTTCACAGTATGCTTTTTGCCGTGATGACGTCTTATAACTCGCACGCTGCACGCACCAAACAATGCGGCGTTACCTTGCTCATGCGGCGTTACCTTGCTTGAACTGCAAGCGAGAGCGCGGAACGAACGAAAAAGAGTCACAATAGGCCCCTGCGTTCGGCAACGTTCGACCTCTGGCTCTCTCGTACTTGAGTGAGCATATATATGTATATATATGCGCATATGTATATAAATTGACATATTTGTATTTGCATATGCCTTCTTCCTCTGTGCATGGTAATGAACCATTTCCCTATGAGGATTATTAATTTGATTTACTTGAAGAATTTAAAATAAAACCTAGTGTATCAACATCATCCTTACCGAATTTATAATTAGTGACGACTAGTTGTTAATAATACCTGTTGTTTTAATGGAATTGGTGGCAAAATCGCGTCTGATGTGACATTAAGTTTGGGCATAAGTTGAACACAACGTTGTATGGTGGACGGTTTGCGGCTATTTTTATATTGTGTCTTAGCTGAGTTTACCAGTCCGAGTAATATTTTATTTTTGCAGTAAAGAAGCTTGGGTAGGAGCATTATTGTGTTGCGCTTGACTCTGGGGGATACATCCAGTAATCCGGCTTCTGCAAGAACAGCTGTTGTTGGTGATGTTGGAAACGTGCGGATACTCCTTCTAGCTGCCGCATGGTAAGGAGCGTTTAATAGTTTGACGTTTTCTTTGGCACAATGTCCGCAAATACAAAGTCCAAAATCGTGTGAGTATGTGTGGATGAACATGCTTGGAAGATAAAAACTTAATTATTC
This sequence comes from Anastrepha ludens, assembly GCF_028408465.1. Classification (NCBI taxonomy): domain Eukaryota; kingdom Metazoa; phylum Arthropoda; class Insecta; order Diptera; family Tephritidae; genus Anastrepha; species Anastrepha ludens. The sequence continues at coordinate 1,127,178 of NC_071503.1, read as the reverse complement.
GGTGTTGGATTTGTTGTGGGAGAGAGACTTCGTCGCTAAGTACTGTCGTTCACTCCGGTGGACGAGCGTCTCGCACCAATCCGCATCAAAGCCCGTTTTTTCAACATATCGCTAATTTGCGCCCACGCCCCGATGAAAGAGAAGGACGATGCAACCAAAGATTCCTTCTATGAGCGCTTGGAACGTTCCTACGAGCGCTGCCCCCGCCACGACATAAAAATCGTGCTTGGCGACTTCAACGCCAGTGTGGGAAAGGAGGAAATTTTTGGTCCCACAGTCGGAAAATTCAGCCTGCACAACGAAACATCCGGTAACGGACAGAGGCTGATCGATTTCGCCGGGGCCCGAAACATGGTAGTCTGCAGCACCAGATTCCAGCATAAGAAGATTCACCAAGCCATCTGGCTGTCTCCTGATCGAAAAACGCGAAACCAGATCGATCATGTTGTGATAGATGGAAGACACGCTTCTAGTGTATTAGATGTACGTACGATCCAAGGACCCAACATCAACTCGGATCACTACCTTGTTGCAGCCGAACTGCCCACACGCCTCTGTGCAGCAAAAAACGTACATCTATCTACGCAAAGAATGTTCAACATCGAAAAGCTGCAATCACAACAGACAGCCAGAAGATTCGCCACTCGACTCTCACTCCTGCTCTCAGAGAGTACCAACAAACCGGCAGGCACGAACAATGGAGCAACATTTCTCGTTCTCTACGTACCGCCGCCGAAGAAGAAATCGGATTCCGGCGAGCCCGAAAAAACAATTGGTACGACGAGGAATGTCATGCTGCCGCAGAAAGAAAGGATGCCTCCTATAGAGCCACGCTGCGATCGGGCGCAACGCGAGCCATGTGGGATCGCTACAGAGAGCTGAAAAAGGAAGAGAGACGTATTATCCGACAGAAGAAACGAGAGGCCGAAATACGTGAGTGCGAGGAGCTTGAGATGCTGGCCAATAGGAGCAACGCCTGAAAATTTTACCAGAAAGTTCGACGGCTTACAGAAGGTTTTAAGACCGGGGCGTTTTCCTGTAAGAACAAAGACGGCGATGTGGTGACTGACGTACAGAACAATCTTAAATTATGGAGGGAACACTTTTCGAACTTATTAAACAGTGACAGCTGCGCATGTCTCCGAGAATGTGTAGATCCCGATACCCCAATCGCTTACGACGGAATTGTCGTTCCGCTACCCGATCATGACGAGGTGAGAATAGCTATAACGCGGATAAAGAACAGCAAAGCCGCGGGCGCCGACGGACTGCCGGCTGAGCTATTCAAACATGGCGGCGAGAAGCTGGAAAGTGCACGCATATGGTCGGATGAAAGCATGCCTGCCGATTAGAGTTTAAGTGTGCTCTGCTCAATCCATAAGAAGGGCGATCCTGCAATTTGTGCCAATTGCCGCGGGATTAGTCTTCTAAATATCGCCTATAGGGTTCTAGCGAGCGTATTGTTTGAAAGGCTGAGGTCCACCGTCAACCAACTGATTGGACCTTACCAGTGCGGCTTCAGACGTGGAAAGTCTACAATCGACCAAATATTCACTATACGCCAAATCATGGGAAAGACCCATGAAAGGAGAATCGACACACACCATATTTTCGTCGACTTCAAAGCAGCATTCGACAGTACGGAAAGGAGTTACCTGTATGCCGCTATGTCTGAATTTGGTATCCCCGCAAAACTAATACGGCTATGTAAGATGACGTTGCTCAACACCGGCAGCGCCGTCAGAATTGGGAAGGACCTCTCCGAGCTGATTGATAACAAACGAGGTTTCGGACAGGGTGACTCGCTGTCGTGTGACTTCTTTAACCTGATTTTGGAGATCATCGTACGACCCGCAGAACTTTATCGCTCAGGCACAATATATTATAAGAGCGTACAATTGTCGGCGTATGCCGATGATATTGACATTATCAACCTTAACAACCGCGCTGTTAGTTCTGCCTTCTCCAAACTGGATAAAGAGGCAAAGCGAATGGGTCTGGTGGTGAACGAGGATAAAACGAAGTACCTCCTGTCTTCAAACAAACAGTCGGCGCACTCGCGTATCGGCACCCACGTCACTGTTGACAGTTATAATTTCAAGGTTGTAAAAGACTTCGTGTATTTAGGAACCAGCATTAACACCGATAACAATGCCAGCCTTGAAATCCAACGTAGAATCTCTCTTGCCAACAAGTGCTACTTTGGACTTAGTAGGCAACTGAGCAGTAAAGTCCTCTCTCGACGAACAAAACTAACACTCTACAAGGCTCTCATCATCAGCATAAAAAACATGTTTCACCTCAGCATTAGAAGCGAAAATTTTGTTTTAGTTCCCATTTATTTTATACATCTGTCCATTGACATTAAGTCATTAAGTATGTTGTTTAACAATTTGGTCAGGGTATATATACATCGCTTAATGGCCAGTGTCAAAAGCGATAAAATTAAAATAAACGAAATAATGTACAATTAAATAGTATACAATACAAGTTTCACTTTACATGATTACAATTACAATAATAGTATTGTATCGACTGCGAACGTAGCAATTGAAGAATTAGTTTCGTCAGCAGGTGGTATGTCTGCGGTGAATAAAACATATAGTAGAGGTCCAAGAACGCTTCCTTGCGGAACTCCAGCAGTTATTTCATGAATATCTGAGCATTGATTGTCATATTTAATGTGAAAGCTCCGGTCGGTTAGGTAGCTCTTTATTATGAGATAGTAGTCAAAAGGTAGCATTCTTTTTATTTTGTGGAGTAAGCCCTTGTGCCACTCTTTGTCAAGCGCTTTAGCGCTTTGTCAATACTGCGGCACATTATCGATTGCTTTCAAGGTCTGATTGGATTTTATGTGTAATTCTACGGATCTGTTGAGTTGTCGAATGTTTTTTTTTCTAAATCCGAATTAATGATCCGGTATTATACGTTTTTGGTCTAGAAATTAGCTTATTCGATCATTCAGTATTTTTCCAGCAATTTTAAATATTGTCGGTAGTAAGCTCGGATGGGATGTATGGGATCTAGCAATACAAGGCAACGGCCTTGACTGGGTTTAACATGGCAAACTCCAGGGCTCTATCCTTGTCACTTGCTTTATCCAAGTCGACACACAACCCCCTGGATTTTATCCTGTATTTTCCTTGGCCATCCTGGATAGCTGGGTTTGGGACCCGCCACGGTAAACAAAATAAACCAGTGAAGACCGCAATAGCCTCGGATAATGAACCCCTTAACGTTGACGACCATCGCAAATGAAAAAATTAAGGCTGATATACCCGCCATCCAGAAGATAAGATGGACAGGACAAGGCTGCTCTAAGCAAGCAGGCTGCGATATCTCCTACAGCTGCCACGCGGAGCGGCGCGAATTAGGGTGTCGATTTGTTGTAAGCGGGAGGCTTCGGTCCCACGTCTCTAGGTTTACACCTGTGAGCGACAGGCTAGCCACAATCCGTATCAAGGCACGGTTTTTCAACATAAGCCTGATTTGCGCGCACGCCCCAACGGAGGAAAAGGACGATGCAATCAAAGACAATGTCTATGCGAGGCTCGAGCAAGTATATGACTGCTGCCCAGCCCACGACGTGAAGATCGTACTCGGGGACT